>NC_138233.1:8452211-9024763 GCF_964197995.2 Scardinius erythrophthalmus | reverse complement strand
ACATTCTCAAGGTTTTGTATCCTGGCGCTCGGAGCCTGGCAGGTGGCTGGTTGGTTCTGACAGGCCCCAAGCATCCAGCAGTAAGCCCAGCTCTGCGTCTCATGGGCCGATCGTCTGTATCTTGCCTGCTCGTCGCTCCACCATTCCGCAGCCATAATGCGGAGCGTGCCAGGCATTCCATCAGAACGAAGGACAGGAAGGGGCGGGGCGGAGGCCGCAGTGGTACATTTTGGCAGGGCTCTGCCTCTTCCCTGAGCACTTGTCTCTTTATTAGATGCAAACACAGTCACATAAACTTTCCTTTTATTTAGTTCTTTGCTTGTTTTGTTCATTTTGTTGCTGACTGAATTTAATTGCCTTTGAAGTAATCTTGGGACAATACTTTAAAAACCTGGGTATATTTTTCTCAAACATTAGTGCCTCAGTCACTGACTGTACCATGTGTCTTTGGCTTTAAGGTTGGTTTACCCACAGTTTGCATATTAGAGGAGATTAATATGAGGGTGCTGTCAGAATTATAGTATGACAATGTGCTTGCCGAGACCTCCTTATGGAACTTTAGGTTAAACACACTCCTAACACACCTGAAAGGAGAGGAACAAATAAGTTATGAAAATGTATGGTCATACCTCTAAAATAAAATTGCAACAAAGTGTTTTGTTGTAAGTGCTTCTCATGAAAATTCGATATGGTAGAAAATTCTAAGATTAACTTGTGGGAAATAAATTTATTTTTATATGGCTCTCTGCAATACTTGATTCTGATTGGTCAATTGCATTTCCAGTCAAAGAGTTTTGTTTAATGAATGTTCAACTTAAGTAGATAATGATATAATAGCACTCTTCTTGTAGTCTTTTTGTTCACATAGAAAAATTATTTCAACACTATTATTTCTGTTTTGGTTCACTTAAAAGAACCGCTTTTGATTCACTAAAAAGAACCAGTTCATAAGAATCATTCGATTGGGAATCGAGCTACAAGATTCAGTTATATCTCACAATTCTGAGAATTGTGAGATATAAACATGCAATTGCGAGTTATAAAGTCAAAATTGCTAAATATACCTCACAATTCTGAGATAAAAGTCAGAATTGTGAGATAAAAAGTCGCAGTTACCTTTTTTATTTTTTTATTTTGTGGCAGAAAAAAAGCTTCCATAGTGTTCTGCAACATGCGAGAGCCTTAAAAGGAATTTATTAAAAAATTAAATAATATGTACTCCAATAATCTTTATTTACAACATACAGTGTGTGGTGCCAAATCTTTGCAATCGACTGCATTGACTGATAGTACCTGGAGAGTACAACATTTTGCCTCCAAACTTTAGTGCCAAATAAACTGGAGGTGTCAAGGCATCTCATTTGAGTTCCAGTGAATATGTAACTAACTCTGATCTCTTGTGTTCTGCCCACCCAGGCTTGAACGACAGCCAGAGTACTGAACAGCCGTATTAAGCAAAGGTCACGGAACCAGCCTCGGCGTCTGTCTAACGCACACATCTCTAATTCACAGAGGAAAAATGCGAAATCTGTCAAATCTGACAGACATGTGCTTTGAGCTTCCCAACTCGCTCTGCTTCGTGCTCCTCACGGCGACACCTGTTTGAATAGATTCCTACGCCCCGAAAGCACACGCGTGTGACCGCCGCGAATAGAAGAAGTAGCCTACCAGAAAAGACAAACTTGGGTCGATCCTATCAATTAATACCAATAAAGACCTTAAGTGACAACACAGAGACACATTAGGCCCAACAAAGCACGGCAGCTTTGTTACAGCGAGGCGCCAGCTGCCGGCCACGGGCCCGGAGGAGCCAGCGGGGAGCCGGCGGTTCTGCACCAGCGGGCTCCGGGGCCGGGAGGAGTGCGGGAGGGGGGTGGCGGTGGATGGCGGGTGCAGGCCGGCCCCGTTCCCTGTGCGAGTGCAGTATTAATGAGGCGACAGCACGGCCCTGCTTCCGTATTCATTAGGCATCTGGGCCAGCAGATGTGAAGTGCTGCCTCAAGACGAATAAAAAATGACTTCCCATCTGGACTCCCTAAACTGGAAAAGACAAGAGCGCGTGGTTCTCTTTTTCACTCTCACTAACTCGCTCACTCCCTCTTCCCTGGCACTCTGTCTTTCAGTGCCGAGGCCTTTAGAGGTACGGCTTTTGTTGAAGTTGGGGGAACTGGGATCAGACGCTGATCACGGTTTATAAACCGGAATAAAGGTCATTGTTTGACTAATGCACACGGGCATTCTCACTGCCAGATTAACATGGGTGAACTTCAGAACATCACGGTTGTTATTAAAACTCTCTGTGGATGCATTAGAATCCACACACGGCAATGTGCTTTTATTAAGTTTATGGTAAAGGGCACATACTGTATGAAAATGCACACTTTTTTTTCAACAGCACATTCAGCTTTTAAGATAACACTGTTAGATAATTTCTCATTTAATCACCTATCACAAGTATGATGAATATGACACATGATCAGCCTGTTTTATCACATTCTATGACACTGTCAAAAAAATGTTTGTGAAAGTTTTCAGGCTCTTACTTTAATGCTAATTATTCAAGGACACTAAACACTGTACATTTTAATTTAAGCATATAGTATGGAAAAAAAAAACATGACGAATCAGCATCCTAGATCATTTAATAATATTCTTTCAAATTTGCATATTTTATTCTCTTCCATACTGCATAATTCTAGTACTGCAATTCAGCTCTGCTAAAAACTATATTTCATACTTCTAATTTAAGCCACTGCAGGCGGTGATTGAAATTCCACTGATATCATCTAAATAAGACTTTGAGTGATTGAGTTTCTCTCGCTTTTTTCCCTGTTTTATAAGATCCTCTATTAAAGGGCTCATTTCCCCTCATCTGCTTCCTGTGTGTTTTATCTGCTGAGTCCAAATGGACATCAGATGGACATGGTTCAAGCTCCTGGGCTGTACTGAGGGTTACTGGCTGGAGAGTGTGTGACTGTGAAGGTCAATGACAGATGGCAACTGCAAATGTGTCTGCAAATAGAGAAATAATTGCCCTCACTGTCTCTCTTCTCTGTTTCTCTTGCACATACACATATATACATATACACCTGTCCTTGACAGAAATTAAAGAATGCATTAAATTGATCAACAGTGACAGTAAAGACATTAATAAAGAGATGCTGTTCTTTTCAACTTTCTATTAATCAAATAAATAATTAAGCTGTTTTCAACATTGCTAATAAAAATAAATGTTTCATGAGCACCAAGAATGATTTCTGAAGGATATAATTGTAATCATATTTCATAATATTGCTGTTTTACTGTATTTATTATCAAATAAATGCAGCCTTGGTGATCATAAGAGACTTTGTTTATAAAATCTTACCGACCCCAAACTTTTAAACGAGTATATGTAAAAGTAAAAAGATAAATACTTTTCAGTGCAACTAAAGATGTAATTTAGCAAAAAAACACTAATTGGCAACACAAACATGTTACATTTGTAGAAATCTTGGAAATATGTTATTGGCATGTAGAATAGACCTCAACACTCCACATACAAATCTCAGTAATGGTGACAACCAATAAATATCATTCTCCAAGCTCTAGCAAAGCAGTAACTGCATAATTTATTGATGCTGCAATGCTTGCAGAGAGTTTAATAAACTGCCAACACTGCTCAGTAGTTCAAATCAACTGTTTGTTAAAATCTGTTTGGGTAGATTGGACACATATTGTTGGTCTAACTGTGAGTTTTTTTAATTAAATTCTTAGTTTAACTTTGACTCAAGAAGCTGGATCAAATGTAATCCCTTGTTTTACAGTGTTCCTGACACCCATTAAAGCGAGAAGAACCACTACTAGCTGAGGGGGCAAAGAGGCCCAATACACAAAACCTCATCAATGAAAAATATCTTTCTGAAGCAAGCTTTTTATTATTATTATTTTTTATCTTGTCTACAAAATACATTTCAATTTGAGACTGCACTAGATATTCACTGCCAAAACCCCTCAGTTTACAATAGCGGTGCAGTCCTATTCAGCTATTCTGCTCAACATCCATCATCGCTGCATCCCCAGGAGGTGCAATTAAAAATGGATGCACGGCGATGGCTGAACAAAAACTTAATAATAGAACAAATAAAAACAGACATCAGGGCTAATAATCGGCGCTGGGTGATTTGGGTGGTGTGCGTGGGGTTGTCTGCACGGGGGCTTTACAGCAGATTGGTGAGAACCCCCAAAAACAATTTGTTTCACTCAGACGGCCAGTGTTGCATCTCCCCCCAGGCTGGACGAAACCTCAGGCATGGCGGCAGGCCTCCCAGCCGCTGTCATGCTCTTTATATGAAGAGTAATGGAGGAATGTGGTGGCCAAGCCCTCAAGACAAGGGCCAAACCGAGATGGAGACATTGGCGTTATCTGCTGCATGTAGATTTATCCTGTCAAAAGCGCCAAGTTATTGCATGGTGCATGAAAGCTGATTCAGCAGTAACGGCTCACATGAGAAACCCATGGAATGTGTACTGTTAATATATTTAATTGAGATGAGCAGCTGTATTCTTAGCTGTTTAAGTAAAACAATGCCAGATGAGGAAATTAAATATTTTTAAAAGAAATTAATTTATGAGGAAGAAAATGTATCACATTTTCAAACATTTTACAAACATTAATTGTAAAAAAAAAAAAAAAAATAGTTTGAACTTAAACAAGTAAGTGTTCATGCTGCCTTCAAATTTTAAGTTTAGTCAACTCAAATATCCAAGTCGTCACTTAGTACAACTTCACATTTCAAGTTGACTAAAATTAAAAAACACAAATGGCAGCCCGAACGCTTACTTTTTTAAGTTGAAACAACTTTTTTTTACAGTTTACAGTTTATGATATTTGTCATGTTTTTGTCACAAAATCGTTTAATCATCATCATGATGCGCTTTTCGATCACGCTTTGTTAGCATTTACAAAATGAAATTTAGTTTGTAATGTAACATTAAATAAATAAATTAAGTAAGTAATGATACACTGCTACTTGTTGGGGGTGGGGGGGGGGTCTTTAATTTTAAAAACTGGTAGCCTACTGAAAATTGTATTACTATAATTGCATAGCTTACAGTACATTTAGCTACTTTCCATCACTTTCTTTTTGAAGAAAGAAAATGTCTGCAAAAGGGCAACTGGTTTGGATAATGGACAACTCAAAGTTAGAGATTAAATATATAAGCGTACAGATGGACGGGAGCAAATTTACCATAGCATCCAAGCAATTGCTGATGAAGAGAGGCGCTGGGTTATAGAGGACTGACAGCACCTGCAGTCACCACCTCTCATTAACCAGCAGGAGTTAAAGAACCCAAAGCCACATAAATAGGCGCGATTTAAAGTTTCGCAGGGCAGATAGAGGGTCAGACAGAGGGGGAGAGAAGCCCTTTTACCGGGAACATCTGGAATTAGCCAGCCTCTCCAGATAGAGACACACACCATTTTGAGGATATGAAAGCTGTCACATCTTTTATATGGCGGCACTCTCATTAAAGACAGGGAGGGCGTGCGCCACGGTAATTGTTTTAATTTATTTGTTTATGGCAAAGACAGAGGGGGACGGGCACATGGCACTCAGTTTTTTTTTTTTTTTTCTTTTTTTTTTTTTTTATTGGGAACATATGGAACGCATTTATCACCATTTGCAGCGATCGGCCTAAATGATTTTATTAACTAATTTGTAACTTTACACTTTTTTAATCAAACACATGCTGCGCACCGTAATGTTTTGATAATGCTCCCGGGCTTTGTAAAGGGAGCCGTGGCAGAAGCCAAAGGGAAATAAAAAGTGAGAGAGAGTGAAACGAAATGAAAATGCGGCGAAGGGCTGCCGGGGATGGGAGAGGCCGCGATGCCTCGCAGGCATTAGAAGGCGGCATCGGTAATATATGGCGGTGATGATGAAGATTATTATGGCATTCTGCATCGAGGGGAAGTCGCAGAGGGCTCGAAGGTATTTAGGATGTCATAGAGCACGATTGTTTACCTAAACTAAGTGAAGCGATACAGGCGCTGTGACAGAAAATGCAGGTATTGTTCTCTAGTGAAGTGCAAAAGGCACGACGCTGCCTCATTGCCAGGGTAATACGCACTCCGCGGGGAGGCATGGCTACTGTGGGAAGTTATGTTGGGAGTTGAGGTAATGTTATTTGGGACTACACTCCGAGGGCATGGATAATGCTAACTGGTTGCAGGGTCCTTCTATGAAATGTGCAGAGGTCTCAAGAGATGTTAATAAGGCAGACAGCACAACTAAACCAGCTTTGCAATATATAAATGAGGTTCTAGCATTGTACAGGGAGAAAAGTATGACATTACTGGACATAGCCTACAAGCCAAAAATTCTTACCCCACTGACAAATACATTTTTCTGATTCTAAGCATAAATGTAAAATGCAAACTTACACTAGCAATCAGAAGTTTGGGAACAGGACATTTTTTGAAAGAAATGAATAGGCTACTATTATTCATCAATGGAACATTAAATTAATAAAAAGTGACAGTAAAAACATTTATAATGTTACTAATTACTGTTTTCAACATGATAATAAGAAATGTTTAATGAGCACCAAATCAGCATGTTAGAATGATTTAAGAATTTGAATTTCTGAAGGATCATGTGACACTGAACACTGGAGTAATGAGGCTGAAAATTCTGCTTTGAAATCATATTACAATCTAAAATATAAGAAAAAGTTAAAGAGTTATTTTAAATTTAAATAATGTTTCACAATATTATTGTTTTTACTGTATAATTTCAAAAGCATTAAAGTGCACAACCCAAACATTTAAACGGTAGTGTAATTCAAGATATGGGCTACTCTCTAAAAACAAGTCTTAATATATTACACAGTTCTGCTTCTCATGTAAATTGATCTTGTTTTAAGGACGTTTGGTTTCTTTCACTGGAAACAAAAACAAAACAAAGATACAAAGTTGCTGTTTTTGCCAAATGTATCTGCTCAAGCCATCACAAAACTTCATTTCACTCTGCCGATAATCACAATCTGTTGAATTCTGGGACTGCAAAGCCAAAATGTTCCCACAGGGGCTCCAAAAGCTCATAAGGGCCCTGCAGTACAATACTGTAACTCTGCCTCAGACATGGACTCTGAACATCATCCAATTTTAAACTGCTACACAAAGAGCCATTTTTAAAGAGAAATTTCAAAGAAAGCTGATTTTTTAAATTCGATGGAAGCTTAGTACATATTTGATGCCCTGTTTACACCACAAGTAGACGAGGGAAACATACTTGTTTACACCTGGTCTCTTTCGTCCACTTTCAACCACTTCTGTCCTGATTTCATTGAGGGGAGGGTCTATGGGCAGGTAAACGTATGGGCTTTTTAAGATCTTTCGATCTAATGGACAAAATAAGCTTGTGCAATTTACATATGAACGCGAATGGAGACGACGGAAAAACATACGGAGAGCAACAGCTTTCATTTCTGCTCTGATAGCCGTTAAACAACGGCAAACGCTGTGAGTGTGTGTTAGAAATCAGGAATGGTGAGACAACATTTTGCTTGGTTTTTCGTCTTCAAACTAAACTTGGGTCTTTAGCCAACAAAGTTTAAATCCTGTCTGGCTAGCATGCTTCCTATAATATTTACACATTAGGTCAATAGACGGAGAGTAGGCAGTCATTTGTGGCTGTTTGAACCATAGATATCAATATAAGGCTAGATGTCTTACGGCGGAGTCTCGAACGGCATCACCGGCGGCCATCTTGTCACAGGCAGGCTTTCTGGCGGGCTCTGTGGTACCTGATGTAAGGTGAGTGATCAGCACGAACACAAATACTCTTATGTCACTGAAATCTTGACGGATTTACAAAGGCTTTGGTTTCTTACAAGCGTTATTAACGTGGCAATTCTGGATGCTTTAACATGTTGAAATATATAATATTATAATTATTCATAAGTATGCAGTGTCATAACTACATCTCTGATGTTTATAACAAACCAACCCGTTTGAAAATCGGTAGAAAATTGAGCAAGTTATGGTTATTTAAAAAGTACATGCACCATTAAAACACAATGTTACGAGTGAGCGAGCTGACTGTGACAAGATGGCCGCCAGGTGCGGACGTCGACTTCCATTGGCCAGCAGCGCGCACGAGACATCTAGCCTTTATTATATGATATCTATGGTTTGAACGCATTCGACCACACAAGCATTTACACTACGAAAGCAATCCGGTCAAATGCGTTTTCGACTACCTCTGGAAGTGGTTGAAAGTGGACAAGCTCAAAACGTTTTAGACCCCATTTAGCCTACACCTGTATTTATTAGCTTCATCCACTTGTGACTCCGACTGACCCAAAACGCATCCTAAAACCATGTGTAAACAGGGCCTGAGATAGCTTAGCCTTCTGTTAGAAATATATATTAGGGCTGTCAATAGATTACATTTTTTGATCGCGATTAATCACACCCTTTTTATGTGATCAACTGTGATAAATCGCACACTTATCGTAAAATTAATCAGTATTTATTTTGTTTAACGTTTATTTTTGTCATCATTTAAAAAAATTGCTATATCTAGCAAAGAGAACCATCAGAACAATTTCAATCTCAGTTAAATTTCAATTTCCTGCTTGCCAAACTAAAACAGAACACACAGAAGCTTATTTTTCTAGTAAGCATTTAACCAGCTGCTAAGGCATACATGTTTATTTTTGTCATCATTTCACAAAATTGCTATATCCAGCAAAGAGAACTATCAGAACAGTTTCAATCTCAATTCAATTTCAGAAGTTTTCAGAAGACATTTAATATTGCAAACTCTGCCTAGACACCAAATCAAAAATCACTTTAAAATGAACATTTATCATCAAATTCAAAAGCAAATGACTTGAACATGCATTTGGACAGCCTGGCAAGCTTATCGAACTCTGCAGATGTTAGAAGAGATAGCTTGTGGTTTTGATGAGCCAATGTTGCCATTAGGGGGTCTTTGTTGCTTAATATCCGGCTGACCATCTCGAGAGTTGAATGCCACCTTGTGAGAACGTCTTGCACTATAGAGACTCTTCGCCCAGGCCATGAGCAATTTGCTGTGCTTTCAGGTCTATCATATTAGACAGGCTATTTTTGAAATGTCTGACTAATTTACAACATTTCACTAAAACGCCATCAAAGCCACCTTCACGAAGAGCAGTTAATGCAAATGAATGCATGTGCATGTCTTTATCGATGAGATGCGCAGTTGTACCCAAGTAATTATGCTGGCTTACTGATGTCCAGTGGTCCCGAGTCAAAGCAACACTCTTTGTGACAACCACTGTTTGTGATAGCAGCTCTACTTTGCATTTCTTTTCGTTAATGTACAGTTCGTGAATCCTGGGCATGATTGTTGATCTTGACGGTGAAGATCTAATATATTCATATATATATATATATATATATATATATATATATATATATATATATATATATATATATATATATATATATATATATATATATATATATATATATATATACAGTATATATATATACACTACCGTTCACAATTTTGGGGTCAGTAAGAATTTTTATTTTTTTGGAAAGAAGTTAAAGAAATTAATACTTTTATTCATCAAGGATGCATTAAATTGATCAAAAGTGACAGTAAAGACATTTATAATGTTACAAAAGCTTCTATTTCAAATAAATTTTGTTCTTTTGAACTTTCTATTCATCAAAGAATCCTGAGAAATAAAATGTATGATGGTTTCCACAGAAATCTGAACTGTTTTCAACACTGATAATAATCATAAATGTTTCTTAAGCATCAAATCATCATATTAGAATGATTTCTGAAGGATCATGTGACACTGAAGACTGGAGTAATGATGCTGAAAATTCAGCTTTTATCACAGGATTAAATTACACTTGACTATATATTCACATAGAAAACAGCTGATTTGCACTGGAATAATATTTCACAATTTTTACTGTATTTTTAATCAAATAAATGCAGCTTTGTTGAGCAGAAGAGACTCTTTTATAAACATTTAAAATCTTAGCGATGCCAAACTTGTGAACGGCAGTATATATATATATATATATATATATATATATATATATAGGTCCAGTAAAGCCCAGCATCTAGCGCTTATGATAGCAAATATAAGCCTTCCTTTCACTTCAGGAATCATAACACAGATGCCATAACCCCAATCATTAAAAAAGCATGCTCAAACTGGCTCGTAAAGGATCGGCATGTTGTGTGGCACAAGCGTCACGTGCCAACAGCTCCATTATGGAGGTGGCAAAGTCAATTTTGCAGTTTCGCTGTGTTAGGATCCAACGCTTCCCTGCGTTTAGACACAGAAGCGCAGAAGGTTATGAAGCGGGGGGCCGAGAAAACAGTGTCAGCCTGGATGATGTCACCTGTCACCCACATAGAAGCTTGACCAAAGGCGACTCAAACTACTCTGTCTCACTTTGTTCAACAATTACAGCCAGGAGTCTGGCAGAGCGAGGAGAGAGCGGCGCTCTAGCACACATGCTACAGCTAGTGCCTGGGTAATTGAGCCCCATTTGTAGATCGACAGCTGGACAGAATTCACTATTGCAATTTGGACACAAGACAACAGCAAAGAAGCCACATGTTCTATTAAAATATGATGATGTGTGGCCCTCCCGAGGTTCTGTCTGCTCCCCAGATTGTTTGATGTCCTCCTCTTTAGGGTTCTAATGGGAAGTGCTCCGTCCTGCCACTCCGCGGGCCACGGCTCTTTGCGGGCGCGACACGTAATGGAGAGTGTCAGTTGGCACACTCCGGCGAGGCATTGGGTGGGATTTGATGTTCTTATTTGGGGCCAGATGTTGGTGGAATTGAGAACATGTCAGCAACAGCTTCACTTCCGAGGTCTGCGAGCGCTGCGAGTTGCATAAGACGAAGCATTAAAGGGAAAATGTCAAATGAAAGATGCACAGGATCAGAAGTAATTAACTTTAAGACATGCAGTGGCCCCAAAAAAGAACTTGGACACTTAATGCTTAAAAATATGAAAATTAATTGCATTATATACATAAAAAAAAAAAAAAAAAAGTTAATGATGCTGAGCCATTTCTGCAACGAATTTTAACAAACTGGTGACAATGTAATGTTCCCAAAGTTCACACAGGCGTTCAAGAAAACTAATAAAAGATGTTGTTTATCACATCAACCATCAACATGATCCACCAACATTTAGCAGCCAGTAATTGTCTGAATACTTTCTGGCTTAATTTTCAATAATATTATATTACTTGTATTATATTAATTGTACATTGCCTGAACATTTTCATTTCTATGATGTTTTTGAAATTAGATGCCACTTTGAGTGATATTGACTTGGTGTGGTAATTATGTAAAAATAAGGAAAAATAATAAAAAGAAAATAAGTACAATTTGTTTCTATTAAATGGAAATACAAGGGTACATTATGTACAGAGAAAAAAACATATAAAAAAAATATATAATTTATATATAATAAATGGAAATACGATGTGTACAGGAAAAAAATAAAATAAAAATGTATTTCTGTTAAATGGAAATACAAGTGTACAGGTAATACATATATTGGGGGAAATGTAAAAACCAGATATGTTTGGGAAACATTATGTAATTACTTATTTTTATAATTTCCTACCTTTATTCTAATTCGGTCTATTAATTGTGAAGCCTGTGTTATGTTGAAGAGTAAGTGTGTAGTCTGCTCCTCCTCTCCCTGAGCACAGGTCCCAGGCGCCTGGTCCTGAGACGGTTTCCTGGGCGACACCTGGCCATGGTGTTGTGATGAGAGAGCCCATGTGTTAATTAAAGCCCCATCTGCGAGGGGGAGTCCATCTTCACAGACTAAGACACAGGGGACAAGAGCGCGCACACACACACACACACACACACACACAACACAATACACATCACTCACACTCTCTGATACCTGCGGTGCCATGAGAGAAACACACACAAAGCCCCGAGCCCTCTGTGTTTTGGCCATTACGTATAACGAGTCAGTGGATAGTGAGAAAGAGAGGAAGGATCAGTCTCTGTTTGTTTTCGGATCAGTCTGATGTGTGAGAAATTGTGGTCACCAGATAAAAACACCCCCGTGGACGTGATGGCAAAACAAGCAGAGTCACCCTCATCGTGACCATAGAAACACGCTGCTGCTCATCCACATCATAGCAAAATTAATCTGTATTGTTTAAAAACGAAAATATTTGTATTGTACTTCAGAATTTTTTTACATATATATTTATTAATATGTTTTGTTTCAATGGCTGAAGTCTCCATTACTAGCTCTAAAATTACGTTTCGGAATTAGCAACAGAGGTGTGGGATGAGTCTAGTCCTACACACAAGAGCATTTTAAGGACAAAAACCTGACAAATGTCTTCTGAGTTCTGAACAATGTCTTAAGGTGTGGTAACCGTATAGAATAAGCAGAATAATTGACTCCGGTCCGTTGAATTATTACTAAATAATGCACACCCGAGGTCTGCTTCGGGCTACAATCATAAAATGGTTATCGTAATGCATTTTTACAGTTGCTTCTATTCGAACTGAAAATGTTGATGATGTCTGAAAACAAATCTTAAATGATTTTCTTCGGTAGTCAACATCACGCCACATACAGTATGCTCAGCTGTCAATAGAACTTAACTTGCATCGACCCCAGAACATTTTCAATACTCTTTCCATACACCTGCCTACAATATTTGAATGAATAAACAGCAGGTGTTTTCCACATTACTCAAACAAATACATCACATTTCAGAATTAAGAGTGCTTTAAATCCATTTCATACCAGCAGTAACAGCCTGAGTACATGAAAATACGATTATCTGACAGGAGCCCAAACAAACATTTCTATACAGGCTTTGGCAGGAAACAGACAGAACACCTCTCTTTCCAGGCTGCCAGAAACTCTGCGCTGAGTAATTGGAGTTTCTCCCGTAATGAATGGCTCTCCGCAGGAGAATGGCTGCGGCTCACTTTAAACTCTCCTACATGTTCTTGGACGAGGCCTTTGCGTCTTTTGACAGCTCGCTATTGTGCTGCAGGAGTTATGCCTCTAAACATATGATGGTTAATTTGGTCCCAGTTGATTGTGCAATCAAATCTAATTACATGTGAGAGCACTGGTGCAGTGCCAGCGGTGGGTAATATGTTAGTTTTTAATAGTGCACGTCAAAAGCACTATAGGCTATATGAACTGTCCTAAAAGTCACCATATGGAGTTAGGTTCACCAATTTATTTCCTTATTTCCAGAAAAATGGAGCAACTAATTTCATCATGGAGACGTGTTCAGCGAGAACTTGGCCTCAGAGTTGCCCAAGAAATTTGACATTAGGGATTCTCCTTCAGAGACTTCGTAAAGCTATTTTTTGAAGGGGAACTGGCTCACTTGGTACCCAAAGAAAAGAAAAGACTATATTGTAAAAAATAATATTAAAAAAATAATATAATATAAATATTTGTTTAATTTATAATAACAATGTTATATGTTTATTAATATGTATATTAATATGTATATTATATATACATTATATATATATACATAATATACATTAATATGTATATTAATTTATAATAACAATGTTATAATAACAATGTACATCAAATTTGAATTAATATACACACACACACACACACACACACACACATATATATATATATATATATATATACATATATATATGTGTGTGTGTGTGTGTGTGTGTATATACACTCACCTAAAGGATTATTAGGAACACCTGTTCAATTTCTCATTAATGCGATTATCTAATCAACCAATCACATGGCAGTTGCTTCAGTGCATTTAGGGGTGTGGTCCTGGTCAAGACAATCTCCTGAACTCCAAACTGAATGTCAGAATGGGAAAGAAAGGTGATTTAAGCCGTTTTGAGCGTGGCATGGTTGTTGGTGCCAGACGGGCCGGTCTGATTATTTCACAATCTGCTCAGTTACTGGGATTTTCACACACAACCATTTCTAGGGTTTACAAAGAATGGTGTGAAAAGGGAAAAACATCCAGTATGCGGCAGTCCTGTGGGCGAAAAGGATCAGTTCTTGTTTCTTGAACATGACAATGAGTTCACTGTACTAAAATGGCCCCCACAGTCACCAGATCTCAACCCAATAGAGCAGGGCTATTCAATTAGTTTCATTCGAGGGCCGCATTATCAAATCGAAAAGTTGAGGTGGGCCGGTGGGTTAGTTTGGGGGTTTATCTTATTTATTGAAACATAACAGTTTCAATAAATAAGTTAAAGTAACCCTAAAAAAGTGTGGTATTTACTTGGAAATGTGGTACCCAACAGTAGCCTTTGCAAATATATAAAACCATATAAAAACTTGATAATTTACAGCTGTGTACAACTATTTTCCTTGGAACAAATAAATTATTTATACAAACTCGTAGCTGTTGGTGAGAAATAATAATTATTTTATTTATAATTGTTATGCTTAAATGAAAATATTCTGACAGTGAGACTTGTTAACCACAGGCTACTCACTCCCATTGCATAAAAAATGCCTAAACACAAGTTAAAACTATACGCACCTTTACAAAGAAACTGACATAATTTCATAACAAGCATTAATTATATATTCCTCTACCCACCTAATAAAACTAATGCAATATAAATCACTATATTTACTATTATACTATATAATATTATAGTATATATATTTACTATATTTATTTATTACTACATAGTATTCAATATAAATATTGCACATTTCTCCCCAACCATGGTAAACTACTATAGTACATTCATGGTAAATGTTTGTAAGGGTGATTAGGGTATTTAAAGTCTTCTAATTTCGTTCATGCCACATTGTTTCTCCTGCTTTCCTCATCAGTCTTGTTGGGAATGTTGAGGCTGTTTCATCCGATTTAATACTAGTTAAATCATCGAGTGATTTGTGGTTTGTAACAGAGAGGTTCCTGTCGAACTGAAACGCTTCCCACTGGTTGTCGCAACGCTGTTTAATATAGTAACTCCGCGCTGGGCCGTGTTGAAACAACTAGTGAAACAACAGAAAACATCGCTATTTGTTGTTATACTGTACTGAACGAGAAACCGCTTCAGATGATTCAGTGACGGAGCGGTCCGAATGAATCCAAATAGTTTTAGACCGTTATGCAAGCGCGTTTAGAACCGAACCAAAATAATGATTCATTCACGAATGATTGGTAGCCTATCGCTGGTTCAGTCGACATAAATTCGGGACACATATAATAACTGCTGAAATATTAGCGCGTAAAACGTTTCTCAGGTCAATCGGAGCGAGTATCAAACTGAATTAGCCGCACTGCCAGGAAAAGAGGAGGAGGGAGGTTGGTGCCGTCGGGCCGCATGGAGATGATTGGCGGGCCGCATTTGGCCCGCGGGCCGCCAATTGAATAGCCCTGCAATAGAGCATCTTTGGGATGTGGTGGAACGGGAGCTTATATATATATATATATATATATATATATATATATATATATATATATATATATATATATATATATATATATATATATATATATATATATATATATATATAATATATATATGTGTATATATATACTGTATAGTATACTCAATATATACACCTTTAGGTGTGCAAAGGTTGACCTGTTGTCTTTACCATCTGTTTCCTATTATCATTCTTGCTACTTTCCGTTTTGTCTATACTTGTTTTAAATTGAAGAGTTAATCGTTGTTCATATGGTATGCATTTGAGAAGCCACAAAATGAGTGAATGGTTGCTATGGATGCCGGTCCAGTGGGATTAAGTCAGGAGTTGAAGCAAGAGTCAGACTCTGCTTGTTGGGCCCAGATGGAGAGCTGAAACACTTCCTCTCCTTCACACTCATCCTCTCTATTTCTCTCTCCCACCCTTCCAGGACTTACGGTCCACTCCCACACTCCTCTGACAGATGCGAGATACACCCCAGGGACTGGCCATTACAAGTTTTAACATCTGAGGTTTGGGTTTTCATTAGTGCACTTGTCTGTGCATGTATCCACATAGGAAAGCCTGCTTGTATGTATATGTCTAAAAACATAAAAAAAAAAAAAAAATTTGACATTTAATCTTAATTGCTTCCAAACAAAATTCATCATTTAACCCTTTCATGGGTTGGTTGTATATATACACATGGCAAACATAAAGAGACACAGGTGATAATCATAAGTAACCATAGAAACAAACAAGGACTTAATCCGTAATCAAGGAAACCAAAACTAAACAGACGAGGGAAACAGGAAACAAAACAGAATACCAAAATAAGAGTCCATAGAATGTAACATAAACCTGACAAAACCAAAGCATAATTTGAGGTATTTCATGCAGCATGATCAGTATAGGATTTAGGTATTAAAGTGTAATATTTTGAATTGTTCAAATCAAATCACATTTTGACTTATAACAGATCACAACTATGTCAACTACAATGTCGCAATTGTGAGATAAAGTTCCACTTGTGAGATAAACTCTCAGAAAAAATGGTACAAAAGCTGTCACTGGGATGTACCTTTTAAAAAGATTCTTATATGTACCATTTAGGTGCTAATATGTACACTTTTGGTATCAATATGTACCTTTGAGGTACTAATATGCACTCTTTAGGTACAAAGATAAACCTTTGGAAAGGGTACTGCCCTATTTCTGACAGCGTATAAAGTAACGTTTTGTAATATTATTTTCCAATAGAGAGCAATAGTCGGATTCAGGAAGTAAAAACTCCATTCATTTTATCCATAGGGAAATTGATTGTTAATGATAACTTATAAACCTTTAAAGACAGCCTTTCTGTGAGTTACAAGGTTGTTAAACTATAGCATTTGCCTCTTTTGAAACCGTCAGCCCGCATTATACTTTTTTTTTTTTTATTGTTTAACAGCAGACTTCCTCGTGAAAAACTACATTACGCTGTACAGAAAATTACACCAATCAGAGAGTTTAAAAAAACGACACACGGCAAAATAGCTCTTTAGTTCCGCCAACTCCCATGAAGCACCGCGAATGGCGTAATCAAGTCAGTCTCCCGAAGCTATCAGTCTCAAAATACTTCAATGTTTGTGTATATATATATATATATATATATATATATATATATATGCAATAAACTTAAAATATTTTACTTTTATATATATATATATATATATATATAATCAACGTTTGTAAATTGTAAAAAAAAAAAATTATTTGATTATGCTGTTCCCAATGCTTCCCTCACTAAAGCCATTAAGTACACAGTCTTGTACCTTTGCCTTTTCGTCCGATTTTCAAAAACTTTTTTTGCTTCAAATCAATGTTTGTAGTGTTGTGATTAACATCAGCTTATTGGCTGGTTCATGTCTTATAACTCTTTAATAAAGACTTTTTAACAAATCCCTATAGGAAAAATGAATGGAAAAAATACTTCCAGCACCGCCGCGGGCACTGTTGCACTCTGATAGGAAATAAAGTCGCAATTATGAGCTAAAGTTGCAATTGTGAGATATAAAGTTGCATTTGTAAGATATAGAGTCACAATTTTCATAAATAAAGTTGCAATTGTGAGATATTGTCACATTGTGAGATATTCAGTAACAATTACAAGAAATAAAGTACAATTGCAATTGTGAGATATAAAGTCACAATTACAAGAAACAGTCACAATTATTAGAAGTAACTGTGAAATGTAAAATCACAATTTCAAGAAATTCACTTGCAATTCTGAAATGCATCATAATTGAGATATAAGAATGCTCTTTTTTAAGAATGTTTGAGAACGTATGTAGAATTTCTTCATATTCATTGTATATTTTATGTTTATCATTGCACGTATTTGAATATGAGGCGGCTTTTTATCAGTAATTTTGGGGCTTGTAAAGAATCTGTTTTGATGTGCTATCATTAGAAAGATAAACAGAGCACTCGCAGATATAAAATGCTAGCGTACTTGTTCTCTTAATTTAGTTGTCCATCACCTTGAACAGACAACATGATTACTTCAACAGGAGAATTAGTTTAATATTATATTGCTCTCCTCTGGGGAAATGACAGCTAATCGCTGCTCTGCTATCATTTGCTTTGCCACGCAGCAGTTACGGTTGCATCTAGACGCCCCCAACATAAATTAATCACGGCGAAATAATGCGAGATGTCACTAATTCCACAAAAACCACGTGCGGCGATGACAGAGGAAATAATGTGTGCGCATTAGCACCATGATTGCGTTTAGCATGCTTTCGCTCGTGGTCATTCACCCTGCAAACTTCATTTCGACAGTATGACAAGATTTTTCAAAATAGCCCTCATGAGATTTAGGTGTAACAAAACATGATAAAAAATCAAGGCCTTTTGGTAGAAGAACACAGCGTTGTGGTGATTTTCACATGTTCGAGCCCCCGTGTTTGTGTTTACACATCGAAATATTGATTTGTCTTATACTATTTATAATGCTTCAAAGATATTTCCCGAATGCACCGATCATGGCAAGCGTAAGAGTGGTTTGAGCGAGGTTTTGAGCTTGTGTTTGGGGTCTTTTCCTCATATTGATCACTTGTATCGGCAGAACTGGGAGCCACCTGACTAATTTCTATTCAGCAGAGCTGTTGTGCACCATAACAGCATGTCTGGTCCAGTACAGCATCCGCAATCCCTATATCTCACAAAACACGCACATATAACAAGCAGGCGTGACTCTAGGGGAAAAAACTGCATTCAGGTTCAGACATTCAAGGGCTTCAGGGAGTTCAAATGAAAACAAATGTGTGACGGGGAATCAGGCTAATTATTTTTGAACAATTCCAGTGACTGGCTGACCTGCACTTGTAATAAGTGGCTACATTTCAGGGTAGCACAGCTATGCAAATGAAACCTTGTTCTTCCATTCTCTCTCTCTCTCTCTCTCTCTCTCTCTCTCCTTTTCTCTATGCACCTACCCTTCTCGCCGCAATATCAAAAAACAATGACCCCGGGCTAATTATTAGTGGGCAAGTGCCAGCGCGGGGGAAGGAGCCTTTGTTTGTGGCTTGATTTGGACATTAATGATGGACTGGAGAACAAACAGAGGGAGTGTGTGTGCATGTGTGTATGTGTAAATGAGTGACTCGCTGTGGTGATACGGGATGCGGCCTCTAACCACCAGTCTAGCAGAAATAAACACGTTCAGCCTTGACTGAACAAACAGCCCCTTCAGCACTCTATAGTAGAGAGAAATACAGAAATACATTGTTAAAAACCAAATATAGGCAATTCAGATGTCATAAGAGGCCAAAATGTAACATTTTGCAGCCCATAGGGAACAATAGATATATCAATATAATTTCAACAATATTTAATTGCAGCACTGTTTGTAAAATAGAATTGTTTTAAAGAAATTCATACTTTTATTGCATTAAATTAAATTTTTTTACATTACAAAAATGTAATCTGCCAATAAAAGAATTATGAAACAAAGCATGAAAAAAAACTTCTCTCTCTCTTTGCAGATTTGAAATCTTCAAAAACATTAATTTCAAATGGTCTTCTGAAGTAGTTCTTTTGCCTTATTATTATTATTATTTTTGAGCAAAGTTTGGAACAACACTATACAATATATAACAGCCATAAATATTCAGATGAATTGCATCACTAAGTTTTCTAGATCAACTAAAATTTCTTCATACTTCAAATGCATTGTGAATCAGTTCAACTGAATCATTTAAAGAACTTCTCCCAAAGAACAATCCATTTGTGAAACAGACATCACAACAAAGAAAGTGAGAGGAAAATGACAAAAAGTGGAGCCAATGTCACAGTTTTGGTTTGTGTGTGTTGCCATTTTAGTTTCCCTTTTCCTGTTTAGTTCCTGTTTCCTTGGTTGTCATTGTTTCCTTGATTAGAGTCTCACCTGTTCCTCGTCATACACAGTGTATTTAAACCCTCAGTTATCTTCTGTTCATGGTCCTGTGTTGAAGTTTCATGCTGGTGTTTTTTCTCCTTATAAAAATTAGTTTGTCGTTCTTCTGCGTCAAGCATCTTGTCTCGGATTATGAAATCAAGCCTGCACGTGACAGCCAACGGAAGTGCTGGAGAGGAACAGAGGAAAAGAAATTCAAGTTTCAAGGTCAGAGAGTCTCCAGCAGGTTATAGCAGAAGGGCAGAGAGCATGAAATCATACGTTATGCTGATAGGACTCGGATTCTCTCAGACCAGGCCACACAGCTCAGCTGGGACACTAGAGGAAAAAACACAATTAAAATAATTGAGCCTGAGACCTCAGGTCGGCAAAAGATTATTTACATGCTCATTAATAATAAATAGGATAGACTGGCATGAAATATGGAGCTTTGTGAGGGTGTGTGTGGTGTTTGAAATCATGTAGCTACTTCTGGATTGTGTGTTCTAAGCCCCACTTGTACAGTATGTGTGTTTATTAACAGCAGGTGGCTACTCAGATTAACACACAGGTGCAGGTTACACCTCTTAAAGGTGTAAAGAGTGAACAATCATCTCTATATCAACATGTGAAGCTTTATCCTCATGTCTCCCCATAACAAATAACATTCATAGATATTCAAATGTATAAATGTTTTTGCAAATTGTCAGACACAAAAGCTAATTTCTCGTAGAAAGCTCATTTGCATATGCAATTCTCACCCACTGACACATTTAAATAATAAAATATGTTGTTGCAGGTTTCAAAGCTTTTTGAAGTGTTTTTTTTTTTTTTTAAACTATGGGCATTTTCTGATCTTCTTTTAAAACTCAATAGTTATATTCTGATCATTTTATTTAATTTGTCTATGTCAAATCTGTGATTTATCACTTTCAAAATCAAACTTTCTTTTATATTATCATAGTTCTAAATTTAATATTTTTATAATGAATTTTCAGAGTTTAAAATTGAAAATGAGTCTGGGATAAAGTTAAAATGTTTGTATATATATATATATATATATATATATATATATATATATATATATATATATATATAATAAAAAAGGTATTTAAAAAGCAGCAAAAATAAATGACAAATGCATGGTAAAAGTTTCCGATGTGAGAAGAAACAAACAAAAAAAATCAACCCCTGAGACAAAAAAAAAGTTGAAGAAATCCATAATTTACATATTAACAACATGCCTAGCCTACCTTCGAAACGGCTTTTTATCAGTGAAAAATGGATATATTTATATATTTCAACAGCTTATTGTATCCAGTTACTCAGCAACATGCGTTGTCAGAGTTATTCTCTATCAATTTAAAACCTAATATAATTATGGACCTATAATCTAATAAAAAATCCTGGACTCATTTAAGTTGTCTGATGCAAATTTTGTTTAGCCCTGCTCCTCCCCTAATTTAGTTGGACATCGTGGGCAAACACTGACAGGATATTTTTAGATCCTGTTTGAACCCTTTTGACAGATTAAGAAGGAAACGCTGCCCTGATGTTTATCTGATGGAGAAAAACATCCCAGCGATGTTAATGTGAAACTGGCAAGGCCATCTGGGCGGCGTTCAGAGAAATCTTTTGGTTAGCGGTAGGGCAGCCCCTCTCTCGATCTCTCCTTGACCTAATAAAGCAGCTTTATCAGACATCAGCAGTGACCGTGTGAAAGTTGGCCTGGATAAAGCAAAGGAACGAAACCCAGGAGCCCCTGATTGATGGACTGGGCGCTTGTCAACGCTTGAGATTATAGAAACCCTGGCTCTCATCGCGCGACGCCCCTTTTGGGCCGCAAACAGAAACATCTAGAAGCCTCCATGCCAATCCTGCTTCTCCTGTGAATTCCCCCCCACTCCACACAGGAATTCCAGACTGTGGGGAAATTAATGTTCGGATCTGGCGTAGAGGAGGGTAATGCAAAGCGCTGCCAAGTCATCTGAGAGATTTTTTTTTTTTATTATTATTATTTTGTTTGCTCCGTCCGTGAAATACGGCTGATTCCCAGCTCCGCGTTTTCGGCTCCCAGTCAAATCCCAGCCGTCTTTATGGATTCTCCAGATCTCATTACAGTCAATGAGCCTGCAAAGACTTTCAGATCAAAGTGAAAGTCTTTTAGCACTGGTGAGAGAGAGCAAGAGTAAGCCAAATCAAGTAATTATAACCAAGGAAAGGCATATCAGGAATACCTGATAAATAAATACTGGTCAACAACAATTTAAGCCAAGGGGGGGAAAAATCATCCCAGGGTCCTAAATCTATAGCAGCTTCATCTGAATAACATTTATTATTCACAGCCAGACACAAATTTCCAAGTTGCAGAAGCCTGCAAGCCATTATGCGATAAGACAAACGAACGCGCGGGCCTGACCTTGAATAAATCGGTAAGGCTGGAGGAGCTTCGGGTGAGCGTTCGCCGCACGAGTGTCACATCTCGATGTCGGAATTGAAATGAGGTTTTGTTTATAGACTGAAGCTGTCAGGGTTACGGATGAACCCGAGGAGTCATCCGTCAGATCGCATATGCAAGGCCGAACAGAAGGAACTGTAGCTTTTTACTGATTCATTGTCTTTTACCATGGGCTTAATCCTCTGATCTAAAATGTATGGCTTGTATCTGTTGGAGATTAGCCCGACGGGACTTGTTGCGAGATGCGAAACAGAGCGAAGGTCAGGAGGGAGCTTGTAAAGCAGAGGGCACAGCCAAACACACAGATACGTAGAGCACCTGAAAGAAAAAAAGAGAGCATCTTAAGAGCAAATATCTCAACAGCCTGATAAAATGTAGTTACATGGCGTCGTTCCTGAGAGTCAAAATGCTAGTCAGCGTCAAAGCCAGACCTTCCGCCGTGTTGCCGTCAAATGTTTGGACCTGAGAATGAAAAGCATTTTCTCATTACTTGTCAAGCACCTTGTAAATTTGTTTAAAAAGGTCTGCCAGAATGTTCCAGTGATTTTATAGAGCCAAGACAAACTCGATATGTGTAGTGTACACTGTTGAGTGATTGCTGAAAATAATAGGCATTTGGCTCAAAGTCCAGAGATATATTTTCTTTAGGCTATAGAGCATTTCCTCCTTTCAAAAGAAGTGAGTTAATGTTTTGGGGCTCTTAAAGTCGGGTCCCTACACTTGAATCCGTGACGCACTTTACGGCTCATTCCTGTTACACTGTACATTCTCATACCCTTATCATATATGGCTTTACAAATTGGAAAAAATACTAAGCTCATAATACTTAGTTTTCTTTTATCACAATATCACAATAAAAAGTGAACACAGGACAAAATTTAGAGCGAACATTAACAGAGATTTTGAAGCCAAAAAAGCGCATCTATCCATCATTAGAGTAATCCATACGGCTCCAGGGGGTTAATAAAAGCCTTCTGAAGCGAATTGATGCGTTTTTGAGAGAAAAATATATTTATTACTTTATAAACTTTAATCACTGGCTTCCGGTAATGGACTTAAACGAGGATTTTTCAAGAGAAATGTCGGAGGAGCTTGAGTTTGTTACCCAACCGCAAGAGGCGTCTACTCTCACCTAAGTTCACGTTACTCCTACATCCTACATCAGAGGTCATAATTACAATTTTTGGGAGAACTAATGATATCATTCTATCTGAAGTTACATAATTTTTGGTGAAAACATAACAAACGTGAGCAACTATTAGCAATAGTTGTGGTCAATTGTGGAAAAAGGTATTCTGATAAAAAATGTGATTACATTTTTTTTTTTTTTAAAGCTCTAGGTTTTCCATGCTTGTTTGTAGGGCTGTACAATTTGATTATATATTAATATGACTATAATTATTATTAATATTATGAATTATTAAAAATAAATATTACTGTTGTTTTACTGTAAAATAAAGTATTTAATAATAATAATGGTTATTATATTATTATTATTAATTTATAGCACAACTGTGAAAGTAAAATAGTAATATTTATGGCCATCTTAATGCCTTAACTGTAAACCATCAAGCTTTTATGTTGTCGAAAAAGCTTCTCTAAAATAAGGCTTCTCTTTTGTTGACAACAGCCAGTTTATAAGCGCTACAAGAATGTGAAGATGCTTGTCACGTGTTGCGTTTAAAAAAGCACACTTTAAGCGATCCAAACATGTGTGGAGCAGCATTTACAGCTAACAGAGCTGCTCTGAGACAAAGTTTAAGATATCTTAACCAGAATATTTCTAAAAGTCTGGTTTACCCTCTTTATCAAATTATAACACAGGCCATATTTTGTTAATTTACAGAGTTTAAACGGTGCAGCATCATAGGAATGCCATTGTTATAATACAGGAGAGTACACTTGTACACTAAGCCCATAGCTGACCAATAACAAGTTAGACACAACTTCACGGGCAGGACTTACAGTTCTGCACCAGCTCGCCTCGTTGCTTTGTTTGGGCCTCTTCTTGAGGGGGAAAAAAATAAAATAACATTTCTGCACCAGCACACTAATAACAACCCACTACCAGACTGCAACCCACACACATACTGCACTCCTCTCCCTCACTGCCTTCATCTCTCAGATCCCCTTGCTTGCTTCATCTCCAAGTCCCTCCATCCAAACCCCCAATGCACTCAGCATCTGCTTGCAGGATGAATAAATCAGTGCTTCTTCCCGGCTGCGGTCCCCTGACTGACAGAGGCCCGTCTTAATTGTAGCTGAAAGCCGGCTTTCTCTGTGCTAATTAGCAGAATGCGCTGCTAAATGATTTAAAAACTCGGGGCTTATACGAGCCCTGCCGATCATCACTTATTCACATGGAGCGCGGCACTTTGTGAGAACATGGCGCCCGAGGTAAATTAATTTACTCCAATTAGCAGGCCCTGTCAGCGCGCATCAATGTCTCTTCCTAGACATGCCTCTGAAAAAATAATGCACTTGTTTTGTCCTCTGCTTTGGTTACATCTGGTGTGCAGTGGAGGGGAATCGGGTGAAGCAACCGTAGGAAAACATACAGCTCTTGTCTTGGACGACTAAATACCTCCATAATGCCATCCGAGATGAAGCGGAACAGGAAGTGGTCACTCTGAAGGAGGGACTTTCAACCACATGCATGAAGAAATCAGAAAAATGGGGAATTTTACTATCTGTAAAAGAAAACAGAAAACAAAACGAGGCTTTTTCTAAATGTAATTGCACCAAAAACACTTTGTTAGGGTGCGTTTACACAGGACGTGCTCTTGCATAGATGGGGTGCAAAACTGAAATCAGGGGTCTCGAGAGGCAAATTGAAAAAACTGAGCTATTTTTTAACATGATACAACATGCCGAAAAAGCAGTGAACAAACTTACGGAATCTTACGGATGCTAAAAATTCAGCTTTGACATCACAGGAATAAATGACATTTTAAAATGTATTCAAATAGAAACAGTCACTTTAAATTGTAATAATATATTTCACAATATTACTGCTTTTACTGTATTTTTGATCCAATAAATGCAGCCTTGGTGAGCATAAGAAATTATTTTTCAATTATTAATTCAATAAAACAGAAGAAAAATCCAAAATATTATGTCTATGGAAAATAATAGAGTATAAATAAAATGTAACAAGTATTGCATTGAATTGGAAGATAAAAAGTAAGCCAAAAACACAGAAAGAACAACCCCCTTTGCAACAGTTGTTCTGACAAAACGTTACAGAAAATATTGCCACACAGAATTCGTACTAACTTAAAATACTCAAAAGGCAACAAAAACTTCCCCTAACTATTAATCATGAGGAAAAGAATTAGTTTTTTGGTTTTTAGCCTGGCAGCGTACAACCCTTATCTCAGTTACAGTTTAGTCTTAAGAGACCATAATGCTGTTCACTTCCTGTACCTATTTAAATTTCTGCAGATGCATTACGGAGGGCAAGTTCCTCATCCTTATACAGGGAAATGTCACTGACAGCTGAAGCAACAGAGATCAATCTAGAGCGAGTGCACCGCTGAAAGCTGCCTTTGCCTGCTAATGATCGAGCCGACTGCAGGTAAGGAGAAAGAGTTGGAAAACACTACAGGAGCTCATCTTTTTCTCATCCTTCACAACTACTGAAAGTTGAGGTTCTGATCCATTTTCTTCTCTTAAGAGACAAGCCAGCAGCCAACACAAAGGCAAGTGCCAAAAACGGTTTCATCCGAGGATTCAGACAAAAGCACGGGACAGGTTTGCTTGGAATGCCTTCCAGATGATGTCAGACTTGAGCACAGGCAAACATACAAATCCAACCCGGGCGTTTTAGACTTATTTATGATTCCACTATGATAAATCTTGCGAGCGGTGATTCTTTACGGGGCCCTAGGGATCACAAAGCATTGTGGGAAGCCTACATGTTATCTATTGCATCCTTGTTTTACGTGGAAATTATGTTTCAACAAATGCAGCGCCTGATTATGGCCCTACCCATGATGCATCAGAACATAGCTGGATGTGAATAGTGTTTCTCCAATTCTTTTTCAAGTAGTAAAAGAACACAGCAGACAGAAGGCCACAGCTGAAAGAGAAATAAGGGAGAAAGAACTTTTAAACTGATATTTCACACCCCACTATAGCTTCCTGATCCTGCTGCTGAGGTGTGGACGGTGTGAATAAAACTTACATTGATAATACGTTCTCTTCAAATTGGTATGATTGCATCAAAGCATGCTGGAATACCCCCCCCCCCCCCCCCCTCTTTTCTTTTCTTTTCTTTTCTTTTCTTTTTGAAGACATAAAATAGCTCTAATAAAAAAAGATTTTTGCTGTCATATGGCAGCTGTGTAACAATGCAACACTTGAATTAAACAAATATTTCTTTAATTAACTGATACGAACATACTTATGTACATAGATGAGCCAAAGCATTATCACCACCTGCCTAATATGCTATTGGTCCTCCGCGTGCAACAATAAAACGGTACTCAGGCGACCTTCTTCCGCTGCTCCAAGGTCTAGTTCCGATGATCACGTGCCCATTGTAGGCACTTTCGATGGTTGACAGGGGTCATCATAAGAAGCTACGCAGCCCCATATGCAGAAGAGTGCAATACACTGTGTTGTGACGCATTACTCAATAACCATCATTAAAATTGCGTGTGACTTGTGCCACAGTAGTCCTTCTGATGGCTCGGACTAGAGATGGGATAGCCTTCATTGCCCTTGTGCATCCAACACCCTGTTGCCGGTTTGTGGTTTATCCCTCCTTGGGCCACAGTTGGTAAATTCTCACCACTGCTGACTGGGAGGAACACGCAAGCCTTAAGGTGATGATACACAGGGCAACTTTTTGAGCAATGTTGCAGGGCAATCTTGCCGAGTGATTGTTGCTTGGGCACTTTCCCATTGAAAATGGGCAATAAATATATATCTGGATAATTTAGATCGGTCGTGGGCCCTGTGTCTCATCTGTTTGCCCATTGACGGCAACATTGTCCAGCAACATTGCCCAAAAAGTTGCCCTGTGTATCATCACCTTTACCGTTTCAGAGATACTTTGACCCAGTCGCCTTGCCATAACAATTTGGTCCTCGTCAAAGTTGCTCAGATCTTTATGCCCATTTCTCCTGCATCCAACACTTTGATTACAAGAACGGATTTTTTTGCTTACCTACTCTTCTACCCAGACCTTAATATGTTAGGAGATGATCAACGATATTCGCTTCACATGTGACTTGGTCATAATGTTTTGGCTTATCAGTGTATATAAAAATTTCAATTCAGAGAAACTCTGTCAGAGGTTCTTTAATATTGTATAAAAGCATAAGATTGGTTCTGAACTTTTTACAGTTGTCATTTTATCTTTCCCTTCATCTCTATTCATTTTTGTCTTGAAAAACAAATTATAATTGTGTTATGCATAAACACAATTAAATCATGATAAATGCCTCCAAATAATTTAATAAATTGATAATCTATAAAAAAGTATTGAGTAAATGCATTACAGAAATTTAATTGTAATACAGCTTTGTCATATGGTATTGCTAATATTTAAATAAACTGTTATATAAAGTTGATCAGTAGACGGCATCAACTAATTAACCTATCAAACATGCAGCAAAAAAAATTATGTAGAAAAAATAATGTTGCCATATGGCTACACCACGCAGTGTTAAAAACCTGGTGTCACTGTTCTCTAACCTTTCCAAATGTGAATGTCCTGGATGCAAAATCGTGCTTTACTGATGCGTCCTCCACAGTAATGGTGCTTCATGTCCTGATGATCAACTGAGCAGAAATGAAATCATGGCTTGTTTTTGGCCAGCTAAACTGAGCAAACAAGCATCCAAACATCTGCATTTGCATTTGGCAACTGTGGAGTCGCTGTTTTGTAACCATGAACCTCTTCTGGGCCAGGTGTCTTTTTTGTTAAGCACATTTGGCTTTATTCTAGGGGCTACACCTTACTCATCCTCTCATCTTCAACATGTTTGCAGATTTAGGGGTCTTTGGAGGAGCTGGTTGGATGTGGTAAGCAGCATGCGTGTCGGTCTGAGGGCTTGTTGAAACAGCGATGTAGAAAAAGATATGGCATCCTGACAGAGGAGGACTCGCTAATAAGATGAGAGTGGGAACATTTGACTTATGACACCTCCAAAACTAAATTACATGAATCAAAAGAACATAAAACATTATGAAGCACAGTCCAGATTCTTTTTTAATGCCACCCAAATAGTGTTGGCTAGAGAGACCTGGCTATTTCTATTGGACCTCCACCAACATGAAAAACAACAGCATGTATAAAAGCGTTGTGCAAAAATTCAAAATTAAAAAAATATTTTCAATTCATGAGTGTGAATTTGAATCAATTAGTACCTATAAGATGGCAAATTGTAATTAGAAGAACATTAAGAGGAATTTAATGCATTTAAACTAAGTTTTGCAACTTGGAAATTAAGTGTTTTTCCACCATGATCTTAAACAATTGTGACCATAGTTAAAATGCATGATAATATTTGCAGATTCCTTGTAACATCTGAAATTGGTTGTTTGGCATGTGTTTTAATGCATAATACTTTCTCAAGGTGTAACAATGAATAATTAAGTATTATAATGTATTATAACTGTGGTTACAATTATTCATGAGACCATACAATGTATTATTAATGCATTCAAAATACTTTTCGAATGCGTAATACACTAAGCAAAAACATTATGACCAGTCACAGGTGAAGTGAATATCACTGATCATCTCCTAACAAGGCCACATATTAAAGGCACAATATGTAACTTTTTTGCTTTAAAAATAGCAAAAATCACTATATCTATGCTATATTTTTTTGTGTGTGTGTACTTACATTATTCCGACTGTTTCCAACAACTTTCAAACCAGGAGAAATTTTAATTTAATTCGAAGACACGTCCCGTTTCTTTATTTGCGTTTTGTCGCAGTCAATGGCGTCATATGCGCGTTGTCCCTGGTTTCCGCTCGTACTGCCATAGCAACCAGAGCTATGAACCAGAGCCCTCTGATAGTAACCAAGGCGACAGACGTGGACAACTGTGTAGTTCGTAATGTCTATTTGCACGCTGTTGTTGTTTCGTTCAAACGTTATGGACCATGGCAAGCAGACTTTGGATAAAAAAGGAGAACTAAAACGAGAATCAATATCAACGCGGTGTTTTCGAGATGCCGAGAGCTCCCATAGACGGTAACGTATATAAACGAGAGCTCCACGTCCGAGACTTCGACCGCTCCTACATGTACTTTATTAAACAGGTGAGCACATTTACATAAAACTAATTAATGTTATATAGTTCAACAATGATAAAATGTTAGAATATGATCTGTATGTTATTCTAATGTTGATCTAGCTTACTGCTAGTCTCATACAGACAAACTAACACATTCATTTAAACACATTCAAATGCAGTTTAGTGTGATAGTGTAATGTTAGACCAAGTGAAACAGCGCTGCGTTACCTCACAAGTTTAATTTGTCTAATAAACTGACCTGTGAGTAGTAATTCTGCATGTAGAATGAAATGTCCGTATTCCTTTTATATCCGTGGGACTTGCGTCGCGTGTGGAGCTGATAGCTGTCTCTTAGCAATGCCGTCCTGCTTCATATCACAGTCATGATAAAAACATTGATGTATTCACTCATTCATAAACATTATTAGATCGGTCGGCTTGACGTTGACGACAAGATCCATAATTCTTCGCAAATGCTGCGTCATCAAACTACGCCTTGGTTATTGTAAGAGGTTAGCGACCCCTAGCGGCTAAAAAAAAATGGCATACTATACTTTTAAGGTTGGGGTAGATTAGAAAGCAAACAATCAGTTCTCGTAAACGTGATGCCACTTTTTGTAGCTGCAGTCCAATCAGAGTGCGTATGATGACCCCTGTCAGTCATCGAAAGTGGCTACAATGCGAGCGTCAGAACTGGACCTTGGAGAAGTGAAAGAAGGTCGCCTGGTCTGACGAGCTCCGTTTACTTTTACATCATGTGGACGGCCATATATGTGTGCACTGTTCACCTGGAGAAATGATGGCACCAGAATGCACTGTGGGAGGACGACAAGCTGGTGGAGGGAGTGTGACGCTGCTGAGAAACCCTGGGTCAGGCCATTCATGTGGACGTAAATTCGACACATTCCACCTACCTAAACATTGTTGCAGACCAGGTACACCCCTTCATGACAATGGTGTGGCTCTTTCAGCAGGATAATGCACTCTGCCACACTGCACACCTGGTTCAAGAATGGATTGAGGAACATGATGAAGAGTTCAAGGTGTTGCCCTGGCCTCCAAACTACCCAGATCTCAATCCAAATGAGCATCTGTGGGATGTGCTGGACCAACAAGTTCGATCCTCTCCCACTCCATCCTGAAACCTACAGGACTTGAAGGATCTGCTAATGTCTTGTGCCAGATACTAAAGGACACCTTCAGGGGTCTTGTAGAGCCCATGCCTCGGCGGTCAGTGCTGTTTGGGCAGGACAAGGTTCTGTGCTCTGTCTTTGCTATCTGCTGTCCAGGGGGCATTTTATGGCATTATTGCAGGGTGAGTTTTGTTTTAGCAGGAAAATCAGGCTGTATGGGGGAGGTCGAATGCTAATTAGCCAGCAAGGCCCCTTTGTCTCATAGATCAGGTCGCAACCAATATTTTCAGTCTTACAGGCAGCACGCGGAGGAACAACAGCATATTGGTCAGGTGGTCATAATGTTTTGGCTCATCAGTGTGTATAAAGGCTTTAAATAAAGCATTCCCAAAATACTTTTATTTTATTAAATATTACAATTACATTCATTTATTTAACAAACTTTAGACTTTCACTTTAAAATTCACATTTGAATTACAATTGTGCATGTTTGTTCAAACATCAACGACTAGAAATGAAAATGCATTCTCAATTGAATTGTGAATGCTGCCCAACCTAAGCATCACTTTTCATCAAAGCTGCCTTCGCTGCGGTGCTTTCAAGAGCTCTCCAAGGTGCTGAAAAGGCCACTTCCTTTCACCTGCGAGGCCCACTGACTCCATGTCAGCCCGTCACAGCACTGCAGAACTTTGAGCTGCCTCTTTTGCACTCACTCTTCGTCTCCTCCATCCTGAGCAGAGGACGAGGCTGAGCAGAGGGAGTCGCGGAAGACTCCGGGGTGTCTTTGTTTAGATTAATGACTTTTGAAAATGCAGCAGTCTCACGGATTCATGGCCAGTGCCCCACGTTGAGCTCTTAAGGGGATGCTGCAGAAGGAGGCAGACTGACAGTCAGGCTGTCAGCATCATTATCTGGCCTGAGTCCTCCCATTAAGGTGGCAAAGAGCTGAAGGGTGTCACCCTCCGGAGCAGAGATTTAGCCTAAAGCTCTCATCTGTGCAGACAGCAAGCGAAGAGGACCCTCCCAGGTGAGAGCGCCGGGGTGAACCTTGTTTCATTACCTTTCTGCACTAGTACATCGACCTGTTAGTAACCTTACCGTGACAGGGAAAGAGACTCTGTTAACGCTTCTCAGCTCTTTTGTCTCAGACTGACAAGCTAAACTGAAGTGAATATGGGGAATGTAGCGACAGTTTGTGTCCAAACAGGTCCTTAAATTATGATTTCTAGTTGCATTTCATGACAATAGGCAAACATCATCTTTCAAAAGAATATAATTCTTCATGTTGCCACTACAATATGCAATATGATTATGAAATATACCTAAAACATAAAAAAAATGGTGAATGCAGTTTCCATGCTGTGGATCTTTTCATTGAGCAGCTGATTCAATTATCACTTTTAAAAGTATCTCAAAGCATATTAGTTCACTTTCCTTATGCAATTTAATGAATATTTCTAGTTTTGTGTGTTAATATTATTAGTTTGGTACGTAATTTTTTTTAAAGAAATTAATACTTTTATTCAGCAAGGGTGCATTAAACGTATCAAAAGTTACAGTAAAGACTTATATTATTTTGCAAAAGATTTTTGATTTGAATAAATGGTTCTTTGAACTTTGTATTAGAGCTTCCACATAAAAACTGTTTTCCACATTGATGACAATAATCTTCACTATGGTAAGCCTATTATAATTATATTTTAGGGGCAGTGTACACAACACTGTTTTCAACTAAAAACAGAAAACTTTTTATGGGTTTTGGCCGTTCATTTACACAACAACAATGTTTTAGGGAAAACTGATTTCGAAGTGCAGGTTTTTGAAAAAAATACCATTATCATCTCCATGTAAAATACAAAAACGCAAATTTGTGAAAATGGCGACATCTTGCATGTGCGTATTACATGTTCAGTCAATAGGCGCATAGTGTATCTTTACAAAGTGACATCACAACTACTGGCCTGGCAGCATAATACAGCATTTTCGCAGATCCATGTGATTGGGATCGTTTTGACAACGTTGTCGTCTCTACGTGAAAAATACAAAGAAAAAACTTTTCCAGTTTTAGTACATTGTTGTTGTGTAAATGTACCCTTAGATTTGACGGGTGGTTTTTGTGGGAAATTGCGTACATACGTCACTCGCCGGTGCGTGTCTTGACATACCCTTAAATACAGAAAAGTTACTCCGGCTACTTTGACACGTGTCTGGTGTGGAAGTGTCATAGGTTAGTTGTCACAATGAGCGAGAAAGGTTGGCATTGAACACGCTAAATCTTGAGCCTCCAGGGAATCATCTGTTTTAAAAAGAAATGCGACAGAGCTCGAAATAAAACAAGAATCAATACTGGCTTAACTTTTCAGAGATGGCGAGAACTGAGGGATTTGAAATGTAAAAGTGAAGCAAACAGGGCGTTTTTATTTGTCGATTATGGATCGCTGAATCTCCTGCCTGCATAACAAATTTACTCTTGGGTACTATTAAAGACACCTTGAACCAACAGGTGAGTAAGGTATTTTATAGAACAGATAAATTGCCATCTGTAGCTCTCTAACAGAGTTCATTGTAAAGCATTATCTAAAGCATTGTAAAGCATTATCTATCTTTCTATCTATCTATCTATCTATCTATCTATCTATCTTATAGGCCTATGTCACGAAAAAATTGAAGACCGGAAGTACGTCTTTTAGTCGGGATACGGCTGTTCCGGTTAGCTTTTTACAATGGCGGAGTCCGATAGATACCGCTGGACCAAATCTCTCCGCAACCTGCCTGAAGTCACATATGACGATGTGGTTCGGATGGTAAATGAAAACTCTCAAGCGTGAAAGCTGAGGTATGGCTGTCTACGTCCTGATGCAGAGCAACCCGGTACACTACAACAACAGCTGCGGGTGTAGCCTGCCATTGTTGTTATAGCTCTAGCCGTTCGCCAGTAAGGTAAACGTTTCTATGGTAACAGCGAGTTGGACCAATCAGCAGACGTTGCTGCTACGCTTAGGATTGTGGGTAGTGTAGTTTTTTTTTTCATAAGATCGCAGATAAAACATGTTTTTCTTAAAACAAGGTTGATTTCATACGAACTTATAGCTTCTACAGGAGCAAAAACCTTTGTTTCACAACCTCATAGCTCGTGGTCAGTCTACCTCGGATGGTTTAGACATTATGGCTGATAATCTAAATCCTTATTGAGAAATACTGTTGACCGGAAGTTCTGAATCCCTACTCCACATTCCAGAAGCAGGAAGTGTGACATAGGCCTATTCACAGTCGCGCAGAGTAGAAGCACAACCAAAACAATGTTCTTCAACAAAGTGCATGCAGTTTTGTTTTTTAACTGCTAGAGGGTCAAGAGTTACACAGTGTACCACAGTTTATTGTGAGCTATAAAGACAAAAATTTGATTAACCCTTAGGTTTGAATGGGCTTCCATACTTTAATTAAACATATAAACAATTGTAACAAAGATGTAATTGTGATATGTCAGATTATTAAATATTAAGTTGCAATTACAAGAAGTTGCTATGTGTATATGTATTTTTATGTACATATTTGTCTTTTGTAAAGCGCTTTGTAAACATTATTAAGAGGTGCTACATAAATAAAAATTTAACTTACTTTTACAGGTGTGCTGATCAAATTCAGTTTGTCACATTTCCAGGCCCAGTTCCCACTCGGCATAATTTATTTCGGGTCATCTCTCATCTGTTAAGTAAAAAGTGGAAGAGATAGGATGGTTTAGATTGTGAAGAAAACTACATTCCAATCTCATTGACAAACACAAACTCATCCCTGCTTGATTTAAACAATGTTCAAATGTGTCAATGTTTGTAACTGGACAATAATAAGCTCTAAGCTGTAAAGATCATCCACAACAGCAGGCAAACCATCATTTCAATCCATTCTTGTGAATACTATCATCTTCCCAACTCTTCTCATCAGAGAAAGACATTGCTGATGTTTGCCACATGTCACGACTGGGTTGAAATCAACACATTGCCATACACTCCATAAACAAGTCACTTCTAATTAATCTTCTCCCTGTAAGACTCAAACATGTATATGGTAAGACTTTAAATGTTTCGGTGCAGCTATACAGCTCTAAGTAGTTTGAAGTGGTTGGTAGTGGGAGACACAGCTAAATCAGTGGCTGTGTGGTTTATTTTTTTGGGCAAGAACCCATGGAGGAACAGCGTATCCGAGTGTGGCTTTACATTTGGAAGTGGTCTCAATAAAGCCCTCTGTGAAAACCTATACTCACCAGGAGTGGTCAGAATTAAGTGTAGAAACTAACACAAGCCAGTTAGCATTTCCACAGGCCTGGCCACATATGGCAGCAGTTCAGATGTGAGGCTGTCGTCGTCGCCGCCACTGCTTTCGCTGCTCGGGAACGCTCGATCCAGACCAGCTGTGCTGCACTGTTTAGATTAATAAGCTCGACGTGGAAGACATTAAGCACTAAGCGCTGACCATGCCAACTCCGGAGAGGACCGTAATGGCTTCAGTATTACTGGGGCATGTATGAAAGAAACCTTACATTAATTCATTTAATCAGCCATTTACATCCTGTGGAGAAGGAGGCGGGCGCGTGTGCAAGCCATGAGAGGGTCGGGCAGTGATCTAGTCTCGCTGTCATTGTAATAGGGTCACTCTGACACATTGGGCCAAGTCCAGTTTGTCTGATAATGGCCTCGTTTAGTCTTTAGGACGAAAGCGTGGAGCAGATTGTGTCTGGAAAACTTAAACAACAATCAAAAGTGACATAAGTGAGAGCAGCACAAACTAAAAGATGTTTTTTTATAAAGCTACAACTTCTGAATTCTCGAATATTTGAAGTCTTTTGAGTGAGACGCCAAGGAGGAAACAGGGTTATTTTATTATCATTTGAGATGCTGAGTTTTTATTAACATTTTGAATTATTTTTGTTTAATTTTAATGTTCGTTAAAGTTCTAGAAATATTGTTTTGCTATTTTTCATATATATACACCTATATATATCCCTTTATAGTTTTTATGAATTTAATTTTATTTTTAGTTATTTCAGTACATCAAGTTAAACTAATTGTAAATTACCTTGGCAACTAGCTGAAATAAAAAGTTACATTTAAGTAACAAAGTAGTTTTATTGAATGGTTTTAGTTACTATAATAACCCAGCGAGGAAACAGTAGCAAAAGTAACAGGTTGCAAGACTAAACCCCTGCTCCAAAAATGTTTTTTTGCAGCCGCCTCCAAAAACCATGCAAGGAATCCTCATTGTGTCGCGGTCGGCTTCGAACAGTCCTCTTGAAGGCGTCCCTTGCGTAATTGTCAAGATGTCCTTCAGCAGCGATCAATGGGGGACCCAGGCATAAATGGAATGCAGTTTCAGAGTTTTGTGATGATATGAATTCTCCTCAACGTCCCATCTATCAAGATAAAACAAATGCTGCTCATTACTGGGGAAAAAAAATACACCAGCGTTCCAGCAAGGGCAATTTTGCCTCCCCAAAAAACGTGTGGGAGTTTTTAATATTGTGGAGTGGAGCGTGTGTCACCCAGGGACCCACTTCAGCTCTTCATCAATCTGCCGTTCCCCCCCTCCATCCCTCTACCTCCCACCCCCACGGACCTCGCCGGAGATCTACAGACGAATCTGTGCCTTAACGTTTTAGAACAATGCTTCTTACTGCTCACCAGAGAAATGTCCTATTTGATTTCAGGGGAAGTAAATGGTCTTTTATCTGTGGTATAAAATCGGTTAAGTTTTAGCACCAATTGTCTACCCTTGAAGAAAAGAAAAAGTATATCACATATTTAAAGATTTATGACTAAGATTTTGAGAGTTTGATTGATGTTTCAGTCATACAAAACCCACCGTTTTCATTTTAGATGTGCAGGCTGTTACTGTATTTATCAAGGTGGCACATGGAGACAAGAAAAAGTAAAGTGGGTACACAGAAAACGGGGCAGGGTGAGAGCATGAAAACGATTCATCTCACCTCTTATACTGGCCTACAATTTGATTGAAGGACAGACAATAGACAAAAATTAGGGTTTTCAAGGGGGGCCACAAGGGGGTGCAATAGGGGGGCTGTGGATATGTTCAGAGAAAAATTAATAAAACTTCTGTATTAAAATAAATGTTTAAATTTACTGACTTGCCATTTCAATCTTGCTTTCAAACAATAGTTAGAAATCATGAAAAAATAAATATATATTTTCTATTGGTGTATAACATACCACAAAAGTTGATGTAATAGATTAGAAAGTAAACATTTTCTAGTTAATATTTTAGACGCAATTTGTAAATTGTAAATAAATGGGTCTTTATAGATGGCCTTATATTTTAGGAAGGTGGGCCTCACAAGAAGATCATCATATTTTGGGGTCTGTGGCATCAGAAAGTTTAAACCCCCACATCTAAGTGACCCGATCTTGGTCATTACTCAAATAGTGCTAGTTTCTGCATTTTGCTGTGTATTTGTACTCAATTTGATTAATCCAAATGCATTCTCTTAAATCTCTACGCTCCCTTATTATTTTTCTCAAACAATTTCCTTACTATGTGTATCTGCCAGTGAAGTCTAGGTACACTGATTTAGCTTAGTCCGGAACTATGCCTCATTCCCGTGGGCTTTTGGGATCTAAGCCATCTGGTTAGCGTTCTCACAGTCCATTTCCCCGTGCTGCGCTCTCCACAACACTGGCTGAGAGGAACTAATGTGAAAGTGAGGGAGAACCATTGAGCACAAAAGCTCATTATACATCTATACCAGGCCGAGCAGCTTTCGCTGGGTCACACACCAAGCAACAAAAAAAAAGATGCACATAGTAGGCTTTATTTAACAACCAGAGGAAGGGATTCTTTCCCATTGACAAGACTTCGCCTTAACCTTGCGCTTTTCTCCTCGGCTCGTCCAAAGTTTCCTATCACGATGCGGTGGAAAATAGCCCTGGAAAGAAAGGGATTAGAGATCCTTACAAAAAAAAAAATCATTTCCATCTGGACAAAGAGAGGTGGGGGGGCAGTGGGAGGGAGGCATTGAGAGGGGTGGGGGATTTCTTCCCAAAAAAACATCTGGAGAAGCAATTTGGTGTAAATAAGGAGACAGCAACTCACTGCCCACCCAATAAATAACACACAGGGAAGGAGCTAGTTCACAATCTGGGCTTCCCCGGAACATGACACTGAATTAGACTCAGCCAGCAAGTACAGGGAAAGCTGGGAAAAGGGTGGACACAAGTGCGCATACAGCGTTTACTTGCGTGCATGTGTCTGATTTGCCTATCCTGGTTTTGTCTTTTGGCTGCGCGACAATAACTGGCTGGTAACACACATTCTCCTCTCGTCCACACAAAAAAAAGTCCTGCCTTCTTCCGTTCTCGAGCAGAGGTATCGTGCTGGAGAGAACACAGCTCCAATCTGCCCCTGTGGGACTTTCAGCGCCTCTCTCAACTAGAAATATTTGTTTTCTCTGCTCAGATAGTGATTTAGGTAAACAGCATATTGCCTGCTCAAGTTGGCACAAACATGGTTTGTTAATTACATTTTCCATGCCAGACAAACATTCAAAGTAAGGCACATATTTTTTTGTACGATTTGTGAACAAAAAACAAATATTCTTGTATCACAGCAGCCGTTTTTTAATCATTTATAACTGCTAAATGTTAAAAAACTTTCTTATATCCAGGTTTAATATGCAAAGACGACTACAAGTAAGCCGCCTGAAGGTTGTTTCACCTGAAAAGTCTCAGTGGCGCTGTCTAAACATGTTTGTTTGAGCATCCCGACCAGCAAGACACAGCAACACTGGCTCAACCAATGGTGTGGGTTTGGGATCTGTTCATGCGACCGATGATAGGTTCAGTTGGGGAAACCTGAGGATATTCAGATTTTACATTTTAAAGGTTTGGGGGTGGAAAGATTTGTAAAAAAAATTTGAAAAAAGTCTCTTATGCTCACCTCCAAGGCTGAATTTATTTGACCAAAAATACAGTAAAAGCATTAATATTGTGAAATATCTAGTTTTCTATTCTAATTTATTGTAGAATGTAATTTATTCATGTGATGGCAAAGTATCTTCAAGTGTCACATGATCCTTCAGAAATCATTATAATATGCTGATTTGGTGTTAAAGAAAAATTATTGTAGTTATCAATGTTTAAAAACAGTGCTGCTTAAGGGGTTAGTTCACCTAAAAATGAAAATTCTGTCATTAATTACTCACCCTCATGTCATTCAAAACCAAAAAGACTTTCGGTCATCTTTGGAACAAAAATTAATATCTTTTTAATGAAATCTGAGAGCTTTTTGTCCCTCCATAGACAGCTACACAACTACCACTTTGACGTTTCAAAAAGTTCATTAAGAGATTGTAAAACTAATCCAAATGAATATACCGGTTTAGTCCATATTTTCTGAAAAGACTCAATCACTTTATATGATGAACAGATTGGATTGAATTTAGGCTTTTATTCACATATAAACATTGATCAGCGAAGATAAACAGAAGCTCAACCGAACCTGCTTGATGTGTGAGGACAAACCTCTTTCCAAAGCTCAAATGTGCTGCGTAACACGAGAATGAAGTTGCGTGGCTGTCAATGGAGGGACAGAAAGCTCTCAGATTTCATCAAAAAGTTCTTGATTTGTGTTCCGAAGATGAACGAAAGTCTTACGGGTTTGGAACGACATAAGAAATAATAATAATAATAATTTGTTTCATTTATATAGCACTTTTATAGGTACTCAAAGCACTTTACATATGGAAGGGGGAATCTCCTCAACCACCACCAATGTGCAGCATCCACCTGGATGATGTGACGGTAGCCATTGTGCGCCAATACGCCCACCACACACCAGCTTACTGGTGGAGAGGAGACAGAGTGATGCAGCCAATCAGTATTTATAAGGGGATGATTAGGAGGTCATGATGATGGACAAAGGCCAATGGGTAAGGATGCCAGGGTTACACTGCTACTCTTTTTCGAAGGACATCCTGGGATTTTTAATGACCACAGAGAGTCAGGACCTCGGTTTAAAGTCTCATCCGGACGGATGAGGGTGAGTAATTAATGACAGAAATGTTCATTGTTGGGTGAGCTAACCAAAAATGAAATGAAAATTAGTGTAAATTGTGATACTCTTTGTCAAGATTCGCTGATGAATAGGAATTTGAAAAGAACAGCATTTATTTGAAAAGCAAAAGTCTTTCCTGTCACTTTTGATCAATTTAATGCATCCTTAATGCATTTAATGCACCATAGCTGAATAAAAATATGTGTACTAATTTAACTTTACTTGCCCCAAACTTTTGCAAGATAGTGTATATTTACGTATATTAGCAAACGCAAAATCCTAAAGCATACAGTATATAAGAAATTGCACAAAGACACTATTGCAGTATGCCACATTCATGAATTAATTAAAAATTCCCTCTTCTATTTAAACATAAGATTGTTTAATAAACTTCAGTCACAAAAAAAGTTAACTTTCAGTTTACCAACTGGCTGAAAAGTTTGAGCAGCCACAGCATGAGCTGGTTTCTTGCAGCAGAAGAAAGCTGCCTCGTGCACACGGACTCCCAGCGCCCAGCGGTGGAAGTGACAGAGGCAGATGGCACAGGCCCGGGTCTAAGGAGAGGGACACGGGGTGCCAGGGCTGCACGAGCAACCCGGGACAGACTCTCAAGGAGCAGTAGGCCACCTCTCTACATCTATCAGGGCCGGGGTGTTAATGAGAACGACGGAAGGAGGAACGCAAGAGAGGGAGGAGAAACACAGACGAAGGACGTGACAAAAGAACAGATGCAGGTGAACAGGTAGAGAGAGAGGGAGGAGTTGAAGAGGAAAGGTTGAATGTCACTAATGATAGCTGTGAGATTACTAGAAGTGCATGAGAGGGGAACGTGAGGTGCATAATGTACAACGGGGGGGGGGGGGGGGGGGACATAAGAATTTCCAGACTTGGAATTGAAATAAAAGGGAAAACTCAGAGCTGGTCTTCACCACAGGAGATCATGCTTATATATCCCATCATTCTTTGCTCTTGCAGCCAGGTGTGTGTTTTTGTGCGAGCGAGCCCAGCAGAACATCACACATGCATTATGGGATGCTGAGGGGGCGGGGGCAGGAAGGGGACAAGAATCATGAATATTTTATACAACATGAGAGGGACCAAACTGGGGTCGTCAGGAGATCATCAGCTGAGCCCATAAATATTACATGACACCTCTACATTTATTGTTCATGGAAGGGGAAATGTCTTGGGAGGGGATTTCATCCATGTATTCTTTTCGGATGAATCAGTGGAAGTCGAGGGAAGAAAAGTTTTATGGTGGGTTAAACTTTTTCTCGTAGATTTTTACATATGGTCAACTTGACATTTACCAGAAAAGCTCTGCTAGATATAAGATTACAACTTTTTAATTCTCAAAGTGGAAACTGCAGCATGTTGATGCCATAACGTGATGGTTGGGAAGCTTTTGCCACCTGCTGATCGCAGCTTCCGTTTCACTAAAGCACACCAGATGTATTTACCCGATTAATCTCGATTATGCAATGCAAATTTTAGCCAGATTTTTACTTCAAAGGCTTTACATGGGAGTTAAATAATAAAAACAAATGCCAAATTAGCATACATTAACACATGCACAATCCTGCATTATTTTGTCTGAGAAACATCCCATGCAAAGATATATTACATTAAAAATTGTATACACATATATTAAAATATTATATTATTATGATAATATTAAAATAAATATTTCAAATAAATACATTTAAATAATAAGTATTGCATAATGAATAAATATATTTTAATTAAACTACATACAATTTTCTAGAATTTACTTCCCAAATTCTTCTGAACAATCCGAGTTTCGATACTTTTATAAGCCTGCTGGAAATCAATAATTGAGCAGTGCGGTATAGCATGCTGTTAGATTTTCAGGTGAGGGGAAGATTGAATATTTATAATCCTGAATTCCTGTAGCGTTCAGGTAGTACACCGTGGTAATGAGAGGACACATCGAGCAGATCTCAGAAAAAAATAAAACATAAAGCTGTACAAGAACATAAAAGAAACATCTGAAGGCACTTTACTCACTGAGTATGTCCTGTGTTTTATTTGCTGTTGTTCACATCTCTGGTTTTAGGTCAGGACAGTGCGGTTTTCATCGGGAGGTTAAATTTCTCAAGCTGTGGAGGTCTATGACGGACTCCTGTGAATTGATGCAGCTCACCTGCTGTATGAGTGAAATTGTGGTTCATTTGAGTGGTACAGTAAACTGAAATGAGAGCACAAAGTCAGTGTTTCCTCAAAATCTCTCTCTCTCTTCACTTCTTTGTGTGAAACTGAAACTTTGTGGCTGTGTAGTTTTATTAGACAGAACATTGACTTTTCAATTCATAACTACCATTACAGATGTTAAGATGCAGAACTGAATCTGACATCTTTAGCAAACAAACTCGCTTAGTGTGAATCATAAAATGTACAAGAACTGATCAGAGAGTAAGCTATCAATAATTCAAACAACAATCGTGCCATAAAACTCCCCATACACACACTCAAAGTCTTGTCCCCAGCTCTCTCTCTCTCTCTCTGTGTGTGTGTGCGTGCGTGTGTGTTGCAGGCTGGAGTGTGGGCCCCTCACCTGGCTTAGATCAACAGAAGTTGCTCAGCAGGTTCTCAGGTTCCCTGTGTATGGTCTGGGTCCACAGCTCTCATAGGTCATTAAAGGAGCGGCATGCAGCTAGCTCTCACACAACCGCTGCTGGGTCACTGTACAGGATGGACACACACACACACACAAACACACACACACACACAGTTAGACCTGCTCCTAATGAAACTCTCATGACTTCAGAACTTACAAAACAGACCAGCTGAAGAGTGCAAGGAACCAGACATAATTTTAGAAATTATGTACTGTATGTGTGTGTGCATGATGAATGACCTATTTATTTTAAATATACTAGATATTTTAAATTGTTAATTTTTTTCTGTCTGTGTATATGTATATGTATATTTGATATATATATATATATATATATATATATATGTATGTGTGTGTGTGTGTGTGTGTGTGTGTGTGTGTGTGTGTGTGTGTGTGTGTGTGTGTGTGTGTGTGTGTGTGTGTGTGTGTGTGTGTGTGTGTGTGTGTGTGTGTGTGTGTGTGTGTGTGTGTGTGTGTAAAATTTTACATAATTTTATATTTTCTCATCAATGTAAACCTGATATATATATTAAATGGAATATTTTAAATAATTTCATATTGTTACACTCTCGCACATATATACACACACACACATATATATATATTAAAGACTTTTAATGCCTGATATACATATATAATTGCTTAGACCCTTGTTTAGAGGTTATTTAATTGATCAGTACAATCAAAGTCTAATTAGTTACTCAATTTATAGAGTGATAATCACAACAACTATTGCCAAGCAGACCGATGGGAGCAATAAAGCATTTGCATTGCAGTTCCTACTAATCCAATTTCATATATAAGACCATCAGCCACCTGACAAATATATCACTTATGGTTTGACATGAATAGTTCACATACACCAGTAAAGATGACCTCGGCTCAGACAATGTACAAAGAAGTCATGTTAACACCTATCCAGACAACATAACAGCACAACAGACACTATAGCACATATATATTTAAGGAGCGGAGCAGGTTATGAATATTTCGCAGTGTTAAGTTTCCGATTAAGCGTTGACATTTCACTCCTCACTGTAGGTGGTACTGGGGGAAACTGACAGGTTGAGGAAAGAAATTTCCATGCAAACTTCATGTTTTTTCTCACATCCGGTGTGTGCATGTGTTAGAGAGAGAGGGGGAGAGAGAAAGGGGTAAATTGAATTTTTCAGGAAACTACACCCTCCAGCGTAGGGTGACCAGATGAGATTGGCTGAAATTCGGGACGGGGGGGGGTTGGGGGTTTGAGAGAGTGTGTTGCTTGGGGTAGTCCTACTATTAGACTACATAGCCTATAATAAGATGAATTTTCAAACCTGAACCAAACATATTTGAATCAAACATATAATAATCAAACATATAAAGATCAACAGTCTGTCATTAATATTTAGTCTGCCACAAAAAAACAATATTAAAATCATGAACTCAAATTTCATTGTGACCAAAAAAAAAAAAAAAAAAAAGACTGTTGTAACTGCGTAAATCAGACATTTCAGGCTATAAGTCTAACGCTAATAAGCCTTATGCCAAAATTATTATTATGACGAAATTGTCGGTCATTAAATAAGAAAACTAAATAATTGTGTAGATGATTTGCTTTGTGAAACCCAACATCAGACATTAGGCCGAAATTTTTTTTTTGCACACAGTGCCGCGACCGATCAATCACTCCTTTACTGGCTGCCTGCACATTCACTGTCCTCGCGGCTGCGGCAACTCGCGCTCGCTTATCAATGCATTTTAATTCGCGCCTACGGTATCTTTGTTGAACTTCAAAAAAAGAAAAAGAAAAAGAAAAAGATGGTGCAGCCAATAAGCAGCCGGCGGGGGCTGGCTGCAGGACGACTCAACCTCCACGGACAGTTTTTAATGTTTTATCAGACAATATAAGAATTTGCTTTAGTATAATTTTCGGGACAATTAGGGCCGGATTCGGGACAACAGCTTAGATTTCGGGACTGTCCCGAATTTTTCGGGACGTCTGGTCACCCTACTCCAGCGCATAAACCTTAATACATTTTAGTTCTATGCAGATACTAGCCTAATACATGCCTTCAAAATTAAAAAGCACTAGGCCTGTATAATCAAATAATACATATTTCCATCCTCTGAGTTTATTAACCTTCAATGCATAATGCCACTAAATTAATTTATAATGTTAAAAGACACTCTGAAATATTTATATGAAAAAGAGAATCTAGACCAAGCATTACTAAAAGAAAAGATGAAAACAACACATTCAATAATTGATAGATCATAAAATGATAAACTGCTTTAAATGCTCAGAATTGTTTGTCTGTTTTTCACATTTCTGAAATGGTTGTATGAAGTTTATTGATGCGCGTAATGCATTAATAATTGATGGTGATGTGGTCTCTAACCTCGTTACTATATGGTAAAGCGCAGCGGAGCTCAGTTTGGACATGAAAGCCACGAGTCACCAGTGCAAATATCATCTTTCCATGCATAAACATCTTATTGTATTTAATTGATCAGGACTGTCTGAGCATTTTATTTCGTTCTGTCCAAAAAAAATAAAAATAATAATAATAATTAAAATGAATAAAAACTCTCCACAAAACCGGCCCTCGTATTTTAAGCGTTCAACCTTTACGTCACGTTAAAAAATATACAGTGTTTGGTCGCCATCTAGTGGAAGCTTTTAGGTAGCCTAATTATATTTTTTACAAATTCTAAGTGTTTATGTTTGGAATTGGATAGGCTACGTTCCTTTGCTATTCGTTATTATATATGTTCGTTATAAAAAAAATAAAATAAAAACATGACGACATTGTTGTCATATCTGACAATTAAATTTTGACCATGAATTTTCCAAATGTAAGTTTCTTGAAAGTCTTATGTCCCGAAACTCTTTTATTTACAAACGGTCTGTGAAAGAAGACGAAAATCTTCCGAAAAGAAATCTTCATTGCTACAAGCTGTTTGCTGTTTTATTTTGTATTCATTTTATATGGAGGTTTGCAGAAAAATGCAAGACAGAAATGTAGCACATGGGTTTTTTAAAAAATATTATAAGAAGTGTATGACAAAATTAAACGAAAATAAAAATGAAATATAGGCTACAACTGATAAATTGAAGGAAAAGAATAATACAAATAAATGAAATAAATATATATTAGTAAAAAATATGGAGAATGAAACAAGATTACTTACTTCCCGCACCGCTGAAGAATGCGTTCAAATGATGATTTTTCTCTGACGTCGAAAATGTTAAGGAAATTTACATTTTTGTAATTGGGATAAAATTAAAATTTAACAGGTTAGCATGCAAAATATGTGACACACCGACACAACTAGGCTATAAAGGCTGTTGATAATTTAAAATATTCTTTGACGTCTTCATAATAGGTTAATTTTATGTTAGAGAATAGTTTATCAGACATATCAGGTCAGACATAAAAGGTCTAGGTGTACAAAGCATGTGTTTTCCCAATGTTAACATTCCAATCAGTTATTAATATTAAAAAAGTATTATCTGTGGTTGCCACTAGATGGCGCGCCGCTACAATTAACTGGGAGTACAAGCCTTCAACAGTTTTTGAGTGGAAAAAATGGCAAGAAATGCCACAAGTAATAGCGTTAAAACAATATATAACATTTGGCGTGATGCTCAAAATGTGATTTTTTTTAACGAAAAAAAGCGCAATAACAGAAATTCAGCGAAGGAATGTGTGCGGCACACATTTCCCCCTCAAACACACTCTCCTTCTATTCACAGTAATATGGTCTCACATTTGCTTTGCAACTCGAGTGGCGCGTGATTTTGCAACATTACGGGGTTCATGCGTTCGGATAAAGCAACATTTCTGGGGGGGATTTTACATTAGTAAGGAGTAAACAGTGAGTGAACCATGGCACCAACCGTTATACTTTTATCTTTGTTAACTTTTATTGTTGTTTTAGTTGGAGGAGTAACTAATTCACATTCTCTTAAAAAATCATATAACTTAAATGACACTCAGACAACATCTGCCACTGCAAGCGCGAGAACCGGCACTTATGGAAACATCTCACCTATCAAGGTGAGCCGATTCTCCAAGACGATCAAACCCACTGAGGCGACTTCCAGACCTCTGAAACCCACTGAGGGCAGCACCAAAACTATGAAAGCCACGACATTTAAACCCAACCAGACCCAGGGGACCACCAGAGCTCTGAAACCCACTGAGGGCAGCACCAAAACTCTGAAAGCCACGACATTTAAACCCAACCAGACCCAGGCGACCACCAGAGCTCTGAAACCCACGAAAGTGAAGCCATTCAAGTCAAAGGAACCCACGAAAACTCTGAAGCCCACATTGAAATGGACTGAGGTGAGCACGAAAGCCCTTAAACCAACAACAGTGAAGCCAACAGTAACAGCCACAAGGACGACGACCAGCCCAGCGCGCTTCCACACAGAGAACCTGAATGAAAACATTGATAAAAACGCGGAACGGAGAGTTTGGCACGAAAAAGAAAGTGAAGAACCACCGGTATTTGGTAAGTAAATGTGATTTATCTATCCATCTATACATACATCGCCCATCTATCAATCTATCTGTCTGTCTGTCTATCTATCTATGCATGACCTATCCTTCTATCTATCTATCTATATATTTATGCATCACCCATCCAATCCATCTAACTACTATATCTATGCATCACCCATCCATCCATCTATCCATCTATCTATCTATCTATCTATCTATCTATCTATCTATCTATGCATCACCCATCCATCCATTTATCGATCTATATATCTATGCATCATCAAACAAAAGAAAAAGAAAAACTCCCAGATTATCAGTTCATAAATTTGCTTGCAAGCATTGTTACATAATTCTGGCCATATTAAAACACTGCTCTAATAGTCCATTTCCTGTTTCAAAAGCCATTTGGGTCACTCAGTCAGTGAACTACTTTTCTCCACTAAACAAACCACAGAGCTGAAAAGCATGATTTTCCATAGATTATATTCAAGGAATTCTATGGTCAGAATTATGAGAAAATCTTTGGTCATGTAGGCTACCGCATGTTGTATCAAGTTGACTAAGATGAGGATGTGCAAAACATCTGCTGGAAATATAGGCCTAAAGCTACAGTTGAAGTCTTTATTATGAAGACAGACCCATTCAAGAACAAATCGTCTCGATGAAGCATCACAAGCAACAGCTCATCTTTTCAACTTCTTTTATGTTCTGCAGAATTGGGGTGTTTTAGCTGATTTGTAGGGGGAGGTGGTTGTGTAAGAAGCCCATCCAGACCTCTCCAAACACCTCTTAAAGATGAGCCCAGTGGCATTTCACTCCACAACTGTGCTTTCTGTCCACTTGGAGCATAAAACAATTGTAAGGGCAACAGGACAGTAGTCCATGTCAAAGTATTTGGGCCATCTAAACAACCATCAGTGCCAGGAAATCTCCCCACTTTCAGATGAATTGGTAAGGAATGCTGACTCCGCAAACCATCAGACTGACTCACCCACAAGAACCAGATGTGCATTTTTCTCACTGAGAGCCTGATCACTTTTACATGATGTCCTGATACAAAAGTTTGAATGCAACAGGCACAATCAGCTGCAATAACGCTAACCAGTAACAAGATATTTATTTATGGAAATGCTATCCAAGCTTTTTGCTCATTAAAAAGGTTCACAGGGCTAACTGGAAGATCTACATATAAAAAATAAGTTAGTAAAGAATCTTTAAACTTGCATAAAAAGAGCATGACGTCCCCAAGCAGCAGTAAATTCTACTGGAAATTATTAATAAACAACATGAGCAGGATTTCCTGCACACATTTTATTTGAGTGGCATTAAGGCGTGTGTATACTGCGGTATAAGTACTGTATATCAATTATTATTATATTATAAACGAAACATCGTGGCAGGAAGTGGTATATCGCATGCAGTTAGTCAATTATTGCTTTTGAAACTTCTTTTGTTCACAAGTCAAAGTTTTATAGGAATAGGATTGAATGCTTTTTTTTTAATAAGAGTGCTCAAAGCAGCTGAAGCAAACCATGTTCATATTATGACCAGTTTTGTGTTTAAAAAGTTGTTTAGAGGGCCTGTGAATGATGTGCCCTTCAAGTAGAGTCGGAAATATCAAAACGACGAGTTCCAAGCACATGAACTACCAAGCAAAGTTATATTTACAAATGGGAAACTCAAAATTATAGATGATACACAAGTTAATGGTGTTGGAAGGGGTGATTCTATTTGAAACTAGTTGAAACACTGATCTATAATATAGATGATATCATATAATATCTATAATCTATATAGAGATCAGTGAGTGGAAAGCAATTCTGTATTGTTCCATGGTTTGCATATAGTACTTGTGATAACATGTATAATAAGTGATAGAAATATTTTTCATCATTTTGAATTCAGATGTAGTTTTTTAAGTTTATAGTCCACAATATAATTCATTTGTTTTGTTTAGGCTACTACAAGAATGCTTGACTTTATAATGAACGCCTGACTCGTTGGTATAGTTTCACAGGTGCATTTGAAGAAAGAATCAAACCAAACATAGATCCTCTCCTGTTATAAAGTTAAATTACAGGGCACATCCATCTCAACCATTTGTGCAGGATTTGTCACACATTGGAGTAGCAGTTTACAGATCCTAAAGGCTTCAAAAACACAGTTTTTTTTTTTAAAGAAAGAAAAGAGAGAAAGTATTTGGAAAGCAGATGGGACAAGCTGAACTCCTCTAAACAACAGTTTCCTGTCTGCCCTGCAGCTGCATCGACTGTCAAATATTATGGACTGATTTTACTCAAATGTTTTTTAGAAATTGCATTCAAAACCCATTGGCTCAAAACATCTGAGGGGCACATGATATGATGCTTGTGCTCTCAATCGTTTTCTCTATTTCCTTCCTCCTCTTTAAATCATCTCTTTGCCTTCTCAGAGTGTCCTCCTTTGGGTCTGGAGTCTTTGAAAGTTAAAGACTCGCAGATTCAAGCCTCCTCTTATAAGCGCATGGGCCTGGGGCCACACAGGGGCCGACTCAACATACAGGTGGGCCACACAGCAGAATAAACCTCATATGTATATTTATTCTGTATATAAACACAAACTACCGCCCACAAGTTTGGGGTCAGTAAGGTCAGTTGTTTTTGGAAAAAAGTTATTAATTTTATTCAGCAAGGACACATTAAATTGATCAAAAGTGACTGTAAAGCCATTTATAATGTCACAAAACATATCTAATTTAAATAAGTGCTGTACTTTTGAACTTTAATATTAAGCAGCACAACTGTTTTCAACATTAATAATATTAAGAAATGTTTTCTTATGTGAAAACATTTAATGTGTTTAAATCTCATAATAGAATGATTTCTGAAGGATCATGTGACACTGAAGACTGGAGTAATGATGCTTAAAATTCAGATTTGCCATCACCAGAATAAATTACATTTTAAAATGAATGAAAATATGACTGATTAAATATGAGTTATTTTAAATTGTAATAATATTTCACCATATTACTATTTTACTGTATTTTTTATTTTTAAAATATGCAGCCATAGCAATTAGAGATGTCTTTCAAATACATAATCTTAATAATAAATTAATAAAAAATCTTACCGACCTCAAACTTTTGAATGGTAGTGTATATGCATGTCATCATCAATATAGCATCAATGATGTATTCATCAGCATATTCTGCAGTTTTCGGTGTTTATATTATTAACATAAGCATTGTTTCATCGTTTTTCTTTTCTTGTTTTGCAGTCTGGTGTGGAGGATGGGGATATCTATGACGGAGCTTGGTGTGCCCAGTATAAAGATCAGAACCAATGGTTACAGGTAGATGCCAAGAAGCTCACACGGTTCACAGCAGTGATACTACAGGGTCGCAGCTCTATATGGAGGTACTTCATATCCTGATACATGTCTCTACCATAATATCATAATTAAAACAAAATGTTAAATTGCAATAATAACAATGTCTCTCTTAATTTGTAGCTGGGACTATGTAGAAACCTTCAAAGTTCTGGTTAGCAATGACACCATTAAATGGAAGCCATGCATGAATGGGACAGAAGAGGCGGTATGTTGTTCTCTTTACCATCAACTGTAAAAAATAAAATAAAAACACTACCGGTCAAAAAGCTGGAATAATTTTGTAATGTTTTTGAAAGAAGTCTCTTTTGCTCACCAGTACCATATTTATTTGATGACAAATACAGTAAAACAGTAATATTGTGAAACGTTTTACATTTGAATATGCTTTAAAATGTAATTTATTCCTGTGACTGAATTTTGAGCAGCCATTACTCCAGTCTTCAGTGTCACATTCACATTTCTCAGAAATCATTCTAAAATATTTTTAAAAATCTTAATTATTCCAAACGTTTGACCAGAAGTGTATATTACCCTAAATAAATTATTTACATAATTCAGTTTCAATTTCACATTTATTTGTATAGCGCTTTTCACAATTACATAGTTTCAAAGCAGCTTTACAGAAAATGCATCCACGTTACAAATCTGTTATCAGAGATAACTGTCTTAGTTATGCATTTCAGAAATGTACCTATACAAATCACAGTTAGCTAAAAATGTATTAAATCAGTGTAATAATTTAAGGCAGAAACAATAAACTCATTGAAGTAATATATACTTGTTTGCTAACAAATGATTATGACATCTAGAAAATTGTAGCATTGGTGTTGATTCAGAGTAATAATATGATGTCAGAAAGGGGCCATTTTTGCAGCTTATTTTTAATAAATAATCTCTTTGGACTTGAAATTTAGTTCTGAGAGTTACAGTATTTTCAGAGAACAATTGAAGAACAATAGTATTATGAGGCTACATTACAATTTTACTCTCATTTAACAGAAATCACCCAAAATAAGCCCCCTTTTCCAGACAGTAGGTTGTGCCATTCACCTCTGCTGGTGTATATTAGCCTCAGTATCTTTGTGACATCATTATATCCATTCAGTTTCCAGCTGGCACAGAGTCTTTTATACTAACAAAGGTTGGAGGCAGGCGCTGGCAGTAGTTGGCAGGGTTAAGCGGCTCTTTTGAAAAGAATAGCCTGCCCACTGCGTACTGAACTGTGCCAGCCTCTCGTGTGCCCTCCTTGGACACTGACTGTGCCAGCTGCCACTGGCAAATGTCACTTGGATCGCATCAATAGGATCACTCACCAGAAGTGATCTTGTATGCTAACAGGTGTTTGAGGGGAACAAGGACACCGAAACGTCAGTCTTGGCCATTCTGCCCAAACCAGCAGTGGCACAATACATACGTATTAACCCTCAGACCTGGTTTAAGAATGGGACCATCTGCCTGAGAGCTGAAATTATGGGCTGTGAGCTGCCAGGTATGCCAAACACAAACCTTTCACTGATCTCACATATGCAAGGTCTTTCTTTTACACATCATAAACGCTACAGACTGTGTTTAGCATCCTTGTTAGGGGCAAAAATGGCCACAGTAAAGGCCCGTTCACACCAAGGACAATAACTATAATGATAGCGATAGATTCCACACCACAACTATAACGATAATGGCACAGAGGAACGATATCATTGGAATCACTTTCAAAATGATTTTTTTCCAGCTGATGAACGATAAAAACATCGGCAGCCAATCAGAATCCATTAAGCTTTTAAGAGCTTGAGCATTTATAGCAGCGTTAACGTTCAACGGTGTTGACACAAATATTTATCATTATGGTCATCTTTATAGTTATATTTCTTGGTGTGAACAGACCTTAATTTTCATGAACTGTACATCGTGTTTTAAGATCCAAACAATATCTACCCGTGGCAAGCTGAGGAAGGCACCAAGGACAAACTGGACTTCAGACATCATAACTACAAAGAGATGAGGAAGGTGAGGAAGATGGAGCCTTTTCTCCTCTTTTGTTGTTGTTGCTTAGTCAGCATGAAATGGTGCAACCCACTGACATACTGACCATTAAAAATAACAATACCTACATATATTTAAAATTAAGTGATTTGCTATTGAAAGGAGAATTATGATTCATAAATTGCTCTTTAAAGTGTGAAGCCCTACATGCTAACAGTCCAACCTCAGATTGACAGAGATGGATGACTGCATGATCTAAAAACCAAGCCCTGGCTAGAAAACAAACATTTTCCCAGATTTTCACGTCAGTATATGAGCTGCCTTGCGAATCGCTTGCGGTCAGTCTGACCACCATCATGCAACAGTGTCTACATTAACACAAGCCTGCGGGCAGGTAACAAAAACCACATTTATATACACACAGAAAGATAAATGCAAGGAATGTTTTAGTTTATTCTCCAGTCCTGGATACTTGTGCTTTGTCATACTTCAGAAATTTGGGATTTGTATTGTTATTGAAAGAAGTCTCTTATGCTCAAAAAGGCTGCATGCATTTATTTAATAAAAAATACAGTAAAATCAGTAATATTGTGAAATATTATTACAATTTAAAATAATTTTATATTTTAAAATTTAGTTTATTCCTGTGATGCAAATCAGATTTTTCAGTATCATTACTCCAGTCTTCAGTGTCACATGATCCTTCAGAAATCATTCTAATATTCTGATTTTCAGGATTTTGATGAATGGATAGATTAATGGAAATGTTTTGTAACATTGTAAATATCTTTACTCACACTTTGAATTAATGTGTCCTTGGTGTATATAATGTAAGAATAAGCTGTGAAAAAGTTGATCATCATTTGTGTCTTTCAGCTCATGAAGTCTGTGAACGAGATGTGTCCTGATATCACCCGCATTTACAGCATTGGCAAAAGCTACATGGGCCTTAAACTGTATGTGATGGAAATCTCAGACAATCCAGGCAAACATGAGCTGGGTGAGTTAGCCTACCACTAACTATACAGTGTTTAATCATGCATTAACCTGGCTAATTTAAATTGCAAACATTTATGATGAATCCAAGAAATTACAAGTTTTCAACTGCTTTAAAATAATGCAACCTTTTATTGGATAAAAACAATTCTTTCAATGTGTTTGAACTATACTAGTTAAAAACAATTTAAAAAAACTTAGTAAACTTGTTTTGTGAGTAAATTTAAGGGGAAATGATACCAGCCCTCTTCAAGCTATAGGATTCTAATGTTATAAATCTTTGTATTAAATACCCGGGTGGAATATACAGACTTTTCAATTTTCAATGCAAATTTTGGTGGGAAAATCTGTGGAATTCCAGAATGGATTTAAACATGGTAAAATATATTGAACTAAATGAACATGTAACAACAAAGGGTATGTGGAATTTTCTGTGGTGCTCTTTTTTGGCACGGATTCGACGTGGGCGCAGTTATCAGTTTTTATGCTGTAACTATAGCAATTGGAAAAGAGCCCAAAAGCCTCTCTTTCCCTCACTCTCATTCAGTCTGATTTGCCCTTTCTATTTACACTGGGCAACTCTAGTGTTTGCTTTGGCCTGTGGGCTAGAAATTGGTTCCTCGGTGAGAGAGGTTGCCAGCTCTGGCAGTGGTTTACTCATCTCCTGCCAGCACTCATAATGCAGGCTGGAGCCAGGGATGCAATCGCAGAAGGCCATGGCGGCAGACCTCAGAAAGAGTCTAGAGAAGGAAAGTGGGAAGAAATAACCTCACTCGGTGTTATAAAATCATAGAGCATTTCACGAGTGGATCAAAGCACGTGGCGATTCTTTTTAAGAGGAGATTTGACTTGATTAATCTAAAGTCTCTCCAGGCACAGTGGAGAAATACCAGCCTACAAGAATCCACAAGTTATGGCCTCTTTGGAAATATAGTAGCTTTTTGTTGGCTGTGCTTATGAAATGAGAACAATATGAAAGTGCATTTGTGTGCTCTAGTGTTACAAGCCACACACATCATGTCTGAGGTCGAATAACACACCCAAATGTCATTATTGTAATAAGCGCTTTTTCGAAACACATTGACAGTCCTTTCGTATTCAATTTCATTGTCTGGTCTCCATCTAACTGAAACATTAATCTTTTCAAATCTGTTTTGATATCTAAATATAAAGAGACAAAATAAGCGCAACAGTGACCAAATAGCCTACTTTTTCAGCAGCCTTGATCCTCAAGTTCTAGGCCTTAAACCAAATCAACAAGCTCAGAGATGAATAACAATGTTAAAAAGTACAAAAAGATACAAAACAGCGTCCTTAACATCTGATGGAATTAACTGCAATAGATCACTGTGAATTAATGATAGTTGAATCAAAAACGATGGTGCTTTGATTAGTATTAAAACAGTATATATTACATTTATTGAATATACTGTATAAACAAACACATACAAATTTACAAGGCATTTGAGAGAGACTGTGAGAGCTGCTTTATAGATTAATTGAACTCGTTTCATATTTGATGATCTTTACCCAGTTATTGAACAGAACTGAATCAACACTGAAATTACACTGTTTTCTTTTAAGAGCAGAATTGAATTCTGTGTGCATCATTTAATCATAATTTTCCTGTTTATCACAGTAAAACTTTTTTTAAACAATCTGTATTGAATAAAGTGCTATATAAATAAAGGTGTCTTGACTCAAAACAATTTGGTTGAATTTAAATTGACTAAAGGAAGCAAATCAACGAAATCAGTTCATGGCACATCTGTCTTGAAAATTTTATACGTTACTGGTAAATAAATACAAATTTTTTTGGAGAATGATTTTTTATTTGTAGATCATGACTGCTGTGCTCTACACAAGAGAGGAGACATTCTCATTATTTCCTAGCCTGTCTGATGGGTATATCATCTTTTTTGGTTGCACGCTTAATATGAATCAGTCGCTTGTTGTTTCGGGGGTTTCCAGACTCATGCGTTTCCTGCCTGCATTTAAATCAATGGCATATCAATGCTGTGTCTGCATGTGGGGGTCAAAGTTCAGTTAGTTACTCCTCTGGAAATTCCTCCTCTTTGGCGGGATGGGTGATGTTTTCTCAGTGAGGCTAATGAGAGCCAGATTTCTGAGACTGAATGGGTCAACTGTTAGCCAAATATTGCAGAGAAAGAGGAGGGGGGATTTAACCTTGCAGAGGACCTGAACCTAATGACGCTCAGTTTCACTGTCAAAACAGACCCAACTTGTGCTTCTCTTGGTTGACAAAGAGGCAGCAAGCTGCAAGCCGAATCAATATTTATAGAAATAAATCATCCATGCTTGGTTAGATATGCACAGCTTAGCTGCACATAGGCTATTTCCTGTTTTTTGCTTAAAAATTCTGAGAGATGGCACAATAAATGTGCCTGTTTTTTTTTCATTGTATCCTAAATTTTATCCTAAATTTCATGATATTGTAATTGAAAAAGGTCACAAATCCTTCTTTATCATTATACAGTATATCATTTAAGTATCGCTTTTCCACCAATACACTATCGTTCAAATGTTTGGGGTCGGTACGATTTTTAAAATGTTTGCAATGTCATCAAGGCGGCATATTTTTGATAAAACGGTAATATTTCTCTCTGTATCCCAGCTAATTATCACTGTTGTTTGTGACACATGACACATTTCCACATTTATTACCATTGTAAATCTAGCTAAGTTTTTTTTATGTATGTTTTTTTTTTATTTAAAACACTATAGTTTAAGTTATATTGCCTTGGCATTAAATTACAGAAAACTAGTTAATGCTGCTGTGTGAGTGTTCTTATACTACGGCTGCAGGAGTGATGGCAAATTTGACATCTTTCTCCCTCTGAAATTGAATATGTATAGGTAATAGCTTTGACTCTTTCCTAAAATTTAAGGCACTCTTCTTTTTGCCCATTTTGTTCTCCCCACCAAAGAACCACTGATAAAAACCCTTACATTTTAAAACAAAATGTCAACCACAGACATTATGCCCAACTAATTATGAAAAAAAAAATAACTTGAAAACATTTAACAGACAAGCAGAGATGTCTGCCTCTCTGAGCTGCTAGAGAGAGGGTGCCAGATTTCAGACACCTCTGTTAGCACACTCTATAGAGGAGGTGGAGAGAATCTGGGCAAAGCATGGAGTTACTTTTCAAAACAGAACCACACATCTGGATAAGTACCATAACACTTCTAATAACTGCGCACACCTAATCCAATTTCTGTGACAGAGCTTGACAGTCTAAAAACAGTTTGGCTCCCCCTGCAGGTGAAGCCGAGTTCCGCTATGTGGCCGGTATGCATGGAAACGAAGTGCTCGGGAGGGAACTACTGCTCAACCTGATGGAGTACATATGCCAGGAGTACAAACGTGGAAATCAGCGCATAGTTCACCTAGTCAAAGAGACACGCATCCATCTTCTGCCCTCGATGAACCCTGATGGCTATGAAATGGCTTACAAAAAGGTAGCGATGGGAAAGCAAGAGATATTCTGGCGTTTCCAAAATGTTTCTCTGCCAATACACTACCGTTCAAATGTTTGGGTTTGGTAAAAAAATTTTGATGATTTATTTTAGCTTGTCAAATTTGTCCCTTTTTGGGTGTGAGCAAAAACTCACTGTTTTTGTGTGTCCCTTTAAATGCAAATGTAAAACTCAGTTAACATACTGCGGTAAAAATTCAAAATGTGGAGTTTTTATATTTATAATATATGATACAGTTCAGCAACATCACATGACCAAAAGTGCTGAGTACAATCACGATTGAAAATGTGACACTGATTTCATAGTTTAATAAACAAGTAATTAATATTAAGTCACTTACATTTTAGACAAAAAATTGACTGTTTTTGTTCTATTTTAGCAGCGAAAATAGTTCCAATCCAAACAAAGATTTCGTCTCACAGCAACACTCAATCGTGCTTTGAATGATTCAGCGTTTTGAACGAATCGTTTGAATGAATGACTCAATGACTCACTTATTAAGACCGCTATCACCTGCATTTCTGCACTCACCATTGACAAACCAATCAAATCTGTTTACAATTATTATTTTTTTAAATCAGACCAAACACATTTTTATTTTTATTCAGGAGTTATGTACATACAAAATGATAACTTTTTATAACATTAACCTATTGATAAAAAAAATATTGTGCAAACAAGCAAGGACTGGTTGGGACTTGACGTAGAGTTAGTGAAAGGAGACAGTCTCGCCCAGGGCGGGCACTAGTGACTCACAGGGCGGGCCAGGCCCCCCAATGCCCGCCCATGGCGTCGGGACTGCCCGGGGCCTGAGTATAGCACTTAAACACGGAAAAAGTAAGATTTTCATGATATGTCCCCTTTAAATATTTTAAACCAAGCACAAACAAACTCAATTAATCAACGACTTCATAACACTTGTGTTTTGTGAACATGTTTTGTTTTACAGGGTTCAGAGCTGGCCGGATGGGCACTGGGTCGCTATAATTATGAAGGCATTGACATGAATCACAACTTTGCAGATCTGAACACAGTGATGTGGGACGCCATCGAGCTAGAAACAGACAAGTCAAAACTAATCAATCACTACTTTCCCATTCCAGAGTACTACACTTCAGAAGAAGCTTTTGTAAAGTATTTCTGTAAAGATCATATATGAGATCTCACTGATTAAAACAAACACCCTTCCATCTTTAAATGACTTCAAATCATCATTCTCATGTAATTTGACCATAATATTTTAAATAAATCACATTATTCTTTTCTTTATATTGAAGGTGGCTCCAGAAACGAGAGCCGTCATCAGTTGGATGCAGACTATACCATTTGTTCTCAGCGCTAATCTGCATGGAGGAGAGCTGGTGGTCACGTACCCATTTGACATGACCAAAGACTGGGCCCCTAAAGAGCAAACGCCCACCGCTGATGACAGCTTTTTCCGCTGGCTGGCCACCGTTTACGCCAGCACCAACCATGTGATGTCCAACCCAGACCGAAGGCCCTGCCACAATGAGGACTTCCTTCGTCATAATAACATTATTAATGGAGCGAACTGGCACACTGTACCAGGCAGTGAGTACTGCTGCTCCTGTGGCTTTTTAGATCATCAAGGGACTTAGTCTTTGCTGATAAAAGTTCACATATAAATATAAAGTAAAAGAAAGTAAAAAATTAAGGCCTAGCACAAAAAAAAATCAAATAAAAAAAAAAATCAACGAAATGGGTCAGATGCAAACTTGTCAATCTTCCAGCCTTCATGTGGCATTCCCTTTTTTAAAACTGATTCTTTAAGTGGCAATACCAGTGCAAGATGCATCATGCCAGTAATTGGTAGTGTTAATTAATGAAGCACTCTCATTGATGCACGCATATACCTCCAGTATATAAGAAACAACAAACTATATATTTTGTAAGAAAATCAAGGTTTTAAAGTTCAGACAGGCAGCAAGAATCAGCATATTTTGTTCAAATCTGTCAATTTATTCATAATCTGAACAAAAGAAAAAAAAAACTTTATTCAAACCATATTTGTATTTTGAAATGGGAAATGTGTATCAGTCTGAATGGTCAGATCTACCAAGTTATTTCATCATACAGGATGGATATACAATGCTATATTGTAGCTAGAATTTCCTCATTTATACACACTATTTCCCTTTTACCAAGAAAATATAGTAATATAATTTGACGCCACTTATATTTTTTTATCTTTACCATTACATCTAAGGTCCAAAACATACTTTTTGCCTAATATATATATATACACTCAGCAAGGATGCATAAAATTGATCAAAAGTAACAGTAAAGACATTTAAAATGTCACAAAAGATTTCTGTTTTAAATAAATGCTGATCTTTTGACATTTCTATTCATCAACATTTATAATAATGTTTCTTAAAGGTGGTATCAGTGATTTCAGGCCCAAAAATATTTATCACATTCATCTAATCTTTCCTAACGATCCGCTAGCTGCCCGCCCCATAAGCATGCAGTCAAAAAAACGCGTCTCTGTTGGGAGCCTAGGCTCTGAGATCTGCACACAAAAACAAATGGTTTAGCCAAACAATCAAAACCAAAACAAATAGTGTTCCAACCAATCACCGACAGGGGGAGGGTGTTGTGAGGTTTTGAGCCAGCTTTTTCTTCAGCTCTGACTTCGCGTGCAGACGTGCACGAGCACAAAACCTCACAACACCCTCCCCCTGTCTGTGATTGGTTGGAACACTATTTGTTTTGGTTTTGATTGTTTGGCTAAACCATTTGTTTTTGTGTGCAGATCACAGAGCCTAGGCTCCCTAGAGACGCGTTTTTTTGACGGCATGCTTATGGGGCGGGCAGCTAGCGGATCGTTAGGAAAGATTAGATGAATGTGATAAAAATATTTTTGGGCCTGAAATCACTGATACCACCTTTAAGGCAGCAAATTAGAGAATGATTTCTGAAGGATCATGTGACAATGAAGACTGGAGTAATTATGCTGAAAATTCTGCTTTGATCACTGGAATAAATTACATTTAAAAATATGTTTCAAATATAAAAAAGTTACTATAAATTGTAAATATATTTTACAATAATAGCGGTTACTGTATTTATTATATCAAATAAATGCAGCCTTGGTGAGCATAAGACAATTCTTTAAAAAACATTACAAAATCTTACCAACTTTTGAACTGGAGTGTGTGTGTGTGTGTGTGTGTGTGTGTGTGTGTGTGTGTGTGTGTGTGTGTGTGTGTGTGTGTGTGTGTGTGTGTATGTTTGTGTGTGTGTGTGTGTGTGTGTGTGTGTGTGTGTATTAACCCTGATTACATGAATTTAACGCTTCATGTGACCTGTGTTTTCATCTGTAGGCATGAATGACTTCAGTTACCTGCACACCAACTGTTTTGAGGTGACCGTGGAGCTGTCCTGTGATAAGTTCCCTCATGCCAGTGAGCTGCCTATAGAATGGGAGAACAATAAAGAATCTCTCCTTGTCTACATGGAGCAGGTACAATATATCGCAAACAAAAACCCAGCAACCACTAAACATTTGTCTCAGATATGTCTAAACACCTGAATGTGTCATTAAAAACAATACAATCAATGCATTTGTCAATGTTTGTCAAACAGGTGCACAGAGGAATCAAAGGAGTGGTTAGGGACAAAGACACTGAAGCCGGCATCGCTGATGCCATCATCAAAGTGGATGACATCGACCATCACATAAGATCAGGTAATGCTACTCAGAATAATTAAAACTATCAAACAAATATGCATAACTAGGATAGAAAAAAACAACCATCTTAAATGGTCTCATTTAAATAACACTCAGATCTGTATCAACATCTTTTTTCAGCTTTCGATGGGGACTTCTGGCGTCTGTTGAACCCGGGTGACTATGACATCACAGTGACCGCAGAGGGATATTTCCCAGCCACTCGAAGTTGCAGGGTCGAGTACGAGCATTACCCCACTATCTGCGACTTCCAACTTACCAAGACACCAAAACAGCGGCTGAGAGAGATCCTGGCCAAGGGAGACAAGATTCCCAAAGACCTGCAGCTCCGACTGCGCCAGCTGCGCATGCGGAAACTGCGTGTCAGTACTAAGCTCATTAACCGACGCAGGGAGTCACAGCAGCGGAGGGCTAGGGGGGCCCACAGCTAGACTGACCTTTGACCTTTGACCTGTTTTGCCGGCCAAGTACAGGATTAGACTGTATCAATGTCTTGGGCAAATAGAATTTAGACGAGCCTGTAAATAGGTTGCCCTTTTCTGTGGTAACATACATTGTGTATTATACATTTGAGGAGCAGATATATTATGCAATGTAAATTAAATTTCAGACAAAAATGTCTCAAAACTGTTTTATACAAGACATTGAGAACGTCAATTAAAAATAGACCGTTGTTGGAATGTTTGATTTTTATGCTAATCTGTGCCCACATTTGTGCATAGAGGTGCAAATACATCTCAGTCTGGAACTGATGTTTTGTCAGTTGGTTTCTTTAGCTGTATAGTGTTTATATTGTTTGCTATATTTCCTTGAAAGTCATCAAGAGTTGACATCTTCTGAAATATATACTTATGAATTATTTATAATGATCATAATAGCACTTGGATGTTTTGGTTTAAAGAAATGCTGCCACACACACACACAAAAAAACTTACAGCAGAGATATCAAGATAAACAAAGAAACAACATACCTCAGTATGACAAGCACTCGTAATAACCAAATATGAGTATTTCCGAATGGAATGGGAATCATTTGTACATAACTAAACTTTTGTAATAGAATAATTCTCGAAGTAAACAAGATGAATGAACTTGGTCTTGTACTGTTTATAGGGACGCCACTGTCTCTGTTGAACCCGTGGCTGTCAACAGATGGCGCTGTGGCGCTTTTGAAGATTTCAATAGGGTACAGAATTATAGAAAAATAAATAAATAAATACGCTTTTAGAATGCATTGAATCTACTCTTTATTTTGTAATACTTGTGATACATTCTTAACTATTTGTTTTAAATAAAAAGCGAGTGATTGAGTGACGCAAATGGTTTACGAAATACGTGACGTCATATTCAAGCGACTTGTCATGCCTTGCTCATTTTGACATTCCGAAGAAAAAGGATGACCGTGGAAACTATCTTTCAGTAAACATTCAACGCGCGAAGGATGTGATAAACAACATGCTTATTTAAAGTTTGGAACTGCAAACGAAGGTGAAGATTGTGTTACGTTTCTTCCAGTTGACCAGCAGCCGGTTACTTTACTGTAATAGTCTTACCAGGTTAAATGTGTTATCTTTGTCTGGTGATTTATTAATCATATATACACACACACACATTTCGTCTATTATTTATTTTTTTTCACAGTTTTTTCAATTTCACAGTTTTTTCCATGGGTTGAGTTTTATTATAATATGATTGGTCTGTTTAATTAAAATATTATTTGAATGCAGAACATAAAAACGTGAATTATCTAATATATGGCCGACATATAGTTTATAGTTGTGTGAATATCAAGAGAGAGCTAAAGTATATGAAACATAACAGGTTATGATATATATCAATAAATAAAAAAAGGACACCTACTAATCTATAATCAAAAACAGACAATGAGCAATTAATTATTGCATGTTGTTATCATTATGCCATGCTGTAGCTTTAAACAATTACTAGGCATTTGCACAAACAAAAGTTAGATATTTTCACAAACACAGGATACGTGGTTAAGGTGTGATGCTAGAATATTTGGATTTGTTCATATTACTTAATAATGTCTGCCTTACTAGAATCAACACAGTTTTGCTTTTGTGTGCAGACATTTCTGAGATTCCTCCTTGTTATTTTTATTCAAAGGTTCATCCATAAAGATGTGGCCAAAGCTTACCAGGTCAGTGACCTTTGTGACGCTACGGATATGTCGCCAAAGCAACCTAGCAACACTGAGGCCTCACATCAGAAGCATCTCTCATGGTTCCTCCCGCCTGGACAGCAGAACTCAAACCATCCAGCCACTCTGCAGCAGGTCTGGCCATCCCTCCATCACACCGGCCCTGGGGCTTCAGCCCAGAAGAACTATAACCACAGACCGGTCGAGCTGGTATGAGAGCATTGCAGACTCCACGCCCGTATGCCTCACGGAGCAGCTCCTCGTGTCCACTCAGCAGATGACGGGACTGCCGTGGTGGGCCAGCATCGTGTGCACTACACTGACACTGCGCACCGCTATCACTCTCCCCCTGGGAATCTATCAGTCGATCATCATTGCAAAGGTGCTGCTAGATCATTTCAGCAAGAGGCTGTCGTAGTCATTGTCCATGTCTGGATCTGTGGTTGCGTAAAATCCTGTTGGTGTTTTTTTTTTAGCTATACACAACCATTCAAATGTTTGGGGTCGCTAAGATTTTTTTATGTTTTTAAAAGAAGCCACTTGCATTTATTAGATCAAAAATACAATAAAAAGTATTATATTACAATTATTAAACTATTACAATTTAAAGTAGCAGTTTTCTACTTTGAATATATTTTAAAATAATGCAAAGCTGAATTTTCAGCATCATTACTCCAGTCTTCAGAGTCACATGATCCTTCAGAAATCTTTCTAATATGCTGATTTGATACTCAAGGAACATTCATTATTATCAATGTTGAAAAGAGTTGTTGAAAATAAAAAAGTAAAAAAGTTGTTTTTGTGGAAATAAAAAAATATTCTTTGAATAAAAAGTTATAAAGAACAGCATTTATTTGAAATAGAGATATTTTATAACATTATAATTGTTTTTACTGTCACTTTTGATCAATTTAATGCTTCTTTGCTGAATAAAAGTATTCATTTCTTTCAAAGAAAAATCTCACTGACCCCAAACTTCTGAACGGTAGTGTATGTTGTGATGAATGTATTGTCATCAAATACTTTTCACCTATTTCTGCTAATTCACGGGCCAATTTAGTCTTTTCTTAAAAAGGATATATTCATTGTAGAATTTCATTATATCCCTTTTTTAAAGTCTGCTTTCTTCTAAACAATAACAAAAATTTTGATTTACATGGCCTTTTTCCACCTTTTTTCTGACCCCTTACACTGTGTCCTAACCAGGATGCGATAAACAATAAAATGGACAGTCATGGCCTAATGGTTTGAGAGTCCGACTGATAACCCGAAGGTTACAGTTTCGACTCTCAGTACTGGCAGGAAATGACTGAGGTGCCCTTGACATCAAGGCACGTAACCCCCAATCACTCCCTGGGCGCCACAGCAAATGGCTGCCCACTGTTCTGGGTTTGCTGTGTGTGTGTGTGTGTGTTCACTACTCTAAATGTGTGTGCACTAACTTGGATGGGTTAAATGCAGAGGACAAATTCCGTGTATGGGTTACAATACTTGGCTGTCATGTCACTGTCACTAAAGCGTCAAGCGATGGATGTCTATTCCATGGTCTGGTGATTTCTGAACATTTTTTAATTTTCATAAATGGACTGAGTGGGTTAGGGATGGAGCTTTGCCATGTGAGTGGCTGGTACATCAAACGCAGATTTCAAAAGCTCACTAAAAGCTATTTTCCACAATATGTTCCACAATAAGTATATACATGACTAGGTTTAAAGTGAATCATTGAGTAAACAGCCCCTTCTCATGTGAATTTCTTTGTTTATCTGCACTTAGTACATTATGGGAGGCACATCTTGGAGGTCACCAGATATCGCAGAGAAAACACTGGAGATTATGTGCCTTATTAAGAATCTCTCTCTCTCTCCCACTCTCCCAGCTGTGGGATGTTTCTCTTGCCAAAAAGGAGAATTGAAGGAAAAGAATGTTTCACCCCTCTTTCTTCCTTCCCTACTGATGTCCCACTGTGTGAGAAGATTAGCTGTAGCATGTCAGACCGTCTCTTTAAACCAATGTCTTGATATCTAAACAAGCGGAGATGAGGCCAAATCAATTTTGATCTGAAGCCATTGAAAATATGTGTGGGTGTCTCTATCTGAAAAATGTTGCCATTTTTTAAACTGAGTCCAAACACTGGTCCATCCAGGCTGTATTTTGGTTTTTAGTACCAGTGGCAGTGTCCAGTGAATTACAGATTTCATAGGCCATGGACTTTGTAACTGTTGGAAATACTTAAAAAGGAGTTCAGGCTGGGAAAAAAGTAACCCATGTGCCCTTTTGCCTCAGCTAGGTTGAAGCTCTGCAGAAGGAGATAGCTGTGTTAGCCCGCCAGTTACGCTTTGAGATCTCTGTGAAAGCCAAAGAGAAGGGCTGGTCAGAGAAAACATGCAGGTAGGAGATCATTTTTTCATGCCATCTACTTTGGCTGCCTCCAAAATCGCATACTCTCTTAAATAGTACTTTGTAGGCGCTTAAAAAGTATGTTATATACAGTATACAGTGAGGAAAATAAGTATTTGAACACCCTGCTGTTTTGCAAGTTCTCCCACTTGAAAATCATGGAGGGGTCTGAAATTGTCATCGTAGGTGCATGTCCACTGTGAGAGACATAATCTAAAAAAAAAAATCCAGAAATCACAATATATGATTTTTTAACTATTTATTTGCATGATACAGCTGCAAATAAGTATTTGAACACCTGTCTATCAGCTAGAATTCTGACCCTCCAATGCCTTTTAGTCTGCCTTTAAAATGTCCACCTCCACTCCATTTATTATCCTAAATTAGATGCACCTGTTTGAGGTCGTTAGCTGCATAAAGACACCGTCCACCCCATACAATCAGTAAGAATCCAACTACTAACATGGCCAAGACCAAAGAGCTGTCCAAAGACACTAGAGACAAAATTGTACACCTCCACAAGGCTGGAAAGGGCTACGGGGGAAATTGCCAAGCAGCTTGGTGAAAAAAGGTCCACTGTTGGAGCAATCATTAGAAAATGGAAGAAGCTAAACATGACTGTCAATCTCCCTCGGACTGGGGCTCCATGCAAGATCTCACCTCGTGGGGTCTCAATGATCCTAAGAAAGGTAAGAAATCAAGCTGGTCAATGACCTGAAAAGAGCTGGGACCACCGTTTCCAAGGTTACTGTTGGTAATACACTAAGACGTCATGGTTTGAAATCATGCATGGCACGGAAGGTTCCCCTGCTTAAACCAGCACATGTCAAGGCCCGTCTTAAGTTTGCCAATGACCATTTGGATGATCCTGAGGAGTCATGGGAGAAAGTCATGTGGTCAGATGAGACCAAAATAGAACTTTTTGGTCATAATTCCACTAAACGTGTTTGGAGGAAGAAGAATGATGAGTACCATCCCAAGAACACCATCCCTACTGTGAAGCATGGGGGTGGTAGCATCATGCTTTGGGGGTGTTTTTCTGCACATGGGACAGGGCGACTGCACTGTATTAAGGAGAGGATGACCGGGGCCATGTATTGCGAGATTTTGGGGAACAACCTCCTTCCCTCAGTTAGAGCATTGAAGATGGGTCGAGGCTGGGTCTTAATGACCTGGAGCACACAGCCAGGATAACCAAGGAGTGGCTCTGTAAGAAGCATATCAAGGTTCTGGCATGGCCTAGCCAGTCTCCAGACCTAAACCAAATAGAGAATCTTTGGAGGGAGCTCAAACTCCGTGTTTCTCAGCGACAGCCCAGAAACCTGACTGATCTAGAGAAGATCTGTGTGGAGGAGTGGGCCAAAATCCCTCCTGCAGTGTGTGCAAACCTGGTGAAAAACTACAGGAAACGTTTGACCTCTGTAATTGCAAACAAAGGCTACTGTACCAAATATTAACATTGATTTTCTCAGGTGTTCAAATACTTACTTGCAGCTGTATCATACAAATAAATAGTTAAAAAAATCATACATTGTGATTTCTGGATTTTTTTTTTTTAGATTGTGTCTCTCACAGTGGACATGCACCTACGATGACAATTTCAGACCCCTCCATAATTTCTAAGTGGGAGAACTTGCAAAATAGCAGGGTGTTCAAATACTTATTTTCCTCACTGTAGTGTGTAGTATGAATGTATTCTGGGACGTACTATATTCGCAGTGTTGTCATAGTCGTGACCTTACCAACGTAAGTTGCGTCGCTTCACTGCCATTCACAAATCCTCTCCCGTGGCCTCATGGGAGGGTAAAGTGTCTATCGTATGCACACTTCAGAATCTCGCCAGAAGTTGTAGGTCATCCGGGGATATTTTACCTATTCTTTTATGAGTACTGTGAATTCGGACATACTTCTTTCATTTTTCGCCTACTATATAGTAGGGAAGTATGCGATTTGGGACACAGCCTCTGTTTTGGGTTAGTCTTTGTCATATGAAAAGCCCATATTAAAGGGCTCAGAAAATAAGGAGTCTCAGTTCACTGCAAAAACTTTTTGTTTTCATTTACTTGAAGCAAAATTGCATAAGATACTAAGATTCGTTTTCAGAGAATATATCTTATGCATGTTTTTTGTTTTTCACTTTGTTGGGATTTTGCTTTTGTGAGATTTTAATATAATGAACAAAAACATTGTCAATGATGGAAAAAAGTAAACAATACATTTTTTAAAAATATGAAATATATTTATTTTCAAGTTTTAAATATTCCTAAACTTAAAAATAATATAATGAAAGGTATATTCAATATGAAAACAAGTTGTAATATCTAATGCATTTTATAAAGCTGTTTATATATATTTTACTGCAAAAAATGATTCACTTCCCTCACACCAACATGGCCTGATAAAAACAGTATTATATTTCATTTCTCGGCGACACTATAACTTTGAAGGATTTAATCAACCTTTTGCTTAATTACATCAATTGCATCTACAGGTTTCATTTTAAGAAGAATCTAAAGCGAATCGTGTCTGAGCTTTATGTTCGAGATAACTGCCACCCATTCAAGGCCAGTTTGCTGATCTGGGTCCAGCTGCCCATGTGGGTGTGTCTGTCTCTGGCCCTGCGTAATCTCAGCCTGGGAATGGGACATGTTCCCCTGGGTGAGTCTCATCCAGTAGTCTATTACATTTTCCAGATATGCTCTTATATTTATCAATGAAACCAACTTCCCCATAATCACCTGAAGAGAGGCTTTTAATGAACTAACATACATATTTCTGCACACACTCATCAGCATCAGAAGCCGGTTTAGCAACAGGGGGCGCTCTGTGGTTCCCAGACCTCACTCTCCCAGACTCTACCTGGATCATTCCCGTTTCTCTTGGCCTCATCAACTTGCTCATCACAGAGGTTACATATCATCACATATTTGCTGATGATCATTTTTTTTTATATTTTCATATTTATATATATATATGTATATATATATACATACATACATACAGTATATAGTATTTATTTGTTTGCATTTGTTTATTTTTCTTATTTGTTATATAATCATGTAATACAATTTTCCATAGTATATTATAATTGTTAATATAATGTAAAATTATCATTTGTTAACATTAGTTAATACATTAGCTAACATTAACTAACAATGGCTAATCTATTTTACTGCATTTATTCACCTTTGTTAACGTTAGTAAAAATCATATTGTTTGTTCATGTTTGTTCACAGTACATTAACAAATGTTAACAAATACAACTTTGGATTTTAAAAATGCATTAGTAAATGTGGAAATGACCATTAACCGAGATCAATAAATGCTTTAGAAGTATTGTTTATTGTTAGTTCATATTAAAGGGTTAGTTCACACAAAATTCTGCCATTAATTACTCGCCCTCATGCCGTTCCAAACCCGTAAGACTTTCGTTCATCTTCGGAACACAAATGAAGATATTTTTGATGAAATCTGAGAGCTTTCTGTCTCTCCATAGACCGCTACGCAACTGACACTTTGATGCTTCAAAAAGTTCATAAAGAGATCATAAAAAAATCATATGATTTGAGCAGTTTAGTCCAAATTTTCTGAAGATACTCAATCGCTTTAAATGATGAATAGATTGAATTTAGGCTTTATTCGCATATTAACATTGATCAGCGAACATAAACTGAAGCTCAACTGTATGTGATTTGACGCGTGAGAACAAACCTCATTGGTTCTTGAAGGAACTCAAAATCTAGACTAAACCGCTCGATTCATATGAATTATTATTTTACGATCTCTTTTGTTAACTTTTTAAAGCGTCAAAGTGGAAGTTGCGTGGACTGTCAATGGAGCCATAGAAATCTCTGGTCTCATCAAAAAGATCGTCATTTGTGTTTCGAAAATGAACGAAAGTCTACGGGTTTGGAACGACATGAGGGTGTAAGGGGAGTAATTAACATGAGGCATGAGGGAGTAATTAATGACAGAATTTTAATTTTTGGGTGAACTAACCCTTTAACTACCATAGTTAACCAATGTTAACAGATGAAACCTTATTGTAAAGTGTTATCAAAGTCTAATTTGTATATATTTTTCTCATTTTCATTTATTTATTTAAATGAGAACATTTGGGGTGAAATGTGACTGATTCTTGCCAGGTTTTATGAGGTTCACCTATTATTTTACAGTTAATGTTTTGCTTGTTTCTTATCTTTTATTTCTTGATTTGGTTTTCCAGATTTTTGCCCTGAGACAACTAGAGCCTTTAAAGTTCCAGAAGTATGTGACACACTTCATCAGAGGAATATCTCTGGTGATGATTCCTATAGCCGCCACAGTCCCGTCAGTAAGTATCCTGGCACATTCGGCTATTATCTGCTCTGTCTGTAAACTGTAACTTTACATTTTTCAACATGTATGACATGAATAAATATCACTCACGTTTTCAGATGATCATGTTTTTCCAAAAGAGAAGAAAACAGTGGTACATGATGTCTGTACATAGAGAGATATGTTCTGTTCTGGCACTTTTGATCTTGTGAAAGAAGGGGGATATGAAGGGTAGTGTTTTTGAAGCCCACCTGGTTACAAAAGGCAGATGTTGTATGACTTTGCTTTGATATCTCCAGCATATGTACAAATCGATGTCTCCTGCTTATCTCTCTGTAGACGTATTTGTGTTGTGTCTCCAGTCCTTTCATACGTAAGAGCAATAGATGAGATGTTGGTCATGAGAATGCTTCATAAAAAAAACAGCACAATGAATTCTAATCAAATTAAAAGGTTTTAAAGGGATAGTTCATCTTCGGAACACAAATAAAGATCGTTTTGATGAAATCTGAGAGCTTTCTGTCCCTCCATTGACAGCTACTCAACTACCACTTTGACGCTGCAAAAAGTTCATAAAGAGGTCGTAAAACTAATCCAAATGAATTAAGTGCTTTAGTCCAAATTTTCTGAAGAGACTTGATCGCTTTATATGATGAATACGATGAACCAATGAGGTTTGTTCTTGTGCGTCGAGCAGGTTCAGTTGAGCTTCTGTTTATGTTCGCTGATCAATATTTATATGTGAATAAAAGCCTAAATTAAATCTGTTTATCATATAAAGCGATCGTGTCTCTTCAGAAAATTTGGACAAAACTGCTCAAATCATATGGATTAGTTTAACAATCTCTTTATGAACTTTTTGAAGCATCAAAGTGTCAGTTGCGTAGCGGTCTGTGGAGGAACAGAAAGCTCTCAGATTTCATCAAAAAGATCTTCATTTGTGTTCCGAAGATGAACGAAAGTCTTACGGGTTTGGAACGACAAGAGGGTGAGTAATTCATTTTAATTTTTGTGAACTATCCCCTTAAGGGGTCCTGATGATTTGTTTTGTTCTTTCTGTTTCATAGTCCATGTCTCTGTACTGGCTCAGCTCCAGTTGTGTTGGACTGGCACATAACCTGCTCCTGAGATCCCCTCGTTTCCGGGGCGTCTGTCGGATCCCTCCAACACGTTCAGACTCAGAAACTCCTTACAAAGACATTGCAGCTGCCTTTGTAGCCAAATACATCAAATAGATGGAACCCGGACATTGCAGATTATTAGTGCATCAGCTTCTGAAAATGTGGAACCAAACATGTGGATGTGTGCAAACCGGTAGATTCATCCAACATGACACTGTAACCAGAGGAATATGGCAAAAAGAAAAGAAAAAAAAAACAGCTGCCTTTCTGCCAGAAATCTCAGTATGAAGTCAGGACATGTTTATGAGCAAATGCATTTGGAAAGAGACTCCAAGTAATAACATTTTAAGATGTTGTTAAAAATAAAAATTATTTCTGAAAAAAGGAATAGTCCTCCATTTTGTTGTTAGTGTTGTTGCTCATACTTGGGTTCATGATTCTGGCCTGGCAGAAAGAAATCATTGATGGAAGAAGCGAGATGAGCCATGTACACTGTAACTGGATAGTTAAATATTTTTGAAAGAAGTATCTTGTGCTCACCAAGGCATACCCAAAAAAAATACAGCAAAATAGCATTGTTACATTTTTAATTGTGTTCTAATTGAATCTATTTTAAAATCAATTTAATAACTTATTGCTGAATAGAAATAAATCTGAATTTAATGTTTCTCTCCATGTTTGTACAACTAATTTTACTTGGATTGGAGTACATTTGAACTGAATTTGAACCACTTTTTGGTTGTAAATTGGTTAACAGTATGTTATCTTTAATATCATGCTTAGTATTATTTTTACATTATAAATGTTTATTTGTTCATTCCAATATAGACTATCTGTCACATACTTAAAAGTGGGATCCTATCCAAAATACCCTAGCAATCACCAAAAACTTCTTATCTAGCTAAATCCATCAAAAAATCCAATCTGTTCCACTGTAGGCTATCAGAAATCATACCAATAACAACAGAACCACGAAAAGTAAAAGAGCTTCCAAAATCATTGCCAAAAAAGGAGGGTAGCATTAGTTGTTGTTTTTTTTTTTTTTTGTAAGTTTATGTCCCTGCTGGGCGGGTTTTAGTGCCTCCATCCCAAGAAGAGAGAAGCAGCAGACTCTGAACCGGCCTGAGACCTTCCACATCTCACCATGCTCTGCTTTCTGCTATTAACACTGTTCGCGGTGTCTTCAGGGGACCGGCAGCCCCGCAGCTGCGGGACCTGCGACCCGAGTCAGTGCGCTCCGCTGCCGGCCGAGGGCTGCTCATCCGGGGCGCTGTTGGACGCGTGCGGCTGCTGCGAGCTCTGCGCGTCTGGAGCGGGAGACCCGTGCGGGGGACGCGGACCCTCGGCCAAGCGCTGCGCGTCCGGACTCGAGTGCGTCAAGAGTGACAAAGACAAAAAGAGTAAATCAGGGGTCTGCGTGTGCAAGAGCAACTATCCCGTGTGCGGCACTGATGGCGTCAACTATAACAGCGGCTGCGAGCTCAAAGAAGCAAGTGTGAAAGCAGTGAAGGAGAAAAAACCCGAAATTAAGATTCAGAACAAGGGCAAATGCGCTCAAGGTGAGATTCTTTAACATTATAAGAGCCTGTCTGCATTTATCAGTCAACACTTTAATAACTTGAATTAATAATTAAAATGTTTACATTAAATAATGCTTATCAGTAGAAGTGCATGTGGATAGAAATGTCATGGAAGTTATAATTTACATCATGCTATATGGGATGTCTATTTAGTCACATACAGTCAAAATAACCCTTGAATATTTTCATACTGCCTAGGGAAACAATAATAGTGTTTGTGACAACATGCAATGCTGTCAGTTGGAAGCCTATTATAGGCTTTTTAGCTCAAGAGTGAAACAAATCATGAGGAAACGGAAACTTTTTTTTTTAATAAACTGTCTAAGTAATTTATATTTACAAGCACATGTGACAACTCGCCCTGATAATGGAGGACAAACGTCACAATTTCAATTTCAGATTCTGCTGTTTTATGAGTCTTTACATATAACACAAAGTTATTGCATGCAATGGATGTAATGCATTATGTATTTATGTGATGCAATGGAATTCAGACATTTCCATGGGTGTGATTTAAGCGTCCGAAAAATGTTTCGGGGCCACTGTAAACTGTTGACAAATTTTGTATACAGTGATGTTGGTTAATTCATCTTTATTTGACAACTCATTGATTAATTATGTCTCATGGGCCCCAAACCAGAAGCAAAAAAAAAACATCATGTGCCTATATGGTAATGAAAACTATAACGGCTCACTGTTTATGTAAGAACATTTAGTGTTTTGAAGTAACGACCCGCAGCCATTTAAAGTTCAGTTTTGTATTTAAGCCAGTGTAGACTTTGACCGTGAGGTTGATATACAAGGATCAGATTGTACGTGCAGAGAAATGAAATGCTGGCCTTTCTGCACAGCTGCATCAACAACTTTCCTACTTCAGATTCATTTTTGCCTTGTCCTATGATCCAATCGCTCACATGATTCAGCTGTCATGTGCTTTGTGCTTAGGTCTCTTTTCTCCCGGGATCACTCAGTACACTGACCTGTAATACTAATGTCCTGTAGGCTACTTTCTTCCCGGGACAAATAAATTGTACACACACATAATCACATATACACTGACAGTGTGTATTAAGGCAACAACGGAACAGGCCAGAGGCCATTGTTTTCACACAGGGTGGTAACGTTCTGCTATCCCTGAACAAACATGTCTGAAATTCCAGCCTCTCGGGTGGATTTTCATTAGTGAAAAGGGAGATCAGCCCTGATCAAATAGCAATGTCTCGATTAGCAAAACACGCAGGCAGACTGTTGCTTTAAAGCAAAGTCAGACCGCTTGAATCAGTGAACCTGCATAGAATTCATTATAACCGCATTCTGAGCCAGAGGATATGGAAAAGCTTCTCTAGCAGAGCTTTCTCTGAGGCTTCTGCTAATAGACCCATAAGTTGACAATGATAGAAGTTGAACTTCTACAGAAAAGAAGGGGTGCAAACAGTGCACAGCGATTTGTTTTAACTTCACTGTAAGAAAAATCCAACGTTTTTACCGAGAAGAACTGGCGGCTGTTAGCTGTGGCTAAAATAATGTAATTATTATTCATTTAACAACATAAGGTGTAACATAAAACCCTCTACATAGCCTATAACTTAGGAGAAAAATAATTATTCAAATGAAAACCCATCAAATGTCAAGTGTCACATGGAATTCTGGGAATGTCAGTTTACGACATTATATGATTTGTTCTTTTTTTACTTATAAAACAGTATATTTAAAAGCTTTTTACTGTACAATTATATGAAATGTAAGGTCAGATCAGTTTTTCCCAGTATAGTAAGGGAAGGTTTCAACAAAACATCAATGATTCAAAGAGCTTGTGAGGTAATAATAAAGCTTGTTCAATGAAATTGAGAACCTTTGTCTAACTCTTACACTTTATAACTTGTTTGTCCAGTTTACTTTACAGTGGGACAAATTTGAATTAAGGTGGCTAAATGTAGGCTAAACACAGCCCGATCTCATGAAAGTGCGTATCTATAGCACGAATGATAATATCTCGTATCATTTATACGCCAAAACGAGTTTTAGCCTAAATATGGAACGCAGTTTTCGCGTGCATATGATACGCACTTTATGGCGTGTAATATGCACGCCCTCCTCACCCCTAATCGTACCCAAGGGGTTTGCAGTGCGTATCATTTGAATTACAGTGCGTATATAAATTATACAAGAATTATCATTCATGCTATAGATACGCATTTTCATGAGATTGTGTTGGCATTATCTCACCTAAAGTAATCTCAGTCCATGTGGGGTTCTTAGGTCTACATAATACATTATTTCATGCTTTAGGCATTTGCGTATTTTAGTGTTGATATTAACATAGAAATTAAAGGATAAGAGCGTAAATAAACTTGTGGACAAAAAATACTGATTGGAGTTAAAAAATATTTTTAATACAGTCATTGAATCAGTCACTAGATGGAATGGAAGCTTGTTTCCGCTACGAATTTTTTTTTTTTTTAAAGTTATTGCAACTTCATCTCACAATGTCTGACTTTATATATATTATATTTTTATTGTTTAATCGGCCATAAAAAAACAAATATTTCCTCCAGACATCACTTTTGGACACTGCAGTATAGGCCTACGTCACAATAGGGGGAAAAAGACAAATCGCAAATTCCGCTTTATGCCACTTTAATGGAAACAACATCGGAATGAATTCATAATGTTGTGTTCAATGGAATAAAAAGTCATTTTGACAACTTTTTTTTTTTTCATTTTTGAGAGAACTATTCCTTTAGGAACAACAAGGTCATTGTCTCTATTACAATCTCTCCGTCACTGTATTGTGCAAACTCTGTCCCAGAATTTCTCACTCTTCCAGACATGCTGATAACCTTAGTGTGGCATTATGTGTCATTCATGTCCAATGCAGGACCGGTTATAGAGACAGCTCCTGGCGAGGTCTGGAACGTGACCGGTTCACAGGTCTTCCTAAGCTGTGAAGCCACTGGGATACCAACACCTGTGCTCACCTGGAGAAAGGTAGAGAATAAATTTAAAAAAGGCAGTGAATCTTTCTATATTGTTTTTGTAAGTAACGTATGAGAGCTGTTATTTTTTCATGTATCAGATCCTACGGCACAGCCCCAAGTCTCATAAGGAGAAGGAAGGATGTGTTTGCGTGTACTGAACGGCTTCAGATATGTCAAAGGATGTCCACCTCTTTGAATAACACAGAAACAATAGCACCAAAAACAGGGAAGGGGTCAGGGCAGGAAGCACTTTATCAAGCATGTCATCCGCCATCACATTTTTCCATTCTAGACGGGGTTTCTCCTTAAGGATAGAATCAAAGAATTCCATGGGACTGGATTCTCCTTTGTACTGGCTCTAGAGTCACTAATATGAAAAGTCACAGCGGATAACTGGATACAAAAAATAACGAGGTGATTTCCCAGGAAAAAGCAAAAAGCTCATAATTAACCCCTCTCAGCTACAGGAAACCTGAAACCCTGAAAAATATTAGTATTTAAAAATAATTGTTTGCTCTACCTCATATTTTCTGTCCATAGTTTAAAAAGTAATCTGGGCTGTATTTTCTTATGGCGTTTCTGATGATCAGGTTAGTCATGCTTCATTAAAAGTGGAAACTAGATTATGTCCTGCCTAAAGAATTTCACCCTTGCCTCAGACTGAGAGGCCCAGGGATATTTTTATTACAGCGATGAAGCACTGTAGACCCACACTCACTCAAAAACTTCAGATCAAGGAAGGAGATTAAAAAGTTTAAGCAATAAAAACCAAGTCTGGTGGACAGAAAAGAGAAAGAGTGAGAGGATTTTGAAAAGTAAGATACATTCGCATTGCTTTCGTTTAATTTATTCTATTTAATATTGTCATCACATACAACAACAACAACGATAATAATAATTGTCATTATATTTTTATTATTAATAATAATAACAACAACACTAATATTACTACTAATAAAAAATATTATTATTAAATATTCAGATCATATTTTTTTCCACAGAAATTAAAATGCAGATAATATAATGTCCAATGAAAAAATCTAAAAAGAAGCATTTTACAGTGTTTTAGAGCTAACTTAAGTAAGCCTTATCTCAAAATATCAGTTTAATTCACCATTTACCACATGTTAAGCATTTCCAAACCTAAATGACCCTGAGTTTAAAGGGATAGTTCACCCAAAAATTACAAAAAAATCTTCAGAATATCATATTTTGTGTTTAGCAGAAGAAAGAAATTCACACAGCTTTTAAGGGTGAGTAAATGACAAAAATGACAAAATTTAAATTTTTGGGTGAACTATCCTAATTTCAGATGGCTGTTGTTTATCATGACAGCATATAAAACTGCAATACATCATCTAGTTTAAAGGGTTAGTTAACCCAAAAATGAAAATTATGTCATTAATGACTCGCCCTCGTGTCGTTCCAAGCCCGTAAGACCTCCGTTCATCTTCGGAACACAGTTTAAGATATTTTAGATTTAGTCCGAGAGCTTTCTGTTCCTCCATTGAAAGTCAATGGACGGCATACTGTCCATGTCCAGAAAGGCAATACAGACATCATCAAAGTAGTCCATGTGACATCAGTGGCTCAATCTTAAGTTTATCAAGCGACGAGAATACTTTTTGTGCGCAAAAAGTAAACAAAAATAATGACTTTATTCCACTATTCATTTCCTTCTCTCTAGGCCTCGAGTGAGTTCACGTAGTGTTTTTGCGCAGCGCGTCTATGTTGTACGTCACACGTAGGCTCACTATTGGCCGACGCTGGTCATGTGTGATCCGTGTGACGTACAACACAGACGCGCTACGCAAAAACACTACGTGAACTCACTCGAGGCCTAGAGAGAAGGAAATGAATAGTGGAATAAAGTCGTTATTTTTTTTTACTTTTTGCGCACAAAAAGTATTCTCGTCGCTTGATAAACTTAAGATTGAGCCACTGATGTCACATGGACTACTTTGATGATGTCTGTACTGCCTTTCTGGACATGGACAGTATGCCGTCCATTAACTTTCAATGGAGGAACAGAAAGCTCTCGGACTAAATCTAAAATATCTTAAACTGTGTTCCGAAGATGAACGGAGGTCTTACGGGCTTGGAACGACATGAGGGTGAGTCATTAATGACATAATTTTCATTTTTGGGTGAACTAACCCTTTAAGATTTATTGTGTCTGGTTCCACATGTGGTTATAGTTTAGAGAAAAAAAAACATTGCTTATCTGTACAAATGAAACATTTCTCCTTGTAGAGTCTGGTGAAACTTAATGACGCATAACCAAAGAACGAACAAGCTGTAATTTGCTACAAAATCTTGTGCTTAGCGATTTATACGGTGAAATTTGTTCTGCATTAACCCACAGAGTGTATAAGTAAAACTCTTTATGGCTGTTGTGATTCTCATAGGTATCTGACAGCAAAGGAAAGTATGTGCCGCTCCCAGGAGATAAAGACAACCTTGCCGTCCAGACCCGTGGAGGCCCGGAAAAACATGAGGTTACTGGCTGGGTGCTAGTAAGTTTGTTTTTTGACTAAATATAAACTCTTAGCTTATCTTTCCACGTATAACTACTCTGCCACAAGTTACGAGTGATGTTTAATGCGCAAGACAAAACCGTTGCAGCATTTATTGGCAGCGCTGCTCCGAAAGCATAGGCTCATCTCAAGTTACATTTGTTTGGAATTCTCTGCACTTATCGAAACATTCAGAACAGATTGGATGAAAACTACGACTGATGGCCATCTGTTGCAGATATCTCCTCTTACCAAGGATGAGGACGGCTCCTACGAGTGTCACGCCAGCAACATCAAGGGCGAAGCATCGGCTGTGGGCATCATCCACGTGGTGGATTCCATCAATGACATTCCTCCCAAGAAGGGTGAGTGAGTGCAGTTGAACCACAGTTGACTTATCTGCAATAAATCAGTCCATTTGCACCTACTTGCATGCTTTAGGATACATAAAAGACATTTGCATTAGTAGAGAATGTGTGCTGCACATGGCTGTATTGAACATGTCCCATCATGCCAGTTCCCTGTCAGCAAGATGGTTGCAGTGACAAGTTTCTAATGTTGCATTGCAACAGCCCATGCATCAACTTGCTAAGGAACATTCTCTGGTATGTTACTATACTTAAGGCATGCTCGATAGGGCACAGCTGATTGGTTCCTGCTGTATCAGTAGCCAATGAACTCGCTGATCATCAACCTTCAGATTCTTGGTCAGCATTTACTGTAGTAGCTGCAGCACACTTTCAGAAACCCTCTATCTTCCCCAGCTCCACCTGTTCAGCTAATTCACGTATGCTATTTTGTACAGCAGCAATTTCAAACATATAGACCTTATGAGCCAGAGAAACAAGCGCGCAGCCATGTTTAGAATATTTGTTGTGGTCGCTCTGTATATCTCTATGGTATCGCTGTCGAGGAGTAATTAGCTGGTGAAGTGGATTTACTTATTGTAAAGTTAATAAAAGTTATCATGTGGATTGTAATGCTTAAAGCAGATGTCTTAACAAATGTTAGTAGGGACCGGAAAATATAAAAATAAAAGCAAATTCCAAATATTAATACTTAGGCCTACTATTATAGCATATACGATTTGGAATAGCACATATGAACTACGATGATAATTTTTGTGCAGCAAACTACAAAACTTAAAGACTTCATTGTCATTGGTGTCTCTTGTCTGTTTGTATGCAGTGAAGGATAGCAAGCTGTAAGAGGACGTGGACTCTGACTGATGAATCGCACTACGTCTGTGCACTGAGGACAAGCACGCAGCATCTAGTGTAATCACTGCTCACACACACCGCCTGAACCACAAACCAACTCGCACGTGGGCACTTTATTTTATAGAAGTTGTTCAGGCACACTCTCAAAAAAACAGTCCACGACATTTCTCCTTTTGTATTCTTTAACTCACTCTACAATCTGTCTGCCCGCAGAACAACTTCCATACTGGGATAGACAACTCCGGTCCTGGAGGGCCACTGTCCTGCAGAGTTTAGCTTCAGCCCTGATAAAAACTCACCTGCCTGTATCTATTTAGTAATTCTGAAAACACTGATTGCCTTGTTCAGGTGTGTTTAATTAGGGTTGGAGCTAAACTCTGCAGGACAGTGGCCCTCCAGGACTGGAGTTGTCTATCCCTGCTGTAAAGCGACCATCGGATTGATTTTCCAAGAGATACTCTCGCTCATACACATCTCCATGCAAACATTCACACTGTGTCCTAACCAGACACGAAGCGACAAGATTCCAGCAAAGCGACAAATAATTTGTCTGTCCAGTAGACGCGACGCGACTGCGACTGCGAGATGCGTCAAAATCAATCAAAACCCACAGCCAATCAGAACAGTGTGTGGGCGGAGTCTCGCGACAAGTGCACAGCGTCAGAGTAAAATCTTGACAGCACTCGCAAGAAAATGTATAAGTAGGCAACATAATCAAATTCACAAATATTACACCATTTTAACATTATTAAAAAGACATAGGCTGAGTTACTAAAACAATCTTTGTTAAAGATTAATCTTGTTTTTTCAGTTTGAACGTTCTTGTTTCCATTTGTTTAATTTCAAGATCTGAGGTGAATTATTAGCTTTTACAGAGCTGCCTGGGAGCACTAAATGATATTCAAAGTCACATTACAAGCTTTTAACATTAAATAAAGCACATAAACAGTAGCCTACTACCTGAGATTATCTTTGCCAGACTTTGTGTTTGTTGTTCCATCCGCGACGTCGCAGAAAAAATAGAAACCGTTTCTAAAATAGAATCGTCGTGTCGCCGTCGCGGCTGGTTAGGACAAAAGCTCTGATTTACATGGAAAATATGGCTTTTATCACGCGTCGCGTTAAGGCATGCACACTGAATGCATTTGAGGCACTTAAATATCTCGTCTTCACTTATCATATGCATGCTTTGCGTGTTTTTGGGGATACAAATATTGTACTAATTTCTTTAGTTTTCTATTTTGTTTTTGATTGACGTCTATGGTGCTGAATGAACAACTTATTTTGAACGTCAACTGTATATATGCACAAACTTTTGGACGCTGTTCCTTAAAGGTTTAATTAAAACAAAAAGCTTTAAGACTACTTAATCTAAATCAAAGTTGCCCAAATTTTTTTGCAAAAAAGGGCCACAAACCTAACTTGATTGAGGGCCATGAGCCGTAGGTAAATGTTTCATTATATCTAACTACATTATATGAAAATTTAAAGCTCACTTATATTATCTGCCTTTAAGTGCAAAAGATAAATTAAATCAAACCGACAGAAAAAAAAAAAACTTTTTCAACTTATGACAAGTTCACTAAACATCACAAATACTGTAATTCAGAGGTTTAGATTAAGTTTCTGGGTTTTAAGAATTAAGAGCTCATTTATCACTGCTATAGACTTCCTTCTATTCTGTTGGTTTCTAAACTGCAGTAGAATTAAGTGTTGTCCTCTAAAAGTCTGAGCATCTAATGCATTTGTTTGTATGTTTTGATATTTGTATACCACCAATGAATAAAGATGTACTTTGAGAGGCATGGAGTTTGTGGTGTCTGTGCAAAAAACTAAGCAATTAAACCTTGATGAGCACATCATTTATTTTATTTTAAAAAAGAAGCTTTATTTTATTCTAGGTTGAACAGCCAAAACACCTGTTTCAGACCTATAACAACATATGAAAAACAACAAAAACATAAAAAGTTCACAAGCCCAGCAGCTACCGCAGGAAGTGCTGTTGGGATCCATTCAAAATCATTTTCACTATGATTTGCTCCTGGTTCCTGTTTTCCATTATTCATCAGTGTGGTTGTTTAGCTGGTCATCATCCGTGGGGCAATGCTCATAGACATCAACTCCTGGAATAAGAGCTTACAGGCATACGGCATCCTCACCAGAGAGATCTGAAAGAACAGAGCAGAGGAAGGGGTCATGAAAGAGCTCATTTTAACATCTTGAATATGAGTTCTATAATATGCTCATTAGACCATTTAAAGTAAAAGCTCATGGCTTGCTACTTGTGGGAATTGAACCAAAAACCATCCCTGAGCCTTTAAAGTCTCAATAAAATAAAGTAGAGACAGATAATTTCTTCTGTATATTGATTAACAGAGTGAAAAAACTTTTGACCACTTGACCCAGTAAGACCGGATAATAGCGGTTACTCACCTGTGTCTTGTTGCGGCAGCCCCTGCACTCATAGGTGTGCGTGCGGGTGTTTGCGATGGCCATGAGGCCGCACAGGTTGCAGACGTGGACCTGGTACGGGTCAGAGGCCTCAAAAAGCCTCTCTTTTAGGAACTGAGCGGCACCGTGAGCGATCTGACAATCACGTTCCATCTCTCCAAAACGCAGCCCACCATCACTGGAGGAAAGAAAACAGTTCAGATCTATAAGGTGATTTACACATAACAAAAATTGCTAGCATAATAGTGCTGCCATCTCACCGTGATCTACCCTCCATGGGCTGTCTGTTGAGGATCTGGACCGGACCACGGGCCCTGGAGTGGATTTTATCGTCCACCATGTGCTTAAGACGCTGGTAGTATGTGGGTCCGATGAAGATCTGTGAGGTGAGCTTACGTCCAGTGAAGCCATTATACAAAACCTGCAATAATAAATACTACCATTAGAACCACATTTCAACACATCTAATGCATTCTTAAAGGAATAGTCCACCTAAAAATGAAAATTCTGTCATTAACACGCCCTCACGTCATCGCAAACCTGTATGACTTACTTTATTCAGTGGGACATAGAAGATGATATTTTGAAGTCAATGGGAACCGAAACTGTTTGGTTGCCAAGATTCTTCAAAATATCTTCATTTATGTTCCACAGGAGAAAGTCAAACAGGTTTGGAACTACATGAGGGTCAGTATTGAGTAAATGATGACAGAATGTTCATTTTTGGGTGGACTGCCACATTGGCAGGTAGGAGCTCTTCACCTCATTGCCTCTCAGATGGTAACCGTATTCTGACAACAGGTTGGAGACTTTTTGTACATTCACAGCATCGTTGAATGGCGTGGCATCACCAATCTCTCCTTTGTTAGCAGACACCTGAATTGAAAAGGAAATAAAGGGTTCTGAACTGCATATTTAACACACAAATGACTAGGGTTGTGAATCAAGAATTGGTTCTTATTCAGTGTAATGGAACCGAATTATGGTTTTGTTATTGATTCAATTGATGGTTGAATTGCATGCAAAAAGTATGCAAAAGTATGACGACTAGTATATAGTTTGATTTCTAAACACTGTGAGTGTTATCACTCACAAAGACTCTCAAATCAAGTCTCAAACTCATGAGTTATTGGTTCAAATCAGTCTAAAAATTGAACAAATTAAAAAAGATGTCATGTCAACCTTTAAAAGATCTGAGAACCGTTATTAAGTTTTGTACTAGACGTTGGAGTTAGAACTGGTTGTAGTTCAAGATTAAAAGACATTTATAACATCTCTGTTTTGTTAAAATAATAAATTAAAATCAAAGTTATCTCTGTTGATATTTAATGGACCTGAGATAACAAGAAATAATAAATGACCAGTTGTCTTTTTATTAACATTAACAAAGATTAATAAATACTGTAACAAACGTATTGCTCATTGTTATTTAATGTTAATTACTGCATTAACTAACATTAAGTAATTGGAATTTATTGTAAAGGCTTACCAAGAAGTACATGTGCATTGATAGGCATAAAAACATCTGTGTTTTGTGTGTATATATATATATATATAGGATTAACTGTGGAATGTGTAATCATTAAAAAAAAATTTTCTTTGTAGGGCACTTTTCTGAACACATGTTCCCAGAATAAACATCTGTCAGTAAACGAGCTGGAAAGAGAAGCACGATACGCAGTATTAGGAGCAGAAAACCAAAGTACCTTCCCTTGCAGACACTCGATCAAATGGCCGACTGTCATTCTGGAAGGGATGGCGTGAGGGTTGATGATGATATCTGGGGTGATTCCTTCACATGTGAATGGCATGTCCTAAAGAGAGGAAAATTCACAGCTCAGGTCAGACACACACTGCATCTGCGTTTGGGTTTCATAGCGACTGTTTACAATGGCTTCAGCTGTAAGAGTCTATGCTATCACAAGCTGTTTAAGAGCCACATCCTGTGTACAAACCTTCAACTGCAGGCTAGTCTAAACAAAGCTAGCAAAAGCATACACATTCAGTCTCGTTTACAATAAAAATGAGCACTACAACATTGCATCTCCCATTACACAAGTATTTGATTTTTTTTAAAATACTTTAATACTTTTTTCAGTAAGGATGCCTTAAATTGATTAAAAATGACAAAAGATTTGTATTTCAAAAAATGCTGCTTGTTTGAACATTCAATTCAAAGTACCACAGCTTCCACAAAAATATTATAATATAAGCAGAACATCTGTTTTAATACTTTCATTCAGCAAGGACATGTTAAATTGATCAAAAGTGACAGTAAAGACATTTATAATGTTACAAAAGATTCACATTTCAAATAAATGCTCTTCTTTCATCAAGCAACATTGAAAAAAATGATCACTCTTTCCACAAAAATATGAAGCAGCACAACTGTTTCCAACATTGATTATAAGAAATGATTCTTGAGCATCAAATCAGCATATTAGAACGATTTCTGAAGGACTATGTGACACTTAAGAATGGAGTAATGATGCTGAAAATTCAGCTTTGCATCACAGGAATAAATTACATTTTGAAATGTATTAAAATAGAAAACAGTTCATTTAAATTGGAATATATTTTACAGTATTACAGTTTTTGTTGTATTTTTCATCAAATAAATGCAGCCTAGGTGAGCATAAAAATCGTACCGACCCCAACAGTAGTGTACACTTACCTCTTGTCTGTACTGGATACCGCAGGTACCCTTCTGACCGTGACGACTGGCAAACTTGTCTCCGATTTGTGGTATACGAACTGAACGGACCTGCACAAGACAATTTACATTTATGCATTTACACTAAAAGTGTTTATTAATAAACAAATTTTATGCTGATCTTTGAAAGAAAAAAACAACAGCATTTGGGTTTGGAACATACTGAGGGTAAATAATGTTCATGTTTGAGTGAAATATTCCTTCAAGATTGGCAAAAAAATAATAATAATTCAGATTCAAATCAGTACATACTCTGATTTTGCAAAACTTGTAGCCCTCCTGGTTTAGCGTGACCATGACTTGATCAACGATTCCAGTTTCGCTGGTGCGCAGGAACGTGCTGCAGTCTCTCTTAGTGTAGCGACGGTTGGTGCTATCCAGCTCATCATCATTCTCGGGAAGAGTCACGGTTTTGCCAATGATGACGTCCTCACCAGACACACGCACACCGGGAGCAATCAAACCATCGTCATCCAACTTGTCATAGATGGCATGTCGCATGCCTTTAGAGAAAAAAGAAATGTTAATAACACACAGCTTGCAGAAAGGTTCCGTAACACCATGTTCTAGCGAAGCATGATGTAATAAAACATCAAGCAATAAATCACATCTCCATTTTAATCTGAAGATTTTCAGCAAATATCAACAGTATTGCACAAGATATTCAAACTGAAAACTCATTGGACCACAAATGTAGACAAATATAATATATTTTGTTGCTTCATGCAGTAGAGGACAGTAAAAAAAATATGTAATGCTACAAATATGCTGCATTGTCACTTCCTAGGATGAAGAGAAGAGTAAAATCACTAGAATTGCACCTTGACAGGTCTCTCGGGTGGGTTTCTCAAAGATCTCTTCCTGGTCAAAGCCTTTCTTAGATTCCTGTTCCTTGTAAGAGCGGTAGAACACAGACCTGAGATAACAGACAGTTTAATCAAAACTTGAACTTTGTGAAAAGAAATTAAGCATAGAGTCACATTGATTTTGACAGCTAAATTCTAGTATCAGGTACCTGAAGAATCCACGATCCACAGCCGAACGGTTCATGATGACAGAATCCTCCTGGTTGTATCCAGTATATGATGCAATAGCCACAATGGAATTGATACCTTTTAAGAAAAATGTGCATACATATTACAGTTTTTGAGGTTAAATGATGTCTGAATCATTGATAAACTACTGTTCAAACGTTTTTTTTTTTTAAGTCTCTTATACATACAGTAAAAAGAGTAATAATGTGAAAAGAACTTTTCTTTTTTAATAAAATGTAGTAATTTCTGTGACGGCAACAGCCATTTCTCCAGTCTTTAGTGTCACATGACCCTTCAGCAATCATTCTAATATGCCGATTTGGTGGTCAAGAAACATTTCTTATAATCAATGTTGGAAAAAGTTGTGCTGCTTCATATTTTTGTGGAAAGAGTGATAATTTTTTTCAATGTTGCTTGATGAAAGAAGAGCATTTATTTGAAATGGGAATCTTTTGTAACATTATAAATGTCTTTACTGTCACTTTTGATCAATTTAACATGTCCTTGCTGAATGAAAGAATTTATTTATTTATTTATTTAAAAAAAATTCTGTTTAATGTAAGAAATAGATTACCTGCCGGCAGCTCTCTGAAACGTAGATACTCCATAGAACGAGTCGTGACTAAGGGTTTCTGGGGGTAGTAGAGCACATGTGCCAGGGTATCCATTCGCACATGGAAGTTGGTGATGTAAACTCCCATGGCTTGTTTACCCATAGCAGACTGGTACGTGTTTCTGGGAGACTGTAAACAGGAGAGTGCATCATTTAGACACTTTATTATGCAATTTCTTCATAGTTATACTAGAGAATTTGCAGGGTTACAGATGTTAAAATTCTCTAAAATGTTAATATATCCACAATACTGCATGTTTTAAATAGGTATTATATGGGGCGGTACCTGGTTGTGATCAGGGAAAGGAATAATGGATGCACAGACACCCAAAATCATGGACGGGTGGATCTCACAATGCGTGTAGGTGGAGCAATAAGCCACGCCCTTCTCCTGAAGGTCATCGGGGGTCATGGCCAACATTACAGTTTCCTCCTCTAGTGTGTCAATATATTCAACCACACCACTGGCTACCAGGTCCTGCCAACTACACAGGAGACAGACACTCTGTTATAGAGGAACAGGAAGAATCTGAAACCAATCTGAGATGATATTCTTTACACATGTATGTACCTGTAGTTGTTGTACTCTCTCTCTTTGAGCTGGTCAATGTGTCGTCTCTTCAGCAGAAGTTTCTGTTTCTCCACAATGAGCAGCGGACGGCAGATCCTACCAGCGTCTGTATAGATCCTGATCTCCCTCTCACGAATGTCTCTGATCATTGACACCTGGACCATGATGAGAACAAGATCACAATTAGGTGCTGTACACAAAATAAATGTTAAACTGGAGTGGTGCAAAAACAAAAACAGGGAAAAGAGATGTCACACCTCAGACACGATGATGTCCATCTGTCTCCTCAGCTTCCGTAGAGTGTTCATCAGCTGCTCAGGGTCTTTGTGAATACCCACCCAGCAACCGTTCACAAAAATCTTAGTTGCACTAAAGGAACAAACACAAATTAAATGGTATAAATTCAATAAAGATTTACAACAACAAAAAATATATGAACAGCATTGCGCAATCACAAAATGTTTCACTTGTAAAGCGTGTCGATTTCAATGGTGTGGTGCTGCCCCCTATAGAACAGGATGACACTCACTCTGCAATAGCAGCAGGGGAGATTTCCTCCAAGTTCTCCATGCTCCACTCCTCCAAGAACTCCAGGATGGGGGACGGCTGAGATCCCACAGAGATGTAGGCCATGAGAGCTAGATTCTTTACCAAACCTACAGCATGGCCCTGCAACAAAACAATTACACTCCATCTTAATTACCTTCTGCAATTACACTCCACCTCACTGAAAACTTGAGCTGACATTCACATGCATACTAGTGTTCAAGGGTCCTACCTCTGGGGTCTCCGCAGGGCACACCATACCCCACAGTGTGTTATGAAGCTGCCTGGGTTTGGCCAGCTTGCCGTCTCGTCCAATAGGCGAGTTTACGCGGCGCAGGTGGGAAAGAGTGGAGGCAAAAGTCAACCTGTTCAACACCTATAAACAAAATAAAGTCAATGAGGATTTTTATACACTAACTGTTAGCAAAAAAGTTTAATAAATGTATGCATTTGTACATAGTAGAGCAAAAGAAGGAAAAACAAGTAAACATCACCTGAGATACTCCAGCTCTGGCCTGATGGGCTTTCTTCACATCCCCCCAGTTGCCTGTGGCCAGGGAGTACTTGAGTCCGTCAGAAATGATGCGGGTCTTAATGGCCAGCTCAAGATTAAAGTCCTTCCCCCTGTCAATAAACTTCTGTGCATAGATCCTGATCTCCTTCAGCAGGTTCTTGAACATTCTGGGAAAAGCACAGATGTATAGATTTCAATGTTGGATGTGATGTCATCTTGAAACATGCACAAGCATTATTTTATTAATGCACCCTGAATGCTTAATGAAAGGTTTTTTAATTCTAACCCTCTGAAAAGGAACGCAAGCAAAGGTCCAGCAAGATCAAGCCTCTTGTTGCCATAGTGATCTCTGTCATCCAGCTCTCGTCTGCCCAGAGCAGCCAACAGTAGTCTGTGAACCATGTAACTAAATAAAGAGAAAGCAATCAGTTTGTACATGCATTACACAAAATATAAAAAATTAAGTAGATATTTGTGTGTATACAGTGTATACATATATATACACACACACACACACACTTTTTACTAAAGACAGTTTAGTTTGTGATAACATAATGCGAAATTTTAAGATTTTGATCAGAAATACAGTAAAAATAAAACACATTAAATTGTATTTTGTTTTCGTTTTTTTTACTGTATTTTTTTCTATACTACATGTTTTTCAAAATCGTACGGACCACAAATGTAGAAGTGTAACACAACAGGACAAACTCATAAAGCTATTTTACCCTAGAAAATAAGCTTTCTTGGTCTCGCAGAAATCTGATACACCAACATGTGGCAACACCTCCTTCTGCAAAACCTCTTTAGCATATTTGATTCTTCTCTCTTTGGTGACGCCAGGTTTAGCCCCTCTGGAGCCAATGAAGTTCAGAGCCACATTCTGTTCCTGAATCACAAAGGCCTCGTCCAAAGATGGCTTCACCTGGAGGGAAAAAAAACAGAGTACGCCATTTTTTACAAATTAAATCGTAAGGGAAAACTCCCTTATCAAAAGAGTGCTTAATTTGTACATTTAAGGTGACATACCATCTCCATCATCTCAGGATCATCAAAGTCATAAATTATGTGTTCAAGGATGTCTCTATCAGACACAAATCCCAAAGCACGGAACACAATGATGATGGGAACTTCCTGCCGGATGTACGGCAGAGTGGAAACAATCCTCTGGCCGATGGCACTTTTCTTAACTCCCTGGACAGAAGAAAAAACATATAAGAAAATAGATGCACAATATTCAGAGCAAAAATAGTCAATGAATCCAAAAACCACACAACTTGGCTAAATCTGCAAGTGAAATACTTGCTTGTACAGTCAGGAGATACTGACCTGTCCTCCACGGGCCATCATGCTGACCCAGATGGTGCTGGTGGGTCTGGAGGAGTTCTCCAGACATGACCTGCACTCTCCAGTGTAAGCATACTTGGAGTCTTTCTTGGCAAACACATACACTGTGTTAGTGGCCATCTTCTCTTGAGCAATCAGGACCTGGAAAAATGACAGAACACATTGATTTAGTTATACTGCCACTGACCAATTATTTGCAGAAGAAAAAAATATTTCAAAAACAAAATAATTATGCGATTGTGTGTGTGTGACTGTGTTTTTGAAACAAAACCAACCTTCTCTGAACCATTGATGATGAAGTAGCCTCCAGGGTCCAGTGGGCATTCGTTCAACTCACAGAGATCACGATCTGTCAAGCCGCTCAACAGACAGTATGTGGAACGGAGCATGATGGGAATTTTGCCTATAAACGTTTTCTGATGCTGCGTCTGCTGTTGCTCTTCCCCATCCTTTATGATAGTCTTTGTGATGTCCACATACAGAGGGGCGGAATACCTGCAAGTCACAGCGTGCATTCAGATACACTGCCTGCTCTTGTGAAACCTGTGGGAGTCGCACTTTTAAAGTTCACACTAAAACATGCAACTTGAGAATGCTGTAATTCAGCTCTATTAAAGGCTACTATGGCATATTTAATGCACAAATTTATAAGATCTCAAAATTATCAACAGGATCAAAACTTTGATGTTGTACAAAATCTATTACATGATTTCTGTTGTCTGACAGTATATTCTGTATCAGCGAGTAAATAGGCTTTTAGTATAATTCTAAAAACATCCCCTTCAGGTTATGGTACATGTTTTTAATGTGAAATCTTTTACCTGATTTGCATAGTTAACTACTATATTGTTAGTAATATTTCAAGATGAAACTCACTGGACTGAAGTAACTTACTTTACATGATTTTTTTTTAGAGAGAAACAAATGACCCATCAGGCTTTTGAGGAGCATTTATTTGTAGATCTAGTCATCATTGTATTGCATTATATTGTATGTTTTCCTCCCACAAAAAAAAATTACAAACCTTACTAAGACATATTATTAGGAGATATAGAGTAACCACTGATATCTATATGCACTTTATGAACGTAGATGAGATCAAAGATCTCATTGATTGATTTTATAAACTATCAGAATTTTCATTTTACTTTCTGGCAATATAAATATCAGCAACAAATTGCATGTTTTTGCTTGATTTGGATTCTATGAGGAAAAATTTTTTGTTTGTTTTTCTCTACAAGTATGATCTACATAATCTCCTATATCATACTTTATGAGCCATAAAAGCCTGATCTATCAAATATGATACTCAACAAGGCTTTACAGGGCTAAACTGCTTTCAAACACTGAAGGACATCACTCACGTGAGATTTCGGAGTCTGGCTTCGTTTGGCATCATAGGTGAGGGAGCACCATCTCTTTCCCAGTGAGTGGGTTTGGACAGGTAGATTTGCTCAAACTTCAGCAAGTACCGAGGCTGCAGAAATAAATCAAATCAAAATCAGTCGATTCATTTTAGAGTCTCATAAACGCATATATGATATCAGACATCGAATCAAATCACTCACCGGTTCCTCCACCTCTCCAGATGTGTGCTGGGCCTCAGCCTGCAGGTCAATGGGTGGAGCATCCTCCACAATCCTCTGCACAGACATCTGGATGAACTCATCGAATGAATCCAGCTGCTGTCGCACCAAACCTTTCTCATCAAAATATGAGCTGGAAAGAGAAATGTGACAAGAAACTAGCAAAGCATTGTCAATAAAGTTTAAGATTTATCTTATTACCTATAATACTGCATAAATAGAGAGATATAATTAAGGTTAAATTAAAGTTATAGCACAAAGGCAATAATGACAGCTATTCAACAGGTTTTTTCTTTACCTGATAACAATCCAACAGGCCTCCTGCCACAGATCAGGGGTGATTTCATCATCATCTTCATCATACTGGATATCTAAGTTACAATAATTACAGAACTTAAAGTTATTTACTTACACAAGAGTTAATACGCAGAGTGCAAAACAACATTGTTGCTGATAAATTATGCTTATTAACAAATGCATTAACTTCACTCTATAAAACTAAAATGGAAGACACTCAATAAATACTTGTTCTAGATACAAAGGTAGAATTATTATAATATTAAGTTTGTTTTTCTAAACATGCCCATTTGCGACAAAGCTAATCTTAGCCTGTTAGCCAATAACGTTGTGTTAACGCTTGAAACTATCGTATCTAACCACACGTCACTGTAATAAAACTATAAATAAACACGTATTGCACTTTTATCGCCAAAACATACCTTCGTCTTGATCATACATGATATTTACTGGTGAAGAACTTTATTTCTGTTTAAACTAAAAGGAGGTTATCCGCGCACCCCACTGAACGGTCTGCGGCTGCACTGCTATGAGTACGATGAACACAAACGGCTACAGAATTATACGTCACTTCCGGACAAGTGTTTTTATTTTATTTATACACAAGCATTTACACGTCTGTGATTAAGTAAACCATATTTTGAATGTTAAATATGTTACATAAAAATAAAATATTGTACATAATATTCTTTGTCCAATTTTTTTTCCCGGTGACGTATATTGTACGCGCGGCTCTCGGAATTCTCACACATGGGTTTCGTTGTTTTCAAGGTTGTAGTAATTGAAGCGATGTGATTGTTATTTTAACATACAATAATGTACAAGTTATTGATAGCGTCGACATTCCAATTCTACACTCGTGCGTGTTTAAAACATGTTTCAAGACCGGAACATGAATGGATGTGGCGGTTTCCACGGTCATTTGTTTCCAGCTTAATATCAAAAGACTGTGTAACCCATTTGGGCACAAACCAGAGGTGCAGATCATCCAGATGTGGGGTTTCAGGTCTGAGATGTTACAGCAGTCAAAAAGGAGCTAGAGTACCAGCATCAAATCAACCGCAGGAATTATACACATTAGTTGAGCCAGAGAAACAAGAACAATTTGTGTTCCCTGACTTTGATGAACCAGTGGACAATGAAGAGGATAAACTGCCAGATCATCTTCTTTCAAATGAGCTCACGAGTAATGTAGAAACAAAGCCAGTGCATGAAAAGCCTGGCAAAGACATGCACATTAAAGGACTGGAAATGCAACTGAAGCATTTAAAGGGCTCTGCAAAGTCCGAAGTGGAGGAAAACTCATTGATTGAGTTCCACGATGAAGGATTCCCACTGGACCGACGCTCCAAATCAAAGAAGGTTAAAAAGCAGCAGAAGATCTTTGGCACTCCTGATGTGGAGGTGGCAGTCAGCGATTCCTGTTGCTCTGGCTGCGGGGCCCTCATGCACTGCACTGACCCTGAAATCCCAGGGTACCTGCCAAGTGAGAAATTCAAAGTGTTAGTTGAAGAGGACAAACTGAAGAAGGCAATATGTCAGAGATGTTTTTTAATCAATCACCACCAGAAGGCTTTGAACGTCACCATGTCCAAAGAGGAGTACAGAGCGATTGTCAAGAGAATTAAATCAGAGAAGGCTTTGGTGCTGCTGATAGTGGATCTTCTGGATCTCCCCGACTCCATCATCCCTGACCTTCCAGAGCTTGTTGGGAAGAATAAGCACATTGTTATTTTAGGAAATAAAATAGACTTGCTGCCTGGAGATGCTGAGAATTACCTGCAACGTATCAGACGTCAGCTGGCGGCATACTGTGCCGGCATGGGCATTTCTACCAGTGATAGCAAGGACATCCACCTCATCAGTGCCAAAACAGGTTATGGTATAGAAAACCTTATATCAAGACTGCAGTCAACCTGGAAGTACAATGGAGATGTGTATTTGGTCGGCACTGCTAATGCTGGCAAATCCACGCTGTTTAATACTCTACTGGAATCAGATTATTGCAAATCCAGAGCCTCAGATGTGATCCATAAAGCTACTATATCTCCATGGCCTGGTGAGATATTGCATTTGAGTTAATTGGTTGCTTTTACAGACAGATGCCATATTTATGATTACATAAGATATGTTGACTAATGCAATGTTTGCAATTCTGTTTCACAAGTATATACAGTAAGAACAGAATGTTTCAAGGCACAAAAAAGGAGAACAAATACCTTTTTAATGAATGTGCTTGACCCTTTTAGGACCTCGTTTAGTAATGCGTTGTGCATTTCTGAATGATTAAGCTGTTTAATGTATGATATTGCTTATTTAAATTGTTAAAACATATCTATCTGTCCTCTGTAAATCTAGGAACAACATTAAATCTGCTGAAGTTTCCCATCATCAACCCGACCCCCTACCGGATGTTCAGGCGGGCGGAGAGACTTAAACAGGAGTCTCTTTTGACTGAGGAGGACATGAATCCTCAAGAGCTGAAGAGAATCAAACAATTCAGCAAGCAGGGATACTTGGTTGGTGAGTTTGCAAGTTTTTTTTTTTTTTTAGGGATCCACAATATATCTGTTCCATATCAATTATTGGCTCATATTATAGACTTTTAATTCATCTCTATCGGCTGATATTGGAAATTTAACTGTGCGTGGTAATTTACACTATTTTTACATTTATAAAACCTTTGCTATCTAATGCTCAGTTAAAGTTCATCTTTAAAAACACTTAATTCATAAAATAATAAATACATGTTAAATAAAATCACAAAATTAATATAAACTTTTCATAATGTACTTTGTAAATATGCCTAAATATGCCTGGTTTTATTTGTGTACTTTTAAAGGGTCATTTCACCCATTTGAACATTGTTTTTTATTTAAAGTGGGTCATATATGTAGTCGAAATGTAAAATAATTTTTGAATTTGGTGCCTTCGTGAACGAGAAAAGACAAAAAATAACTTCAGAACGCATTTGTATGAAAGACAACAACTCCCACAATGCACCACATTGCACAGCTCCGCAAGCCACTCCCACTAATCCAGAAAGCGCATATCTGCCTATAAGAGAAATCACTCTTCCGTCTACAAGGCTAGCTACTACCAGAGCTTGAAATTCATTTCAATTTCACACAAAATGTCTAGTTAGTTGGCGAACTCATATAGTGCATTACTCCTCGTTTGTATTTCTTTCGAAAAGGTGAATTATTGCATGGTACCTGGATGTTCAGTCAGAACATATGCGGTACGAAACTAGGATAGTTCTCAACACAAACGTCCGTGTCCTCGTCTGATTCAGAGATTTCGTCCAGGAGAAATTGTCATCGTTGAAATTCTTTGCCGCAGACGGACTCTATCTCTGTGTTCGTAGCGGTTCGTAGCTGCATTGTGAGATCACCGGCGCCACCGGTCCGCCCTAACTCGAGCCAGTCCGGGCTCCTCGTCCGCGGCAGGCAGGTCTTCTGCCTCGGCTGCTCTTCGCTATAACCCGGCTTGTAAAGGTAGCCACAAACACCTGATTCAAGCATCAGACTTCCGAAATCCTCTTCTTCTATATCATATTGAGCACTCTCCTCCGTTATTGTCATAACTTTACATCTGTCTCCACAGCGCCTGTTAGCTTAGCTTCAAACAAGATGGAGGATATTGCTTTCAGTTTCAGAGAGTAAAGTCCCACCCACTGATCTGTAATAGGTCTGTAGCGTGAGCGCGCCCCACCCTGGGAAAGATGAGAAACTAGTGTCTGTAGTCTTAAAGGTCCTGTTGCATGCGATTCCATGTTTCAAACTTTAGTTAGTGTGTAATGTTGCTGTTAGAGCATAAATAATATCTGTAAAATTATAAAGCTCAAAGTTCAATGCCAAGCGAGATATTTTATTTAACAGAAGTTGACTACAAAAAACGGCTCGATTGGACTACACCCCTCTACATCCTGCATTAGTGATGTCACCAGAACCGTTTCTTGACTAACCTCCACCCACAGGAATGCTCCCTCAACTCTACTGGCAACTTGCGCACTTCTTATAACTTAGCCTACTGTGTTTACTCAGCTCTTACGGTGATTTTCTGAAGTAAAACTGACGCTTCATCTTTTGTGTGATGTACAATAAACTTTATTAAACTCATCAGTACATGTTTGATCATCATTCAGACAGCAGACTTGTAGGCTATTAATAAATAATGGATACATAGCCTACAAGCAGATGACAAATACGTTATAATAACCGTAATTAACCTACTAAACCATACCTGTTTCATCTCTATACAGCACTCTGACTCTGTAGGCATTATTGTCCGACTCGAAATGAACGCCGTTACTGAGAGTTTCTGATATTATTATCATTCCGTGAGATGAATTTTTCCTGACAGACTGAGCACGAGCTCATGAAGCTCCGCCCCCTGTGTCGTCCAGCAGCACCTCATTTGCATTTAAAGGGGACACACTGAAACGGCTCGTTTTTCTGAGCCCCAAAAAATGTCAATTTAAACATGCTGTAAAAAATTATCTGTTGGGTATTTTGAGCTCAAACTTCACATACACACTCTGGGGACATCAGAGACTTATTTTACATCTTGTGAAAAGGGGCATAGAACGGGACCTTTAACAGAAATCCCCCCCTCTAACACTTCCTCCTACAATGACGCAAAATGACGATTTTTGCGTCATTGTAGGAGGAAGTGTAAGAGGTAAATAACAGATTTCTCCCATCTCAGGGGAAAATGAGAGAGTGTTGCACGACCATTCAATAGTATGACTGGGTTTCTAACAATGCAAAGCTTAATGCAAATGGGTGAAGTGTCCCTTTAATGTTTAAATGTATAATTATTTAGGTAAAATAATATAGATTATAGATCATATATTTCTCATTATAGTGCAAGTTTTAAGCTCTGAAGGAAAGGAAAATGTGATATGTGATATATATATATATATATATATATATATATATATATATATATATATATATATATATATATATATATATAGATTTTAAGTTGGAGGCAACTTCATTTTATGTATTTTTTATATTTTTTTAGGTCATATTGGGAGGACATTCCGAACAAATCAGTCATTCAAGAAAGACCTTGTGGAGTTTGATCCTGACAGTCTGAGCTTTGGAGAAGACGCGGAGGAAGGTGTTAAACAGAATCCGTCCTTGGACTCCTCCACAGACGCAGAGCTCACCTACAATGAAATCAAAGATGCACACTGGTTCTATGACACCCCAGGCATCATGAAAGAACATGACGTGAGTCTCTCCATTCAAACTGTACTCACATAATGTGATGTAATTATGTTAATAACTGCAATAATTTCTCTGTTCCCTTATTTTAAAACATCTATCATTATGAATCACAAGGGGTTTTAATCAAAATGCAACTTTCCAGGTGCTCAGCCTGTTGAATGAGCAGGAAGTGAAGCTGGTGGTTCCTGCACATGCCATTACACCGAGAACGTATCTAATGAACCCTGGTATGGTTTTGTTTTTGGGGGCTTTGGCACGCATTGATTATTTGGAGGTAAGAGTCTGTTTGACTTAGGAATACTGAATGTTTTGCTGCATCTACAAGATCTCAATGTTCTGTTACTCTCTCTAGGGGAAAAGCTCTTGCTGGTTGACAGTTGTTGCCTCATCTCACATCCCGATTCACATCACCAATTTGGACAAGGCTGATGCAGTCTACCAGAAACATGCTGGGAATACCCTTCTTGCAGTATGTGTATACTGTATATATATTTATGTGTGTGTGCTTTATCAGTAAAATTAATTCTACATGATACTCCATTGTTTTGTGATAAGGTCCCATCTGGTGGTGAGGAGCGCATGAAAACTTTTCCACCACTTATTGCTCAAGACTTTGAACTCAAGGGGCAGGGCAGCAACACCGCAATTACTGACATCAAGATCTCATCAGCAGGTGATTTTCTGAATTTTCAAGCAGAAAAGCAGGCTAAGCAATGTGTTGAATAAATCTTGTGATTCTTTCAAATTCTTTCGATCCTGGTGCCTGCTGCCTTTCCAGGTTATGCTGGATGTCTATATTGAAATGCTTGTTTAGATGAGACACAAATCTGAAATTTGATTATAACTTTTTTACAATATCTTTTTACTTTTCCAATATGTACTTTTCCACAATAAAGTTAAAAAAATTCCACAAAAATTATATTTTTTTAAATGTGCTTGGTTAAACCAAGACCTTCTTTGAATTACCAGGGTTTTTTAATGGTACTCATATGGTATATTTGTGATACTAATACCACTACAGTACTTTTGTAAGGGTTTATAGTAAGTCTTTTAACCAAACCACATGGTCAAGTCTTAAAGTCCCCCTGTAGTCAATCATTTAAAACTCCTCTTTGATCATCAAAACGCTTATTTCAATGTTTTGTCCTGTGAAAATAATTCCGTCATACCTTAAAATAACTTGAATGTAACTCTACACCATTTTTCATTTAGTCTACACACGGCTCCTTAAATATGCAAATTAGCCCCGCCTCCACTCACTCACAGCAGCTCTGGCCTCCTGATCCACATAGAGAGCAGGGACGACTTCAAACCGCGTTTTTGAGACTGTCTTTGGTTCACTGCAGTTTTAAGGAGAAAATACTCAGCAATGGTGTTTACTTGTGCTTTAAGACAAACCATGTGCAAATTCATATTTAAAACACCACATAGACATATAAACAACATTAAAAAGTTGATTTTCACCACAGGGGGCCAGGCCCCTTAAAAAAATACATTTTAAATATATTTGAAGAAACTTTAATTTGTAATAATTCTTGTTGTTTCTTAGGCTGGGTTGCTGTGACAGCAGCTGAAGGAGATCAGCTGTTTTTCAGGACTCACGCCCCTGAAGCAGCAGGACTTTGTTTGCGCACCCCGCCTTTGCTACCCCACATTGTGAATCGGAAAGGACAGCGAATCAACAAGTCTCCCGCTTACCAGACTAGAAAGCCACAGGCACTGGTGGACATCGGTCTGTCTGTGAAAGCAGCCGAGAGACTCAACGTGAGAAGGAAAAAATGAAGAACAACATATTTAAGTGCTGCTGAAGTGCAAATTACTTTTCAAAATATTGTTGTTCTGATTCAACAATGTATTGCTTGTATGCTACATATTTTTATACTAAATGTTTATGAATTTACCTGACAATGAAATGTATTTATATATTCTGCCATTAAAAATGTCTTTTAAATAAATAAAAAAACATAAAACTGTGGCAAGAGTTTTTATTTTATTGAAACATCTTCTGCTAAGCATACAGGTCACATAGCAAACTGTTTTTGCAGATCATTCATAAAAAGTCAAATCAAGGGGACAACTTTATATAATATTTCAACTGATATAATTTGACTGCTATTGCTACGAAATGAAAAAGACAGTCAAATACTTGATTACAAAGACGTGTAAATGACAACAATCCAAGTTGTGAATTGGCAACATGCTATTCTAAAAAAAAAAAAAAAAAAATGCAGTGCTTAACAAATAATAATAATAAAAAAAAATTTACAGTGATAAAGTATCCAACCGTCCAAGAGTTTTTCAGGGGCCCTGTGGATGGTTTTCAAGGAGCAACACACCTCCGTCTGAGGCCTGGGATTTTGCCCATAAAACTCTACCAACTACATCTTGCTTTGGTTATATATCCAAAAATTCAATATTGCACTTAATGCACTAAAGGCAATTTATTTCTATAACTATTCTCTTACCATTTTTTTTCTCCTTTTTAGACAATGACATGGCACATTTAAAGGTTTGTGACAACATTCACACTCATAAAAAAAAAAAAAAGAAAGAAAGTCATATGATTAGATAAACTTTGGATAAACATTTCTGATGCAGATAAAAATTTGATATGGAAGGGAATGTTTTACAGAGAAAAGACAAGACATTCATTCTTCTGATGGTAAATAAGATCTACATGTCTGAGAAATGAATTAAAATGCTCAAATTGATTGTCTGAGGCACTGAAGAGCAAGTAAAGAACAGAAATATGTACAGTTTATATACAGACAAAAGCAACAAAATCTTTGGACTGAGGATGAAATTGAAGCATTACCAGAAAAAAGACGCAAGAAAAAAAAAATATACAAACGCAAGTGTAAAAATCTTTGAAAGAAAATATACAATGAAAGAAAATAACCTACCACTATTCAAACATTACAATCTACACACTACTTTCCTCAAAAGGCAGAGCAGCCTAATCAAAGAAAGACCTCTAGGAAGTGTACAGAAATGTTTTTTTGTGTTTAAATGAAATGTTCAGCTTATGTGAAACAGAGCCTCAAAGGTAAGATTATGGTTAGTTGTCAAGTGCTCTCTAAACTGTAAAAGGGAACAAAGAAACAGTTGAATACAATGACATTAGCCAGCTTTAAACACACTCCGTCTCTTGCTGCCCAGAGATGGAGGCGCTTCAGTGGAGTGGAACAGCACAAAGACGCTGAAAACCCCATTATCTTCAGGGCTATTCAGTGCTGGACCACCTGGGTCTGGCTAATCTGAGCTCTCTGCAGGGATGGAGGGACAAAGTTTACTTGTTTTCAGAGCAGCCCTCCTTTTTTGTTGTCCGAGTAGTGTGTCAAAAAAAACGCGGGAAAAAACGATGACCATTTCGTCATGGCGCACATGACTAAGCGAAGATTCAGTTAGTTTGGAATACATTAGACAATAGGATCCTACCACAAGGATTGTAATCTCGAATTGAAGGAATACTACAGTAAGAAATCTATTAGTTTGACATTTCATGTTGCATCATGTCATGGCAAGCTAAAAACTAGAAAGCAATGATGTGGGCGTCTGTCATGAGCCGTAAAGCCAACAAGAACAGACAGGAACCTCATTTTTTTTACAACCTGAACAAGCTTTGTTCAGTTCGGATATCTCTGAGAACCTCATAAACTGTCTTGGACATAAACAAAAATACTCCTCACTTGTCACCCTGAGCTGCCCCCTCCAAGTAGTACACATTTACTAAATGGCGGTTCAAGTGGCGACGATAGTCCATCTCTAAAGAAAACGTACGGTCACAGAAGATACACGTGTGACTGAGCAGTTTGGTTGAAGATGGGAGCTCTTCTGTTGGAGTCTCTGGAAGTTTCTCTCCACTCTCGGTGGCAGCAGCCAGTCCGTTAAGACCGGAGTCGTAGCTTCCTTCAGAGGCACTATCGCTGATATCACTTCCCCCATCATTACTGTGGATACCCTCGTCATCCTCTGCATCCGTGGATTTGTGACCTGGCGGACCAGGAAGTTCGAGAGATGAGCTGAAAACAGGCTGCTGTTGGCTGAAACCTGGAGAGCTCTCGCTGTCAGTAGGTGACGGCATCTCACTTCCACTGTCTACTTCTGGAATTTCTTTTGGTTCATGTGAGATCTTGTTCTCGGTTTCTTTAGGTTGTTCTGAGGGAGGATCTTGGGGTTGGCACGAGACTGTGGGTTCCTCTGAAACAGCAGCGGTCTCTTTGTGATTTCTATCATCTTGATTGGTCACATCAGTAGGTGTCTGCTCGTCTGGTTGGGTAAGCACCTTCAGTGTTTCTGTGGTGAGCCCTTTTTCAGCTTCTGGAGGACTTAGCTTCTCTGGGACTTCATTGGTCTTCTCGGTTTCAATGACACAACTCTCAGGTTTGTTTGTACTTGCTTCAGCATTCTTGGTTTTGCTCTTCATGGCCTGTAGAACCTCAGGTATGGTGCGATTTCTCTCTGGAGCACCAGAACTTGTTGATGGCTTGGCTGTATCTTTCTTTGTGCGCTTGACCCGTTTTGAAGGGCAGGTTGGTTCTGAAGAATCAGTCGCTAGTACATCCATGTTCTCTGCTTTTCTTTTGACTGGTTTAGTCCTGCCTTCTTTCATTGCCTCTTTACTCTGGGTATCACTGTTGACCTTTGACAATTTTGTCTGCCTCTTGCATGGCTTCTTGGTTGGAGATTTCCTGCAATCCTTTGCACTTTCTTTCTCTTCGGTCTCCTTCACTTTATCATTCAGCAATCTGTTTTCCTTTTGTAGCCGCTCTCTTTCTTCCTTGTCTTTGTGCTGCTGCTGTTTATCTACAAGGTCTTTTTCCACTCTTTCTTTTTCCAAATCCACCCTTTGCTCTTCAACAATGGGTTGAGGTTTTGCAATAACTTCATTGGCGGTCTCCTTTAATGGCTTCTCTTTCTTAGGACGTCCTTTCATTACTTTCTCCACAGATTTGATTGATTTCTCTACCTTCTTCAACTCCTTTTTATTAACTTGTTTGTTATTGCAGCCCTCTGTTTGTGTCGAAGCAAGGTCCACAACTTTCACCAAAGTCTTTCCTTTAACCTTCTTACCGGTTTTGTCTTTCCCCTCATTTTTCGCCATGGCCTTTTTCTCTGCAGTTTTCTCATTGGGTTGCTGGCTTGGCTTTCCAGATTTTTCTTTCACGATGATATCAAGATTTTTCTTCGAGGTCTTGCCAGTCAGCTCAGTCTCCACAGCAGAGGTGGGTTTACTAGATTTCTTTATGGAGAGGTTGATGGGGCCTGATTCAACGTCATCCAATTCTCCCAACTGCTTTTCCTCACTTTGTCTTGTTCCAGCATGTTCTGTCGCAAGCTCATTTGGAGAAACATCCTCGCCGTCAGTCCTTTTGACACGCAGTCTTACCTTTGACACGTCCATCGAGATATCAGTGCATCCTGGGTGTCTGGACTTGATGTGATACTGTAAGTTGCACTTCTTGGACGCAGCATACTTGCAGACTGGACAAAGAAACTGGCGAGGGTTGACATGGAGCTCAACATGCTTTTTAAAGTTGCTGCGGTCGGCTGTCTTGTATTGGCAGTAAGGGCAGCTTAGGGGCTTGGGTCCATTGTGGACCTGTCTGGCATGGCGGGTCACCTCGTGCTGGTTGGCTGCCAGGTAGCTGCAGTTGTCACATTTGAAAGGCCTCTCACCTATTGTGGACAGACCATAAGGAGAAGGTCAAGACAGAACAATCAGTCTTTTATTTCAGCATTTTAAAGAGAAACACAGACGCAAGTCTCATGCGGGGAATACAGATAAAAGACGGGCAAACACATCACAATACGGAATCACATTCTAATTCACTCTGTATACCACAAACCGTGTACCATTTTATCCAAAGCCATCTGGCTCCACGGAGAGCAACAAAAGAGAGAAACATCATTGACAAGATCAAAACACAAGCCTTGAGTCATAGCTGATTAACAGCACATTTGCTTTGTCCCAAAACCCAGAGAACTCCCTCACAAGTCTACACACAATCTCCATGACTAAGATTTAATTCACATGATTTTTCCCAAACATGGAAACCACAGTTTTAAATCCTTCACAATACTTTTCAGAGAATGCATCCCAGAATGCACTGTGACAGGTTCAATGAAAAAACAAATCCAAGATGAATTGGCAATTGTGTCAAATTATTAACATTTTATTTAACAACAATACTTATTTTTATAAATAATGAATCAGTGTAATTAAAATGATTTAGCTAATTTCTAATATTTGTAATTGATAGATTTGTGCATTGTGTATTTTTATTCTATTAAAATATACTGTTAGCTGTTATTGGCTAAATCTATTTAAATATATTGGAACAAGACAGCTCAGAAGGTTTTGGAACAGAGTTATTAAATCAAAATGTGGACTGGAATTTAACAAACTAGCTTATAAATCCTAAAATATAACTATATACAGATCAATTTTAGAACAAGAATGTTTCAAAAGACAGACAAACGACTCACCTGAATGGGTTCTCATGTGTCTGGTCAGATGAGTTTTTTGGGAACTGGAGTACTCACAGTATATGCACTGGAACGGACGCTCACCTAAAAGAAAAATCACGTAAAATCAAGTGTTTGATTTTTCATACATTTCTGATCATATAAAAGGACACTGAAACGTGAACTCAAAACCTTTCGATTTTAAACGCACCAGTGTGGGTCCGGATGTGCTGTATGTAGTTATTTTTGCGGTCAGAAAAATATGAACACTGGTTGCAAGTGAAAAGCTTGCTGGGAAAGTGGTTCCTCAGATGTTTCTTCCAGTGGTACTGACTGATGGTGGTATAAGCACAAATGGTGCACTTGAAAACTCTCTGATCTTCACCCTCCTTAGTATGATGTTTAAGGTGAGCCATGTAGTGGTCATAACGGTTGGTGTTGTATCCACAGCGCTCACAGCGGATCACACCTTTGGAGTTACTCAAACTTTCACTATTCTCTGGGTTCGGTGTCTGAGATTGTCCTGACTCACTGGCCAGATCGTCGTCAGAGTCAGCCGCACCATTTACCACATTCATTTTCTTGGCGCTGTGAATGCGGATATGGTGAATAAAGTCCTCCTCGTTCTCGGCCTGGTACTGGCAAGGTTTACAAAAGAAGGGCTTCTTCTTCTTTTTGTTGGATTCGAAGATGACGACCGGGGTACGCTTACGTTTTTCCACCGGCGAGGACTCAGATGGGGCCTTTTCGGATGGGTTCGAGAGATCTTCTGCTCGCCCCATTTCAACTTGTTCCAGCGCTCTTTCTGTAACATCTACCTCAACCCGAGTGGCCTGCTCCGCGTACGTGTCCTCGGACATCTCCGAATTGTCAAGGCTGTATCTGATAACTCCCTCTTCCTCACTGTCAGAGTAGTTGTTGCATCCAACAGTCTTGAGTTCAACCATTTGTTTCTCTTCTGCATTGTAGTCTGAGGAAGACGCCTCTGATGATACCACTACGTTAGCGAGCATCACTAGCTGAGGGGCGGCCACATCATTCCGAGGCAGCTCAGGAAGGTCGTGGCCCACCTCCGGTAGTGGGATGCCTCCAGGCATGAAGATACCAGCAGTAGCAGGATACACCATCTGAGCAGACATGCTCAACCAGCTGAAATGTAAATAGAAACATTGATTTTAGATAACACAATCAGAAAATACAATCAGTAACTTAATTGTAAAAATGGCATAATTGTATTATCATCTTAAATCTTATAAACAAATTATGTGTATGTGAAATGAAAGAAGTAGTTTGAAATGAATTTGAGAACTGTGATCTTTTGAGAGCAAGTCATCTGACTATGACAAAACAAACACTGCGATTTCATTTAAGTTAAATAAGGGTCAATGATTTGACCTTTCTGAGATGAGAGTCTTAGTTGAGTCATTATCTGATTGATTAATCAATGAAAAAGCAGATTGTTTGATTTCATGCACCCAAACACATTTAAAAAGAAGCAAACAAAGCCTAAATCAACACAAATCTATAAGAGCCAATAAATTACACTGTTCTTTCTTGTATGAAGTCCACTAATAAGCAGCTTTAACTCTGGGTTATTTTAGGGAATTACAGCAGACAAGTGCCTATGTTACAACAGCTCCAACAATCCCGACCATGTATGGTAATGTTCCTCAAAAGTAATGATTCAATTCTTACGGCATTACCTGTTTAAGATGCAATCTAGGACAATCATGACATATATTCAGAACAACAATAACAAAACACATCAATGTTTATTGATTTGCATTATTTCAATTAAAACTTTAAGTATAGTTTAGTTTACTTTACTGTCCACTAGGAAACAAGTGAAGTCAAGTCACTTTTATTTATATAGCGCTTTGTACAATACAGATTGTATCAAAGTAGCTTCACATTGATCATTTCCCCCAAAAAAACTTGCATTTTTGTGCACAATATGGAAAAGCAAAGTGTATTAAAAACTGCAATTCAGACATTTATTTCAACCCAAAATATGTTTGGCCTATTTTATGTACCATATTTCAAATATTTCAAATGTTATAGCCTAATATAGTAACTTAAAACAAAATACTATTAAAACGAATTACCATGTACGCAGGGTACTCAATGTTTTACACTATTACTCATGTAATAGTATATCATTTCTAAATACTACAGGCTATAACTGATTACATACAATTACATGATACATACCATTAAGAGACACTATGTGTGTGTGTGTGTGTGTGTGTGTGTGTGTGTGTGTTTGTGTGTGTGTGTGTGAGAGAGAGAGAGAGAGAGAGAGAGAGAGAGAGAGAGAGAGAGAGAGAGAGAGAGAAGAGAGAGAGATGTTTAAAAACACTCAATGCTACATACAAAATATGATTTTAAAAAAATGTTGTTTTTTGAGTGTTGACAAAACAAAAATAACTAAAATTTTCCAGTTAAAGTTTAATTAAATCTGTTCTATTGTAAAAAAAAAAAATATATATGGTCATGGCAAACAGAGTCAAGCATGTGTGATGAGGGCCTGTGAGCTTGCTTTGCATGCTCAGAAATGTGTGTTCGGCCATTTTAAAACAGCACCACCAACTTCAGCCAGCGGAGGAGGAAAAAAATACAGACGATGTGTGAACTGAAGCAGCTTTACATGAAAGTTAACTGAGATCAACTCATTTAATCAGCAAAACACTAAACGTTTAGTGCTAATATGCGCAATCGAGCTTTAAGTGAAAAGATACAGTGACTGTGTTCAATCAAAACAAGGAGTGAAAAACTTTGACCTTGTTGGACAGCTCCAAGCACGACCCATCTGAATCAGACGAAGAGCGAGCTCCAATTTACACGAAATGTTACAGGCATAACAATCAAAATTCACTCACTAAATAAAGTCTAAAATCAAATGAAGTCGCATTTCACGGAAATATTGGTGATTTTCGAATAAACAAAACAAAGACACCAAAAAAGATGATGTGATTTACTGTAAAAGTGAAAGGATTGTCATTTTCCAGCTGGAAAAATAGTGGAGAATACAAATCTAGTCAATCTGACAACAAAAGTTGCATTACGAACCTTCAATAAGAAGGGGAAAAAAATTACTTTTCCGGAAACTGCATGCATGCAACAACAACAGCACACACACACACACAACCCGACAAAGTTACACTTTTTATTCAACATAGTCGATCGCAGATCATGGTGAGGTTTTTGTTTCATTTCTCATTACTTTTACGCATTTTTTCACTTTTAATTTGGTCAGCGGGAGTGTGTTAGCCGTGGTCCTGATCTGATCTCTCTCCGTGCTGAAATCAGCCCTGGACAGCGCCTCTCCCTTTCAATGCAACCCTCCATTTTCACTCCACTTACTCAAACTTAGTTGGGCTCGTGCGCGACACAAAACAACACAAAACCACACCCTAATGAGCACGAAACCCCACGGAACCAAGCCCGCGTACTCACCGGAGACGTTCACTCGTTGTTCGGCGATGTTCTTCCAGAAGCAAGTTTCGGGAGAAGTTATTTCCAAACTCTCAAATCGGTCGAGGAAGTGCACGAGACTCACGCATTCCAACACATCGCTCTCGCGCAGCGATCGCTGGGGATGTGTGACGTCAGCGCGCTCGCTCACACACAGGGCGCGCTCATGTTCTCGAGCTCTCGAAGTTTGTTTTTGTAGTGTGGGCAGAGAGTGACAGACTGGTTTGAACAAATAAACCAAAATATTGCGAAGATATTTTGAATGGGTCTGAACTGTATAGCAGTAGGTCAACAGTGTACAAGGCAAGGTTACTTTTTGTGTTGGTATTTTTACAGGGTGATATTAGGCAGCTGAACTCAGAGGATTAATACAAGTGCTAGACAAACAACTAAAGATAGGTGGAGGGTTCTGTTTATTTTCCATGGTTTTGTCCACACTTTTATCCCTTTTGGTGCTTTGGACACATTTTAACCATATTAAAAGTCGTGAAATGTATTTTAGAACAACTTAACTTATGTATAATTATGCTATTAGTTGAATAATATCTTACTTATCTTATTTTTAATTAATGATTATTGAATAAATACATTGAGTGTTGAGTGTCTGCATCATTCCTTGAGTGGAATTCTTGGTTGTGCTATAAGCAAGTGATCTACCAAGGCACTAAATTATGTTCTATTATGTCTTTTAACAAGCTAAATCTAACTAAAGTAAACATGTTCAACAGGAGGATAGCAACGGTTTGTTTGTCATTCATTCAGAAAGAACACTCTTTTCATGGCCTGCCCTGAAGTTTGCCGTTTTAAGGATTGATGACTCCGATGTGTGTTCAAAGAGTGCCAAATTAAAACTGTTATAGGTAAGATTTTAGAATTTAATGTTACATTTGTATTTTGTTTATTTAAGGTCTTTTTACACAAAGATATAAAGAGCTTATAAGGTCCCAGCCAAGGCCGGTTAAAATGGAACAGGGTATAAAGTCTAAAGTTAGACCTTGATGCCAGGGCCCTCTGGATGTGTGAGGACGTGTGTGTTGTGTGAGTCACAGTGAACAGAAAAGCATTCTGCTTTTTGTTTCATTTCAGTCAACAATCTCCAAACTACACAGCAACAAACCTCAAACTGTCACCTCAAAATCCATATTTTAGTCAAAAACGTCTTTCATCACTTTTGTCGGAATCAAACTTTGGCCTCAGATGACTCACAAAGCCTAACAAATACACAGATTTTCCAGATATCAATGCATAGCTTTGCATGCAACAAAAACCTCAAAAATTGGGATTCAGGAAGGATTTTGCAGCTAAGTGTCTATCGCCATAGTGAAAGAGTGTATATGCTACAGTAAAATACAACAAAGAGCTTTAGGTAAAATTACTTTTCATTGAAAAGCACTAGAAAAGAAAAGTAAAAATACCAAAGAACTGAATATGAACTTGCTATGCAACACAATACAGTATACTGTAAATACAGTAAAAATGAATAAATTCAGCATCCACTGCACCTTCGGCCAGATTTCATTACAGTATACAATGTATAAAGGTTTCTTGGTCTTCTGACAAAAGACTTGCTATATACCTCCTTTAGGCAGTCATCACTCAGTTCTGCTAAATATACCGTTTATGAATAAAAAAAAAGAAATTGGCTACAAATAAATTTGACAATCATGAGTTTGAGGGAGTACATGTGCTATAGTTTACTGTGGTGAAATGTACCTCATCTAAAGTACTGTTAATGTGTAGGCCTACTGTAATTATACTGTGTAAGTAGTTATTATCCTGAGATTGCTTAACACAATTTCTAAAACTATGTGGCTACATTTCTCGAAATACGAAACATGCACACAACATGCAAAATATCCCACATCTCTTGCAAAAGCAAACACTTCTTCTTTTTGAGCAGTAATTCTACACACAAACCATCTACTGATTATAGCCACATACACGTCAAAAACACACAGATGTGAACAATGTAAAACACTATTTTGTGTCTTTTGCTTGTTCAGTGTGCAGTGAAGTGCACATGGAGTTTGTCACATGTATGTGCACAAATACACACAGTATATGCACAGTTGATACAGTTACTGAACTGAACTGAATCAACACTGAACTGACTTGAGCTGAATAATGACACTATTGACTTGTAGAGCTGCTTTTCAGGAGAATTTGAATTTGTTACTATTTGTGAAGCCGCTTTGAAACAATCTGAATTGTATAAAGCTCTATAGAAATAAAGATGACTTGTATGCCGTACATTTTTACAAAAATAAACAGAAATGCAAGGGTGAAGAATGTATTTGTTTCTCAAAACATTGAGTTTTGATTTGTAATTGATCAAATTGGTATATTTAAACTATAAACAAATGCAAGAGGCTAAAATAAATTATTTCTTTCTCAAAACAATGAGTTTTGATTTTTAAATGATCAATTCATGTACAAGTGTTTTTTGTCGCAGTGTTTTCTAAATGACACACCTGAGCTGCATGATAAAAAAATGTGTTTAGAGTTCTGCAAAAAGTTTAATTTACAATACAAAACCACTTTTAGTGTGTAAGCATAACTGTAATGTTTACTCATGCATAAATGTGTGCTACTTGAGTTCACATTGTGACACTTGAATTAATTTTAGGTTATTTTGCGTTTATGTTTTCTGAATGAGAACATGGCTAAACCTGTGTAAAATGAAGGCATTTTTGTGTAGAATTTTTTCAGAAATAATTAAAATTGGAATGTGAGTAAAAACAGGTGAAATGTGTGAAACGTTTTGAGAAATATGATAGGCCTATACATATTATAAGTTTTAATCAAATGAAATGAATAGTTTGGACATTGTGACAAATGAATCCGTTATAGTTTGTTACTAAGCAATCGGGGAAAACTGTATGAAAGCTCATGCCGTTGTATTTCACATTTATGGTGTTATATTCCTTTTAGACCACAAGGCCGCGCTGAACATCTACGTGAGAAGCGCTTACCATTCTGAAAGAAAGAAAGAAAGAAAGAAAGAAAGAAAGAAAGAAAGAAAGAAAGAAAGAAAGAAAGAAAGAAAGAAAGAAAGAAAGAAAGAAAGAAAGAAAGAAAGAAAGAAAGAAAGAAAGAAAGAAAGAAAGAAAGAAAGAAAGATTTTTTATTCATTTATTAATTATTATTAATATTAATTTTATTACCAATTTATTCTCTCTGGGGATTTGTGTGTTTTTGAGTTTGAAGAGTTTTATTTTACTTTTGCTTTTTCATGGCTGGTGTAAATAGTCACAGACCAGAACTGTTAAGTTTGCCAGAGCTCTGAAAAATTATGCCAGTGCCCAAAAGCATGCAAATAAGTGCTGATACAAATACAACTACAACTAGGCTACCAAATTTGGTAAATTTCGACTCCTAGTGGTGTATTTCCTACTGGTTTCACAAATAAAGCATTTTACTGGGCTGTCCAAGGAGCAAAATAAATATGCTGGGAATGAAATGGAATTAAATGGGACAAGCAAAACATTCTAAATTGAACCTCTTCAGGGCATGCTTTTATTTTGAAGCCGAAGTTCTTTCCGCTGTAGCTGGCTTCATTTGATGACGCAATTAGCTCTTTCGCTGATCTACAAGTCATAATCAACGACAAATCCGCCAGCAGAGTCTCTACAGATCGAACTGAGCTGAGCGCATATCAACCGACCTAAAAGCTGCTCTACGCGACGCGTTACTTCACGGACTGACTTGGAATCTGTCCGGAAACTTTGCGCCATCTCCCTTGCGATATCATTACCGCGGATTGCTCTGGCACGGAGATTTATCATGTAAAACATTGGAGATCTGGAGATTTTGTGGGTTTTTAAGAAGATGCCGTCGGCTGACGTTTAACTTTATCTGGAGTCTTACTTCTGTTTTCGTGCCGTTCACAGTCTATGGTGCCGTTAAGTCAAGTGACTCCTACAAACTTTATAACGGACTTTTTTTTTTGCGTTCATACACGTTTAAACATCAACCATGATCGGGACTGAAGTTCAAGTTTCGGTTTTGTAGTAGTTTTACTTGTCATAACGTTGACGTTTTAATTCAAGGAAATAAGCCAAATGTAGTGGGTCGCGTGTTAGTAACGTTAACGTTAGTTGAGAACTGAGCTAACGTTAAGCTGTTGAATTATTTAAGATTGGGTGGAATCGGTTGAGACTTTTGTATAAATAAGTATTATACTACATTGTATTTTATTTTTTAATAATTAAAACAGTATGTGATAGGGGGTTTAACTTGTAACTTAGTAACGTTATATATAATATGTTCCTCAAAAATCCCAGGAAGTGGGAAATAGATAGGAAGTGACTGAGTTAGATTGTAAATAGCCTTTTTTTTCCTTTTCTTTTTAAAATATATATTCGAAAGCATATCCAGGATTTCTACAATGCCGGATGCAGTTGTGAATTTCAGTCTTTTGCACAGGACTTGCTCTCTGGTGGTTGTGCTGTGTTTCCTTCACATCTCTGTAACTCTCATATATTATATGAGAAATTCAGATTCAAGTCAAGCCTTCGTACAAAATCAGCAAACCCCGCAGTTCCACAGGAAACTGACCGAACAGAAAGTCACTACCGACGAGATCAGTGTGCCTCTGCCATCTGTTACGAATATCACAGAAACTGAGAGAAAGCTGGAAACATGCCCTGATAATCCACCTCGCTTGGGTGAGTAGCTGTTTCAAAGATCTATATATATATATATATATATATATATATACACACACACACACACACACACACACACACACACACACACACACACATATATATATACATATATATGCTATTGTTTATTTAGAAATTTATATACATCCTTAATAAAAACTGATGACAATGATTTTCAGCATCATTACTCCAGTCTTCAGTGTCACATGATCCTTCAGAAATCATTCTTATATGCTGATTTACTGCTTAAAAAATATTTCTCATCAATTTTGAATCAGTTTTTGTTGCTTAATATTTTTGTGGAAACCATGATTCCACTACATTTGAAAGTTGTACACAATGTTGAATTGCTGATACAAAAAACAGCAACAAAAAAAAACAGATAGTTTTATTCACAAGGATGCTATAAAATGAACAAAAATGTCTATTCATAATGTTACAAAACATTACTAATTAAAATAAACGCTGTTCTATTGAACTTTCTTTTCACCAATGAATCCTCAAGCTTAAGGGTCTTCTTTCAAACATATAAAAAAATCTTAATGATTCCAAACTTTTCACCAGTATACAGAAAGTTTAATGCCATTTCTAACAATTTTAATGCACATCTAATTATTAATTAGTTAAAAATATATGTAATACTAGTTGATGTTAGCATTGTTTTTTTTTTAGTTGGGTGAGTCTTACAAATAAAGCAGGCTTAATTTTCAATGTACAATTTTCATTGTATTTTGGGTTTAAATACACAAGGCATGTTCTGGACAGATCTCTCATCCTGTGCTATTGGCTGGTTTAGATCGGTTGTTTTAAATAAAATAGTCTCTCTCTCTCTCTCTCTCTCTCTCTCTCTCTCTCTCTCTCTCTCTCTCTCTCTCTCTCTCTCTCTCTCTCTCTCTCTCTCTCTCTCTCTCTCTCTCTCTCTCTCTCTCTCTCTCAAACCAGAATTCACATACAATTGTGCTTGTCTATTATTGATCAACACATTTTAGTATTTCTGAGAAACTTGTTTGTTATAAATGATGTGACCTGTCACTTTGTCTTCCCTCAATCCAGATTCCAAAAACAAAAGCATGTTTTTACAGCTGTCGAGTCTCTGGATGTTAACATTTACCCCTCTTTGTTTAATTTTTTTTAACAATACAACAATTTCTTATCTCTTGCATTAGTGTCACTTGGTAGTTTTCACATTATCTACTGATGCTGATGAATCGGCTTCCCTGAAGCCCTGTGTCGTAATGGAAAAATTGTGTCTGTTATTTTGTCCTGCCTGGCTATCTTTCAATTTTGTCAGACAACATTGACACTGCTGCTGCTTGTAGCAACAGTAGTATGATAATGTAATCTGATATACCGCCATAGTGCAATGAGTTCTCTAAGGTGACATGGTTTACTTTAAGACACAATAGTGCTTGGTTGGTTTGTAATGGTTGTAAAGTCATCCAGTCCCAATATTGTTGTTAAAGGGATAGTTGACTCAAAAATGAAAATTCTGTCATTATTTACTCACCCTCATGTTGTTCTATGTTGATAATGTCTTCTGTTGAACACAAAAGAAGATATTTTGAAGAATGTTGGTAACAAGACAAGCCATTGACTTCCATCGTTGGGGAAAAAAATACGATGCAAGTCAATGGCTACCGTCAACTGTCTGGTTACCAACATTCTTCAAAATATCATCTTTTGTGTTCAACAGAAGAAACTCATACAGGTTTGGAACAACTTGAGGGTGAGTAAATGATGACAGAATATTTATTTTTTGGTGAACTCTCCCTTTAAGAAAGTGAGATTTATTTAGTCTCCATAATAAAGCATGTAATTTGTGTCTCTGTTCTTCTAGTGGGTCCACTCCGGGTTGAGTTCTCTGACCCGGTCACCCTAGACCTCATTAGGTCAGAGAACCCTGTGTTGCAGCCCGGCGGGCGCTTTAAACCCAGGGACTGCATCGCCCAGCAGAAGGTGGCAATGATCATCCCTTTCAGGAACCGTGACGAGCACCTGAAGTACTGGCTGTATTATCTGCACCCCATCCTACAGCGTCAGCAACTGGACTACGGCGTCTACGTCATCAATCAGGTTTGTCTTTCAACCAGTGCAATAAAATCTTTGACCTGTTAGCTCATACAAATGCTTTATCTGCAAGAACACAAGGGTTCAAAGGTCTGTGGTACAGTCTGATGTTATCATTGAGTCAGAGGTTAAATACCGGTGCTCGTTTGTAGAAATACACTGGGAAAAAAAAAAGACTGGTGTAGGATTTCCTTTGAAACTATTTTCACTTAGAAATTGCCTGCACATTTCACAAATACTGACGAAGAAACGGCAAGTAATACATTGAATAAATGTACGATTTTGAAGAAGAACAACTAAAATAGTATTTTCTTTTAAAACGTACTCTTATAATCTGTTTTTATGTCTGATCGGATGCAAGTGTGTGATGTGGCTACACCCATTGCTTTTTAAAGACGATGCATAACATTCAAAAGCTTTGTTTGTAAATGTCATTTAATTGGAAGTGATGGCTTAGATAAAGCGAGGCTAACATCAACAGCCGCTTGACTTTATTTAAATCCTCTTGTCACTTTGAAAGTAAACTGTATCTTGAAACATAAGACCTGCTGTTGAACACACCAACACTTTGCTCTGTTTGTTACCAGTAATGATGGGTTCCTCGTAAAGCTCTGTTTAACATCACTCACTCCTTTAAATTACATTGTCTACTCCCTTTTGTAAATTCTGGAATGTAAACTCTTTGTTACACAGGCGTGCCGGGGCATGAAGTTTGGCATGTGTTTTGCTAAGTGAGCTCTTTTCTAAAAGTCCTCATTTGTCTCTCATTGGCCAGTTAGAGAAATGTAGCTCAGAGTATTATGTTGTAAAAACGATTTTAACAGCAAGAGCCCACTGTGCGCTTTTGTGTGTTGATTTTGTAGATTTTACATTTTTGCATAGGCAAGTCTTGACCACAGTTGAACGTTTGTTTGAAAAAAAAAAAAAAAAAAAAATCTGTTATTTTCTTTACATTTTGTAAATTAAATATTTAAATGTAAATTTTTAGCAAAACCATGTTTGAGGTTGATTAATGATAGGCGAGCATTTGGATTTTCTGCCTGACATACTTACCACATGGACCAGCCAGTTTTTTTTTTATTTATTTTTTTTATGAGAAACTGACTAAGAAAAATTTGGTCGACCAAGCCTCTTCTCGTCGACTAATTTTTGGTCGACTGTTAGGGGGCAGCCCTACTTTTGATATCCTTACATTGAGGGAGGCATGCCATGTACACTTACATTTAGTATTTTAGCAGAGGCTTTTATCCAAAGCAACGAAATGAGGAACATCGGAAGACATTTTTGCAATACACAGTGCCAAACTTTATGTGAAAGAGTAGAACAGAAGCACCCAATATTCAGATTAGTGAATATTTATTGGATGGTGTTTTTTTAATGGACTCAATCATTTGCATTTGATCACCATAATCTTAAATATCTGGTTGCGTCCTTGAGTTCGGGAATTCTTCAGAAAGTACAGCTAATAAATGCTAAACCAAGGTAAATTACACAGTAGTTTCCCAGACTGTGGTAGAGAGCGCTGCTGTTTGAGGTTGAGCGTCCTTTAAAAAAAAAAAAAAAAGTTGAACTGCCTTTTGTCATCATTTCAGTAAATGCCCATGACATTACAGACTGGAACGAGGTGAGACCGAGTGCTTCGGTTCTTGTCTCCTTTATTTGGGACTCACAGGGAACAGATGTCTTCATTGAATCCATTTCAAACAGCCAGCTATGTTCCATGGGAATGTTCCAAGTAAATGAAAAGAGTAATGTGTGTCTTCTGTGCGGGTTTCACTAAAAGCATCCTAATGTGCTCTAGCCAAGAAGGTCTTGGGCCTGTCTGCGATCTTCTCTGAGTGTTTTCTCAAGTGTTATGTGATTGTTCTTTCTAATTATTCTCTTGCTCTGTTTGCCACCCCTTTCTTTTCTCTGCACCTTGCATTTCTTTTTCACCCTTCTATACTACATTCCTTCCCTTGTTCCTCTTCAAACCAAAACCCTTTTATGCACGTCAGAGGCCCTTGCACTCGGGAAAAGGTGAGACGTCTGCTTGCTCTTTCTCTGGCCAAACACACTACGCTTCACTGGCTGCGTCTGACGAATGGTAATGTTGGCTTCTTGATTATCTGTTTTCTCTTTGTCGTTTTCATTTCATCCTTGTTTTCACTCTTTTAGTTTCCTCATTTGCCATGGATGCCAGTTCTGTGCCAAAAATAGCAATGCTTTGTATTGCGAAAGAGTAATTTGATCACATTATCTCATTCTTTTGGACGACTGGTGACTTTTTAAAATCTATTTTCTTCTTTATCTGTTTATTTACTGATGAAAAGTAATATTCATCCAAAAAATGACTCTCAAACCATTATGCTGCTAGTTTTTCTGTCGAACATAAAACCAAATTATTGAATGAAAAAGAACGAGTAATTAAGTACAGAATTTTTCTTTTAATTGATTAGCCTGTGTTTATTTTCTTTGCTGTAAAGCAAGCCCTGCTGACCTGTCCTGTCTCTCCTGTCTCTCCTGTCTGTCCTGTCTCTCCTGTCCATCTATTCTATAAGAACAATGGCACTCTTCGTCACTTTCAGTTCTTTGTGTTCTGGTTTCTCAAGAGTTTTAATCCTTCTTTTTTAAGTCTACTATTTTTTTTTTTTTGGGAAATCCCTAAAATGTAAATGAATCCTCCAGTGACGCTTTACAAGCGGACAATCAGATCTGGGTGTTGACATATGAGAACACTACATTATGTTGACTGAAAAGATGGCCGTAGAACAGGACAATCTGGTTCTTTAAAGCGGAGTCTCGCTCTGAATGCACAGGCCACATCTTCTAAATCAATCATGGAGGTCTTCTTCTCCACTAGAACAAGCACACCTCAGTTCGTTCAGGGCAGCTCATTTGAGTTTCCTGTGTGTTATAAAAGAGAAGATGGCTACTCTCTGTTGGGTGCACAGGAGGTTAACAACAGATAGCGCTGCACCCCTGAGGCTCCACCGTCATTAAATTTCATTCCACGAGCTCAAGTGCTGCATTGATGCTCTTCAGATGAAGAAAAGGTGGACTCTAGACAGGGATCGCATCCATTAATCATGAGTAGAAGGCCCAAAGCCAGCGAAAAGTCACCTTTTGGACTCTTCAGGATGTTCTTTACAAAATTGCATCATGGTAATCATAGTTTGTAAAAATTAATATTTATAATTTCAAAATCTTTGTCTTTTTGTTTATTTTATTTTATATATTTTTTCAGCAGTGGCAAATACCACATTAGTTTTATTGTGGTGACAATAACTAGGATGTTTTGGCTGAAACTATGATTAGCCTACATGGGAATAGGAATTATGTGAAATTCATGTAATCTTCTAGCCTGACTTCGTCATACTCATATTCTAGTCAGAATGTGAGTCTGATACTGCTCCATAGAGATTTGATTATGGGGCGTGTCTCAACCGAACCAGGAAAAAACAACAACTCTGCACTCAATTGGATAGACCTACAACCAATCAGAGCAAATGGTAAACGGAGTAAATGACGCATGTTCTTCATTCATATTTTCAACCAACAAAATGTCGCGGCTTTCTGTTCCTCTTTTAGGAAAAGTTGATTCCTCGTCTCATAATAGCCCTAGTGTCGGAGTCAGGGCCGGTTCTAGACATTTAGGCCCTAGGCAAAATTGATGTTGAAGGCCCCTAGTGCCACATCCCTCCTAATAAACAGCAGCACTTCAAACAAACATTCCTATGCTTTTTGTTTATACAACATGTTATTGTAAATGTAAATGACGCATGTTCTTCATTCATATTTTCAACCAACAAAATGTCGCGGCTTTCTGTTCCTCTTTTAAAATGAATGCGCTGTGGATATCTTCTATAACAGACGCGATGGCAGAATCTACACATGATGTTTCATAAACAAAGTTTGGGAGGAGCACGTACAAATAATCAATCCAATATCAACTTGTCATTAAACAATACCATGTCTAACGTTACCCTATATCAGCATGAGGAAGCATATTCACTCTGTCAACTTACCTAACACTCCTTGACAGTTTTTCAGCATCCCTCCACCACCCCGAATCCTCACTCTTGTCTTGTTCTCTCACAACCAGGAATACGGGGGGAGTATGGCTACCGAGCCCACAGCCCTCTCCTCGGACAGCACGTCATATACGCATATCTGACTTATTTGTGTGAACTCGTGAAATCTCATATACGCATTTATTCTATCTGACTTATTTGTAAGAACTCGTGAAATCTCATATACGCATTTATTCTATCTGACTTATTTGTAAGAACTCGTGAAATCTCAATTCTCCAGCTGCAGTCGTCTTTATTGTAAACTAATTCAAATCAAGCGCTCTTTGGTGACGTGGGTGATTACGTAACCGCAGATCATCTGTCCATCATCGATTAAAGCCCGCCCTGGCAATTTGATTGGCTCGGCCTTTTGGGAGCCGGGCATAATTACTCCTCAACGGATCGAGTCCAGACCGAACTTCCCGACCAAAAAATGTTGTGGGCGGGGTTCGGGCTGGCACCCAGGCTAGTAATCTTCCAGACAAAGGCTAAAAAAGTAGTTTTAATCTAATAAAACTTTTTACCCAGTAGAACTAATCGTTTTATTGTGTTATATAGCAATATAATATACCAATATTACTGTAAAACTTTACTGTAAATTTATAGGTAGCTTCTAACAGTATTATAATGTATTTTCTTAAAACGGTATCATACTGTATCTTTTACTAAATATCTGTAAATATACAGCAGTTTTCTGTTTTCAGCCGGTTTCATTCGTAATACGGTATCATACTGTAGAGGCATTGATTTATGGGATTGATTTTCTTTATTTTTTCATTTCAAGTTTCTAGGACAAGAAAATACATTTTAACTTTTCTCCCAATGCGATACATTTTTTATGTCTACTATTCTAAATTTTAATAACATGTTGTATAAACAAAAAGCATAGGAATGTTTGTTTGAAGTGCTGCTGTTTATTAGGAGGGATGTGGCACTAGGGGCCTTCAACATCAATTTTGCCTAGGGCCTAAATGTCTAGAACCGGCCCTGACTCCGACACTAGGGCTATTATGAGACGAGGAATCAACTTTTTTGTCGAGTCGACTTCTCATCACTAATTTTGCGCCAGAATAATCAAAACATTTGTGCCTGTGTCGAGGATAAGTGGAAAGTGGAGAGTGAGAAGAAGGATAAACAATTGTTCGTCTGTGTATATGGTAAGTCAATCTTTTCTGGAGCTTTTCGGACTCGTGTCTACTTTTTCTTGATTGGTTTGACCAATTTTACGCATGTTATGTGCACTTTTGTTTATTCCTGGGCATACGGTTTACTCTGTTCTCAACGCTTTCACGGAATAACATTGATCTTTCACGGCAAAAATTAACATGCATTATTCTTACAACATGCCTTGGAAACCGTTAGTAACTGTTGGCGATTGTTTATTGTCATTTCAGGCTGAATCATCTGATGCAGATCCAGTGGTAACGTAAGTGGTGTGCTTAATTAACGTCACCAGGTCGTCTATATATATACATGTGTATATATATATATATATATAATGTATATGTATATGTATATATATGTATGTTTTTTTTTTTTTTTTAGGTACTTTGACATCAACTCTGAACATGGGTCAAGAACCAAGAATGGGATAGTGACTTCCAAGACTGGCAACATTGTGCAAAAAAGAGCAGTATTGTTCATTGATAACTAACTGCACTTTAAATATTTTTAAATATTGACATTTCAGCTTATGTGTTCATAAAAGACAATTTTCTGCTTTTTTTCCTTAAAAAATAAAGGTTTTAAAACTCAGAGTATTCTGATTTCCATTTCCTTTGCTATAACAAATAACATAACAAAAGTATGACATTTTTATTTATTGAATGACAAATGTAATACAAGTAGTTTGAAAACCAGGAATTACAGTATTCCCCTGTATAAATGCAATGAATTGCTGTAGACAGTGTAATACTGTAAAATACATATTACAGCAGGATACTGTATTCGGTAATAACAGTACTATACTTTAAATGCTTACAGTTGTAGTCCTGTAAAGAATACAGTGGCTGGCAACCCAACTGCCACTGTTTTACTGTAAATTTATCAAGCAAATAAGTACTGATTTTATCAGTTTACCTACTTTAGCAAAGAGTGCTTTATAAACATTGTATGACGTTTCTTCCACCACTCTCTCAAATGTGATTTCATTTGCACTAAATTAGGGATGCCCAATACCACTTTTTCGAGTCCGATACTCCCATTTTTGGTACTTGTACTATTTTAGAAGATAAACCAAAAAGAATATAAATCTTATTAGTTGGCTTAATTTGTTCATCAAATATATATTTCCTTCAGTTATTTTCATGCTTAATTAAGCTTATATCTTTTTGTAAAGTTGAAAAGGGTAGCCTATTTAGTCAAGAGCAGTGAGTAATTTATCACAAGCATTTTTACGAGTACGAGTACATGAGATCAGTATCGGGCCCGATACTGGTATCGGTGCATCCATACTTTAAATATGAATTTTGCAGCTTGGCCTTATCCTCTCTTTGTATCCTTGTATCATCAGGCGGGCGTGGAGACGTTCAATCGTGCCAAGCTCCTCAACATTGGATATGCGGAGGCTCTGAAGGAGTATGACTATGATTGTTTTGTCTTCAGCGACGTTGACCTCATTCCAATGGATGACCGCAACTTCTACAAGTGCTACAATCAACCCAGGCATCTGTCTGTGTCTATGGACAAGTTTGGCTTCAGGTATTTCTGTTTTTTGTTGACTGTTGTTTTATGCCATGGCTAAATGGTGTATTTTCAGCCCCCAGAATGTGTCAGTATGTATTCATATTTATTTGGATTACAAATGCACATACTAATTTAAAAGTATCATGTTGCAGTATCATGTCGGCTGTGGTGTACATATTTCTGTGTACATATATATGGCAGGGACTGGGACAGTATTTACATGTTGAGCGTGACAAAGAAACATGAGCAGGACATGTCCCAAACTGGTCAAAATGAGAAAGAAGTTTTAGAAACAGTTTAGTCCAAATTTTCTGAAGAGACTCTATCACTTTATATGATGAACAGATATAAATTAGGCTTTTATTCACATTTAAACATTGATCAGCGAGAGTGTGTATTCATTTTTGGTCAAGATATTGAATAGATAATGCAAGAGTCAAGCACTCTGTAAAGTTTACTGCAGCACATCCCAAAGACTTTCAATGAATTAAAGGTCGTGAGCGGACTGGACCTTTGTATTACTGGCACTTCTCGTGATTATTGCCTTCTTAAGATGAATCACGGAGCGAACTTGTCAATCAATCTTGATGGATGACGTAGAGGAAACTCTGACCAATAAGAGGACAGTTTTACTCACTTGTGACTTGCATTAAAAAAAAAAGATATTCTTTGAAATTTTGCCTTGTGAAAGTGAACCGAATCAAGAAGAAAATCCTACATTGTATCAAATTAAGTCCCTGTTTTGGAACAAAGCAAACGATCTACAGGTCTGAAAGCGCACTTAAGGCTTATTTATATTATACCTCTCCATCGAACCTTTGCCATAGGCTGTGTGCGTCAATTCTACACAGACCGCAAGCGCTGTGATTGGTCTGCTAGAACCCCTCCCTCAGGTAAAAAAAAAAATCTGCTATAGCATCGCATTTCCTCGTACACATTTCAGCTTGCGACATAAGTGAAAATAAATACATTTATTTATTATTTATCAACACTGCCTACCAATGGTCTGCATGGGTAATTGCATGTCGACACGGACGACGACGCAGAAGTATACATGAAAACCGACGCATAAAGGCTATGGCGTAGGTCCAACGGAGAAGTATAAATCAGCCATTAGAGCCTTTTTAGATAGTAAAACAGATGTTTTTGTACTGATGCCAAGCTTCACCAATTGTTAAAATAATCATATATCTTTTGGTTTGCATTCAGCAAGTTTCAAATAAAAAGAAAATAATCTAGTTGGATTCGTTTAAATACTAAAAAATATTTAAGGTTTTAATATAAAAAATAATAAGACGTGGTAATTTTAATATCTAATAATTTTTTTAAATATATTTAATTCAGTTTAAATTGGTTAAATTACTATTTTGGAAAGAAATTATTTCTTATATTCAGCAAGGATGCATTAAATTGACAGTGATTAAAGTGACAGTAAAGACATTTATAATGTGACAAGTTATGTTTTACATTTTATGAACTGTATTTCAAATAAATGCTGTTCTTTTGAACGTTTTATTCATTAAAGGATTCTGGAAAAAAATCTACATCACAGTTTTCACAAAAATAACAGAAAACTGTTTTCATCATTGATAATAATGAGAAACATTCTTTGAGCAGCAAATCAGCATATTAGAATGATTTCTGAAGGATCATGTGACACTGAAGACTGGCTTCAGCTTTGATCATAGAAATAAATTCCATTTTAAAATATATTCGAATAGAAAACAATTATTTTTAATAGTAATACTATTTCACAATATTAATATTTATCTTTACTATATTTTTGGTATAAAATAATGCAGCCTTGGTGAACATAAGAGAATTCAGAAACATTTAAAAAAGTCTTACTGATCCCAAACATTTGAACAGTTGTGGATAGACAGTCACAGTGATATGAAACAACTCAACTGATATAAGATCTTCTAAATACCATTGTATATGAATATAGTAATCATTCATTACCATGGAATATATCAAATAACATCTGTATGTACCATGGTACCACCACAGTACTCAAGTCCAAGATATCTGTAGTCTTAAATGCAGATTTTCAATAGTCAAAACAATCTATTTTCTATTATAATATATTTTTATATTTTGTATTATAATTTCGGTCTATCACCACTGTGACCTTAAAATAATATTCTGGGTTAAATTACTGTAAATGTTTTTTTTTTATTTATTAATAGTTACCGAGGGACTAGTCAACTTTATTTTCGTTGGTAATCCACAGCAGGCAACGGATGCTGTTGATTTAACCTGGTCATATTTAATCCAGAATATCCTTTAACCCCCATTTATTCCAGCAGGATTTGCCCTGTAATAAACGAGTCACTTTAGATAAAACCGTCAGATAAATGATAAAGTAGCAGCGTTTGGTTGGGAAAATTCTAGCGACGTCACACATGATTCAGATTAGAGCCCATTGGGAGCTCAACTCTCTGTCTAAAGGGAAACTGTAGCTCATTGGATCAGCTTGTACCACTGACCTCCAGCACAAGCTTTGTGTAATATGAGTATGATGTATGTGAAGGCGTGTGTGCGTTCACGTGTGTCCTTTTGTCTGTAATGAGGAAATATATGATAAAGGTTAGGTTTTAAACTTCCACACACTGAAACAATTGGGTAGCTCTTTTGTAACAGATGCCAGCAGTCCTTTATAAAGTCTTTACAGCGTTCACCACTGTTAGCATGGGCCGCAGAAGCAGGGCAGCTTTCTTCTCACACAGAACTTCAAAAGCATCTGGATGTAATTTGTAATTTTCAAGAGTTATCGTGCGGAAGAACGTCAGACAAGAGCGGGCCAGGACCTGGTGTAGGGGGATAGTGTTTACTCATTTATTTCAAACAGAGACACCTTTATGTAGAGCCAATCTTGTATGCAAAACAGCAACCAAATCATAATGAAGGCCATTTATGATATTGGATCGACATTTGGCCAAAAAAAAAGTATGTTTTTGCATACTTTCATCCATAATTGTCTTGTTTAACTTTGAATGTATTTAAAGGTCCCATTGCATGAAAATTTCACTTTATGAGTTTTTTTTAACCTTAATATGACTTTCCCTAGCCTGCCTATGGTCCCCCAGTGGCTAGACGTTTTGATGGGTGTAAACCAAGCCCTGGGTATTTTTGAGAAAATGAAAGCTCAGACGGGCGAATCTAGAAATATAAAGGTTACCTCCCCTTTCTCTTCTTTGCTCGCAAAAAGAATTTGGCCCGCCCATGAGAAAATGAGCTGCGCGGGCGCGATATTGGTTTTTCCACGAGAGACATCATGGCTTGCAAACGAGCGAAGCATGGCAGTTGCTCAGTGTTTGGATGTACAAATGAACACAAAAGTATTTTTTTAGTTCTTTCATCCAAGCCTCTGAAGAACCAGAGGGTTATGTGAATTTCTGATGTGTAGTTGTTCAAGTTCAGACAGATAATCTTTCTCTCAAAGTCGTTCAATACTGTTTATGCATCAGTAAATCAAGCCAGTGACTAAACGATCAACTTCACGTCGCTTCTCTTAGTAGGATTAAAATAATCTTACTTAAACTGTGATTAATATATATATATACAGAAAGCGATCAAAGAACAATCCCTTTCCAATCGCCCAAGCTGTCAATCACACAGCACGAGTTTATCTGGACACTTGTCAAAACTCGTTATGAAATCAATGACGCTGTTACGCTGCACAACAAAGCTCTTACTCTACTTACCTCATGTTTGCATTGGTGAAATCATTAGTGAGAGTGCAGAAACTGAGTTGCAATGATAAGATCTTCATTCACGCGATCAACAGGCTGTCATCTGCTCAGTGCTCATCACTGCAACCTTTTATGTGATGGGAATAGATCTAAATACTTATAAAAACTTCTCACGATTTGTTCATCTTGATAGCTGTAATAGTAAAACCGTATAATAGCTGTAATATTAAAAGTTTTCGAGAGAGTTCCACATGTAATGCTAGATATTTCATATGCAAGCATGTCAGCCAATCACAGCAGTGGGCGTTTACACTGAAGTCTCACAGCAGACACGCCCCTTCAAACAGAGCGTTCAAATCAGAGGCTAAAATCAGGCTAGGAAATATGCGTTTTATTTCTAAATTATAACAACTTTTGATCTAAAAAACATACTAACATTATAAGGGCACCCCAGGAAACATTCTAAAATAATCCATGCAATGGGACCTTTAAATGCACTCCTCCTCCCCCCCCCCCCCCCCTCTGTATGCATTATGTGTGTTTTACTTTGAATACATGTTCATTTTTCCTGGTTGTAATTTTGCAGTTTCTAAAGGGATAGTTGACCAAAAATAAAGTTCTGTCATCATTTACTCGTCCTTATTTCTAGACCCATTTCAATGCAATGCAACTGGGGACAGTGAATGTCGATTCAATAAAACAAAACAACGCAAAAACAAAGTTTCATAAACTGGCTTGCGCTGTATAGGGATGCACCGATATGAAAATTGTGGCCGATATCTATACCGATAATTCTTAATATTTGAAAGCCGATAACCAATATATTGGCCGATAAATCTCAATCCAAATTTGTATATAATTTTTGAGAGCCTTATTACAAAAACAAGTCTCACCATTAAATCCATGTCCCAAGTACACAATGTGTTCCCATTATAATTTTATGTAGCCTATATGACAGAGCACATGTTGCACTTAACTGTATTTTCCTTTTTGAAGTGATTCAAGCAATTCAAAACCTTCACAGTGAACAGAGCATATCTGAATTGTCTCAGCTGAAATAATCCATTATTTATCGGCCGTAATATATCAGCCAAATTTTCTTGTCGGGCCAATAACGATAACATTAAAAATGAACATAAATTGTCTGATACCGATATGGTGGGCGATTTATCATGCATCCCTAGTGCTGTATTCCAAGTCAATAGCTAATAGCTATTTTCAGTTGTTGCATCAGTTGTTGTTGGTTTATTCCAGTGAAGTACGACTTTAAATCGAAATCTAACAAATAGATTATGCATAGACTGTTATATTGCTCGCAAATCATGCAGGCTACTTTTATTATTCTTTTTTCATGCGGGTTTGAATGTCACAAGATTAATAAATTAATGACAGAATTTTCTTATTTGAAAATTCCTTTAAAGCTGCTTATATTGCACATATTTCTGTTTGATATTCCATTTTATCATAGCCAGTGTTTGCTGATGCTCTTTAGTATTTTGTAAAAGAATATGTGACTTGATATTGTGATTTACAATAGGTATTAGCAGCAAAGCTGTACATGAATCCATTCTGGTGTTATTAGTTTCAACTCCCAGATGAAGCTTCAAGTGGTTGTCTTGTGGTGACAATCAGGTTTGCTAACATTTTTGGATAGCAGTGTTGGTGTGTGTGGTCAAAGGGAGGGGGTGGTCTACTGCTGTGTCCAAGTCTTGTCGAAATTACTGTAATTACAGGATAACAATTTCATTCAAATTCAGAGACAAGTCAGACTCAAAAATTGTTTGTTTCTAGGTTAACAGCAACACCAAAATGGGTTAATCTGTAGATTAGCTGTTGTTACCTGTAAGTTGATTTTATTTCAATGTTAAGATTATATTCTGTCATTGAAGTATCAGGAAATTTCAGTCCTTAAAGTCAACATTTCAGTAGTCAATATAATTATTCTACTTATACTCAGATTTAAAGTATTTATTTGAATAGAATGTCTCTTTTTGAGTGCGATCTCTATAAAATTACTAAATAAATCCTGATTAAAATATAATGTATTATAGTATAATATTTTAGCCTAGTTCATTTGAAATGGTCATGCTGTGTAACAAATTCATTTTTAAAAGTTAAAATATTAGATACATTTTGTTGTATTATGTATGTAACACAAGATACTGCTTAAACCGAAAATGTAATGTCAACTACTTTTTTTATAATATTAATAAATTGATGAATAATTAAATTTTATTTCTTAAAATATCAGGGAATTTCAAAAGTATAATTTCCAGAGCTCTATTCAGATATAATGATAGACAATACATCTCTGGTGCCTTTAGTTTGGTCAAAAGTATCTCACACCATCCGTGTTTCTTGACGCAAAACTATTGCTATGGTTATCATCACTATGTCGACCATTACGCGTGTGGGTTATCAGGAGTGACACCTCCTGATAATTTACAAGAGCAACTGGCTTACAGGAAAGCACAGAGGCAGCAGTTGCTTTCGGGCTTAAGTTCGGCCCCCTGCCAGTTCTCATTACTGCACTGTCATTTCCCTGCAGAGAAACACCAAGCTGCGTGCTGCACTTCTTCTACACCTGACCTAACAACTGCCACACAACACGCAACTGTTTCCCAGTTTCTATCTCTCTCTCTCTCTCTCTCTCTGTCCGTCTCCAACAGGTTGCCATACACGCAGTACTTTGGTGGCGTGTCATCACTGAGCAAAGAACAGTTTCTGAAGATCAACGGCTTCCCAAACAACTACTGGGGCTGGGGAGGGGAGGACGACGACATATTTAACAGGTTCGAGAACCCTTTTAAAGGAATATTTCACCCAATTATGACAGTTCTGTCTTTTTTTTACTCACCCCTCAACCTGTTCCAAACCCATTTGCTGATTGGAACACACACATAAAAACGAGTTTTTAGAGAATCTTCACAGATTTAAGTGATGTGATGTGTAGCCGTCCCATACTTGGAATTTGCGCTCTGAATTTATACCATACAACAATATACAAGCACTGTAAAAGCCCCATAAAAGTAGTTCATTTGACTTGTATTTGGAAGTCATACGATAGTTTTACGCAATGAACAGACCAAAATTTAAGTAATCTTTTCACTTGTTTGGATGTAAGCAACATCAAACATCATTGTTCATCAAAAACGAAAAAAAAAAAAGAGCAAACAAGTTTGGAGGGAGAGAAAATAGACATTTAAAAATGTAAAATGTGAAACGACTCTGTTTGCGTTGGCGTACACCCACATTCAAATGCGTAAGGATGAAAATGAATGGAGTGTGAAGTTTAGTGTGAACGCCCCTTTCTATTAAAAAACACTTTAATGTTTTTGTCCTAGAGCCGAGCTCATGTCTGCATTCTAGTGCGATTTAACCAAGGAAACCTCTGATCCAGCAAAAAACGGAAGTGTACGTTCAGCTGAAAGTTCCATTCTGAGCCTCACACATCCTGTGGCTGTGCTGTAAGCATGGCATTGCACAGTCAAAAAGCTCAAGCATGTGATACAGAGCACATACTACAATTCAAACGTTTGAGGTTTGGGGTTTGGTTTTTTGTTTTGTTTTTATAGAAATTACTACTTTTTTTTTTAGCAGTGATGCATTCAATTGATGTAAAGTGACCGTAAAGACTTTTACATTGTTGCAAAATAAATATATATTTTTCAAATAAATGCTGCTCTTTTGAACTTTCTATAAAGAATCCTGGAAAATATTTATAATGGTTTCTTCCACAAACAAATATTAAGCAGAACACCTGTTTTGAACATTGATGAAATATTAAGAAATATTTTTTGAGGATCATGTGACACTTAAGACTGGAGTAATGATTGAGCTTTGCCATCACACAAATAAATTACATTTTAAAATATATTAAAATGGAAAGCTAAAATAGAAATGTCAAAATATTGCTGTTTTTTCTGTATTTTTAAATAAATGCAGCCTTTGTGAGCCAAAGAGATTACTCCTTTTTTTTAAATGGTTACACTTTATTTCAAGGCGTCCTTCTTACAGTGTAATTCTATATTTAAGTATGGAGTAATATTAATTAACAACATGTACTTACTATAGGGTTAGGGTTAAGATTAGGGTTTGTCTGAGGGTTAGTTGCATGTAATTATGCAATATATGTAACAAGTAAATAAAAGTAAAATAAAGTGTTTCCAAAAATTTACCGAAAAGTTACCATTTAATTTACCGACGCCAAACACTTGAATACTAGTGTAACAGAAATGTGGTTCTTTTCCTGGTTGTAATAGTTCTGCCACAAGCAGGAAGGGGCAGATAAAACCCCTTATCATCGGCTTATCAGGGTGCAGACGGAAGACAAAACCTGTTTAACGTCTTATTTGCACGTCACAAGAATACTTTCCCACATCTATCTTATCATGTGTACTTTTTTATTTTTGAGGGCCTTTCGACGCTGTTATTCAAAGGATAGTGGAGAGTTACTCTGGATTAGATGAACTTCACCCTCATGACCACCTGCATTTGTCAGCTGCTCAGCTACAGCCTTGAATGTTCAGGAAATGTTCAGAAAAACACTTGCAGAACAGGAAACAGCTTTTAAATTTCAAATGCAAAAGAGTAGGTGATAGTCCAGTCTGAACTAAATTCGCACTTTAAAAATGTAACTTTAAACAAATACTCAAAAAAATATTTCCCACTGTTTGTGCTGCAGACATAAGTTGTGTGGTTTGTTGAGGAAGCAAGTTCAGCTCGTATCTACATGAATGAGTAAATAAATATCAGTATCTTTGAAACTGTTTGCCATTGTTTGTGATATTGCACCCCCCAAAAAAATGCTTGTGTTTTTGTCCATACAATGAAGATATTTTGAAGATCAACCAAACAGTTGATGGACCTCTTTGCCTTCCATAGTATGAAAAAATGGAAGTCAATGGGTTTCATTACCTGTTTGGTTTCTGACATTCTTTAAAATATCTTCTTTTGTGTTCAACAGATGAAAGAAATTCATACAGGTTTGGAAAAACTTGAGGGTGACTAAATGATGACTGAATTTTCAATTTTGGGTGAACTCTCCCTTTAAGCAACGAGAACGGTTTGGCCCGACAGTGGAAGTGCGGCTAATGTCTCTGACCTATTATAACATGAACTAGATAATTATGGATGTTTATTCTCTACACATGCATTCAAGAGTGTTTAATTCAATTAACTGAAAAGCACTGCATGTTTTCACAGGGTTACCTCCAAAGGGATGACTATATCAAGGCCCGATGCACTCATTGGGAGATGTAGAATGATCCGTCATGAGCGAGACAAACAAAACGACCCCAATCCACAGAGGTACCTAAACATATTACAGCTTTCTGACAACGTTCTGTAAAACCTTAAGTGCTTTGAAATGCATTGCAGTTGAGTGACTGCTTTGTTAAATGGTTAACAAGACTGTGCAAATAGAGGCCACTTAAACAACTACCCTCCTGCACTGTGGAATGTTAATCATGCCATTTCCTGTTACAGGTTTGACCGAATAGCTCACACAAGGGAAACGATGGCTATAGATGGGATCAATTCACTAAAATACACAGTTGTTCAGACTGAGAAAGACCAGCTATTCACCAAAATCACAGTGGATGTGGGAAAACCATAACTCCGGCGTAGAGACCAACTCAAAACTGAGTGAAACCGCAGCTCTGGCTGTCAAAACCAAATGTGCCTTGATTATATCAAATCAACTGGACAATTTTCAAAGTGGATTATATATTTTTAAGAAGACGTGTAAGATTTTTGTTTTGCCATCTTTGCACATGCGATGGTGAACACGGGGGTCCGGACTCCTTTTGCCCAGTGAATCGGAACTGTTCGGCTGCTAAAGGAGACATACAAGGGTTTTTTGTTGCCCTCAAGAGGCGACGGGCCATCCTTGTTCTGTCTCAGATAATTCTGCTGAGGAAAAAAGACTATATTTTGAGCCATTTGATGGAAGCAGCATATTAAATTGATCTGAATTGAAAATGTCCTTGTGGTAGGACAACGAATGTGAGTTGCTGTGTGTGGGATTATTTAGTTTGCGTGTTCGAAAGTGAATATTTATAGGATAGTCAGCAAGCTAAGCAATGCAAAAAAATCTAGGATAACCAATCAAGGGCTGTGGATATTTTATAATCATATACCAGCAAACCGGCATTTTTGGCCTGTCACATATTTTGTTTACTTTTATTACGAATTGCATCTTTATTTGTATTTTACAGAGCCTTTAAAATGACTTCTCTCTTTTTTTCAAGGGATGAGATGTCTGAATGTATTGGCCCGAATTGTTGGACTATTATCATGTTTGCTGGAGCACCAAAGTGATACGAGTGCATCTTAAAAGAGATTAGATTCCTCCCTTCTGTTTGGTGCATTATCTTTGCTGTATTTGGATTTTTGGTTGCAATTCTATCAAATCAAATGCAGCACTATCAGGTCAACCTTTCAGTTTTGTTTTGTTCCGTTTCGTTGTTTTTAGTCCTTTTTATTGCATTGCGATTTTCTCAGATCTATGCTGGTTTTTAAGGGCACAAGAATATTCAAGCTCTCTACTGTAATGAAAACATGAAGCCATTGAGAACTTTGCTGAACTGACCTGTTGATACTTGTATTTTTTCTCTCTCTCTCTCTCTTATATGTGCTGGTCTGCTCTTAAATTCTTCTTTAAAACAAAGAAAATGGTGTTTAGTTTTAAAACCTGTCATTGTGGAAACCAAAAATGCCTTTCAACTCTGTCAGGGGATGAAATGCAGACGGAGCAAATGAATGTATGTCAGCTGTTTGCTCAAGTGCTTTTCAAGATGGCGACTAACAGCCCATACAAAATGTACAGAATGTGTAAGTTGCACAGCCAAAAGATTTTCCTCCATGCCGAGCACCCCGAAAGACCTATAGTTTTTCTTTCCAGCTTAAAAACTCTCCCATGCCTTGCACCAGGAAAGAAAACTACCTCTCCACTCGGCACAGCACTTGCAAGCAGGAGGGATTAGCGGCTAATGCTGTCTCTCAAACCAAATGCTTTGGCACAAAAATCTTTGGCTTTTTTCCCCGCTTTGGTCAGTTAAAGTGAGGTTTAAATCTGTTTAGACAATGGTCTTTGTTTAAGGGCCAGCACATAATTAACTTTTTCTTTTTTAAATGTATTGTTTGACTTTTTTTTTTTTTTTTCTGTTTTTCCAACACAACTTTTCTGTTTTCCATTTTGTATGCCTATATATGTTCCTCTTACGTAAGTGTAATGCAGTGAACAATTAACTTAATTTTGGAATTATGGAAATTAAATAATTAAATGGTGTTTGATTTAACTCTGCTTGTGACTTTACTGTGGTGTGTAGTGAAATAAAAGACGGTAACGTGACTCGTTCGGCAAGAGGAAGTCAACATCGCCTTTTCAGTAGAAGAGAGCCGATAGGCAATTGCAACTTTCCATGCACACAAAACCGTTAACTCTTACCTAACCACCTTTGTGATCTGGCCTCAGATCTAATGTTTTATTCCTCTTGTTAGTAATATAAAAGTGATGAATGGATGGATAAATATATCTTTAAAATAAACATTTTCATAATTTTCCTCTCTGAATCAGATGACACATCAGATTGCTGTGTACTGATGTATTATTTTTAACAGCCAAAGAAAAGACTTTTCATCAGGAAGTCCTCAAACAATAGGTCATGCTTTGCTTTTCTCAGGGTGGGGTGGATGTGAACTTGAGCCAGTGCCAATGAGAATGTCATTAGCAGGCACTGTAGTTAATGTTCAGTTGTTTTTATTAGGCAAAGCATATCCATGGGCTTCTGCTTCTGCTTGCATGATGCAACTAGGCACTATACATAGGTTTTTTGCACATAGCATATAGTCTATTTTAACTACTCTAACAGTGAATCTGAAGTTAAAAGCCATCCCTTGCCATTAGGATGTTTAATTCTAGGTTGTTCTAGCTAAAATATGATCACAGGTGTGCAATGTACAATTCCACATGAAATCTCCATAACTGCTCTGTCTAACCATCCAAGACAAATTATACCTGTGGGATTCTTGAGGACTCATAGGGAATTGTACAAAGTCAGTCCTCGTCCTGAGAGAGAAACCTGTTTGAGAAACAGGGCTTGGTGGACAAACAGGCCAGAGACTCTTAGATCACTTCGGTGAACAGAAACCAGCGAGACAAAATTAATGGTCCACGTTTTTAACAACCTCAGTGTGGCCTTCTGGAGACCTGTTGAGAACATACGTGGCTCATATTTCACCTTAAAATCAAAAGAATTTTATTAAAAAAACTAAATGACAATTAAGCACATTTCAAAATTCACAAAAAAGCACAAAAGTCTCATTACGTTTATGCTGATAAATAATTAAAAAATCAACTATTTTTACATAATGGTAGTATTTTGCATGCTTAATTATTATGAACATTATTATAATAAGTAACATAATACATAATCCTTCCCATCTAATTGCAAAATGTACAAAATAAATTGTGTTAATGACATTTTAAAGTCACATGGCAACTAGCTATTATGGATCACTAATGTTTTACTTTGTAATATTAACAAACAGGCCGTTTTACTTTTATAACGATGCATACATCAACAGGTGTGTGTGGATTACATATTTGTTGACCTTTCAAAAATGAAGGCATATAGTGTAGTGTGAGCAGTGAGCACACAGCAAAACTGAATGTGGAAAGAATAATGGCGCCTGATGGAGTAGCTTGTCCTTAGAAACACAAGTTTTTGTGAATTTGTTTTGAATTTGTGAAAACGGTGACGTCATGTGCATGCGTATTATGTGTTCAGTTTTTTTGTTGTTTTTTTACAAAGTGACGTTGCCAACCACTGGCCTAGCAGCATAATGGAGCGTTTTTAATCATTTTTGTTGCTGTTGTTGTTGTTGTTGTTGTTGTTGTGTGTGTGTGTGTGTGTGTGTGTGTGTGTGTGTGTGTGTGTGTGTGTGTGTGTGTGTGTGTGTGTGTGTGTGTGTGTGTGTGTGTGTGTGTGTGTGTGTGTGTTTAAAAATGTGGTTTTTTTTGTGATCTGTACTAGTCTGATTGCTTATATAGAAAGCAAATAATTTCAGGGAAACTTATTTATAGTATACACTTCCTTATGCAGGTTTTGAAAGTTATTTATTATTTAAAAAAAGTTTAAAGAAGCCATATTTTCTACTGTAAAAATCAAATACATATGAACATTAGTATGAAAGCTGTTTAAAAATAGTGCAATTTGAATACTTTCCATGTACCTTGTTCTGATCAAATAAAATAAAAGAATATTTAAAAATAAGAGCAATATTATTGATTTTAAAAATGATTATTAAACAGCATAACTGTCTATCATTTTGGCTATCAGCCAGAAAGTATATTATTGGATTGGTGTATTATATTGGTGGCCTTTATATAAAAAAAACTAGAGTAAAAAAGTTTTACTAGATTAAAGCCACTTTTTTAGCCTTTGTGTGGATGATGACATAAATCTCACATGATTCCTTTGCTCAACAGAAAATTACGCCATGGTTGACATGTTGTCAACTACGCGGAAAAACTAAAATGAAAAACTTTTCCGTTTAATACATTGTTGTCATGTTACCGCACCCTAGTTTACTTAGGTTTGAATTAGATCTTTATCCCGATAGAAAGGCTAGAAATCTGCAGTTTACTCAAGATTCATCTTCAAGCACACGTCTTTGCTTCTGCACCAGTCAGATTGCACTGGTGACTTTTATACACAGCTATGTTGATTTTGAGGGAGAGTATAATTTATGGTGTCTGCTGCTTGTTTCTCTAAATGCCTGATTTTATTGCTGTGAAGATTCATTTAGTTGAAGATTTGTAGTTAGATGGCTACTAAGTTTGATTTAACTGTGTTTTTCAGAATAATCTCTGGGAAATTTATATTTTAGTATGCGATATCATACTTGAAACCCCAAATATTTAGTCAAAGTCCTTTTTTTTTTGTAATAAGTAGGCCTAATAAACACAAGTAAACTTTAAGGCAGGACGCTTCTGTAGTGTTTTATCAAATGTCTCTAACATACATTCACAGAATTGCCAAGCTTGTATTTTGGTCTGGTCCAAAAAGAAAAAGGATCTTTTCCTCCACAAGAGCTGTTTTGATGCAGTCACTCCTCCTCAGTGTAGGCTAAAACACAGCTGCCTTGAGAACGTAAGCGTGTCAAGGCAGTTCGTACGAACTCCACGAGGTGGCTAATTCATACGACTTCAGTCGTACGAATTAGTAAGATTTGTGCTAAATCATACATATTTTACGAATTGCCCAATTCGTATGAATTCATACGAATGACCTACCCCTGACCCCGCCCCTAAACCTACCCATTACGTGGGTTTAGTCAAATCGTACAAATTCGTACGAGTGAGGTCGTACGAATTAGCCACCTTTTTTATCACTCGTATGCATTGGTCGTGAGATAGCGTTGATACTTTACATAGGCCTAATGCATTGTTGCCTTTATTAAATGTCTGAGAATTGTTTAAATTTGTTCAGACTACGAATCTGAATTGCTCTGGCATTAGACACCAGTTGAGTTTTCCACACCTAAAACAGCAGTCCTGAAAACTAAGGTTGCATGGCATATAATCAAGTTAGCTGGCAACGTGTAAACGTTCCTGAGATTTAATGAACTCGGCTATATTAATGCTGATATAAACAGACTATGAGTAGGCATTTCTTTTTCCTGTGTGGGATTGAGGCGACCTTGAGCGCCTGCTGCAGGAAACCGACCCACCTGGCTGACATGTCCTAAAATACGGAGGCCTCTGCTCTGAGACCCATATGTCCTGTCTGAATTCCAAGCAGGCAAAAAGTCCCGGTTCAGGGAACAGAAATTCAACTGGGAAGTTTTAGCCACAAATACCTATCACCAGGAAGGAAAAATCAACATACTGTGTCACCTCTGTCAACAATTGAGTCCAACAAACCAGACCACAGTAACAATGTTAAATGTAGGCCACAACACGCTTCCCAAACTCAAGGACAGCTTTAAGAACCAAAATAATATAATTCATATAAAACACATAGACAATTCCAAAAGCATCACAGTCGAATAAAACCAAATGAAATACCAGCGCATGTGTTGGCAGAAGTTATTTACACTAACTCCGCCACCATTGTCAGTTTGAAAATGACAAATGAAACCGATCTGATTCAAGCAGTAGTGGGGGAGTGGGGGAGTGGGGGGAGTGGGGGGAGTGGGGGGAGTGGGGGAGTGGGGGGAGTGGGGGAGTGGGGGGAGTGGGGGAGTGGGGGGAGTGGGGGGGTGGCATTACCTTCTGATGCGCACTGACAGGAGTTCGAATCCACTTTTTCCGAACTCATTCTTCTTCCTTTTCCCATCGAATATCAGTTTGGATGGCGTTTAGGAAGAAAATCTTTGAATTAAATAATTGTAATAAATATAATAATGTACGTTCTATGATATTATTGCATACCGTTTTAATATAAAAACAACACTGAGGTGCAAATAGAATCTGCCACTATTTATATTTATAAATCGCATCTAATACTATTTACACTTAGCCTATTGCCCAAATATATATTTTCACTTAGTGTAAATAGAATATATTGCTATTTAAACTTATAGTGTAAATGTGTGCTATTTGCACTTAGTGTACATAGCATATTGGTATTTGCACTTACTGCAATAGCCGCTGCCTAAAAATGATTCTGTGTGAAGTAAATGCTACAGAAAAAAAAACTAATTGAATTTCTACATTAAATAAGTTAGTTCAGGCAAGAATATAAAAAAGTAAATTCTATATTAGTAGGCTACTTAATTCAAGCGTGTAAAAACCAAAGCAACTTGTAAGTTACTTGGAATTGTTTATGTTTACAATTATTCTTTGAGTAAGTTTCAAAGTTATAAAATGAAGTATAAAACCTACTCAACTTTCTGATACTAGTGTTCCCATCATGCCCTGGGGCATGAATAATTAATAATAGTTAATGAACACATGATACGGTTGCATTTTACACTGTTTTCTTGTACGTTGTTTTATTGTTGCTTTTGTTGCTATGTTTAGTCACTTGCTGTTTTGTGACATCTGGAGTTGTTAGGGAGGTAGGTTTTCATACATTAGTATACCATCGATTTATCTAACTAAATCATACTCTCAGGGCAAAATAACCAAGGGCTGTGTATGTAAAAGTGAGTATGAAAATTTCAGGGTTTGTGCCCAACCATCCAATCCACATCAGTTTCCATGTTCAGATTTGCTATGTGTTTATGTACAGTAAATACAGAGGCCAAACCGACTTTGATCCAGCCAACCTTGTAAGAGCTAATGAGAAGCAGAGATGCATCCAATTTGTTGAGGGACATCTGTTTGCACTTTAGGGTAAGTATTCAGTGGAAGATTCTGGCAAGCAGGGAGGTGAGGAGGTGGAGGAGGTAACGAAGCGCTTTGAGAGAGATGAGGAAGAGGATTCTGGGAAGCATGACCACAACTGAGGCTGGACAGCTGCAGCTCTGCACAGGCAAATGTCCAGCGAGAGCATGACGAAAGCTTTTCCCAGCGAAGGGAGGGTATTCAGCCGGTTATTCAGGCTCTTACCGCATATATTGTGCAATCTTAGCACACTTTTAAGGGAACACACATTAAATCATGACTAACATCAAACTAAAGATAATGACATGTGATTGTGACGTGCTAAAGGTCAATATTCCGAATATGTGCATAGAAAGCCACCAGAGCCATTGTGTCCACTCAGACAACAGGGTCGTCAGTGTCAAGCTTGTGTTTGTTATTTAAGGTTTAGCAGCGTTTTCTCTGCTTGCGAGAGAGTGTTTGGCTAATGCTCTTTCCTCGGCAGGGATATTTTTTTTGGCACCGAGCGCACGGCCCATGATTCAGAGCTGCTCGTGGGCTCAGGCCCCTGGAGAAGCGTTAAATGCACATTCATGGAATATGCAGACGCAAAAGACAGTGGCAGATGGAGAAAGAGAGAAATCTTTGCACTCTCTCACCTAGCCTGAAGCGTCCTGCACATCTGACTATTTCCCCGGATTAATATGTGATTTTCAATGATCCGAGATGAGAGAAGAGAATCATTTTAAAATGATAGTGCTCCAAAAAATTTAAATTCCCTCGCTTGAAACTCAAATGCAGTTTTATTTTTCGTGGACAACAAAAGTTACTTAGAAGAAAGTCAAAATCTAAAGACACATGACTCTCTATTCAAAGTATTCACAATACAGTATGCCTTATCATGATCCCTTTGGTGACTATAGGATTACAATTACAATATTGATACAATATTCAGTTCCCTAAAGACTGTGTCATTATACTTATTGTTTCTTCCATGTGCTTGAATATATGAGGACATTAATATAAGCTATTTTTTACATTTAAGTAACAAAAATAATTTATTTTTTGCAACTTTTGCATCAATCCTTTGTCCATTTCAGTGAATTGATTCAAAACTCATTCGATTTCAAAGATTTGTTTTTATTGTCACTCAGAATTTATTTTACAGAAGTCTTTGTGTGAAGCTTTTGTATCGGTGCAGATGAATAAAAATCATTATTATTTTAATTAATAAAAAAAAACCGTCTCTAGATTTGTTTTTCATTGTATTTTACAAAATTTACATCAAATTAATAGAATTGCTACATTGGCTGTTTATTAAAAATGTTGCTTCCTCTTATTGAGGAAAACACATTTTTTAAGATATTTAAAATATTAGAATATGTGTATTATTATGTGTAATTTTATTTCAGTTTCCACCCATTATTTGTAAGACAGTTTAGTAGACAGGAAAGTATAGTGGGCAATAAATTTTAACTTGTCTTGCTTTATACAGAAAAGGAAAAAAAAAATACAGTTTGGATTAAGGCAGGCTAGACAGAATTGACATTTTTGGTGAACAAATCCCTTTAAATTCGTCAATGTTTCCTATTATGCAAATCTCTATTTCAGCTTTCATTTGACTGTCAAGTGAATTTGTATGAAAGCAAGACCTTTTGCATGTCATAGCCTTTTTTTACATTTGAAAGCAAAGAAAGCCCACCTGCCACACGTGTTTTGATTCATGAAGTGAGAGGAATTCAAGAAGTGCTCGTCTAAACAGGTTCATTTTGGACCCACGAATACTTTACAGTGTGGGAAGGAATGTGCAGAACCTGTATGTAAAATGCCTGCAGCATAAAACACATACACCTTGGCTTTAATCATCCACATAAACCAGTCAAAATCTGCTTTTCAAGCAGCAATAATTGACAAACACAGGATGGCCACCGCCCTTCAGAGAATAGTTCCAACTGCACCAAATTTCAAATGAGCCTGATTAACTTGATTATCTGGTTCAGTTATGTTTAGTCAGGATAGAAGTCAGGTATTGTTGCACCCCTGGCTTAAACAATACAAAAAACATTTTTCTCCTGCTGTGGGCTAATGAACAGAAAGCTTTCAGACATTAATCACATACTTTTTCCATGTTCGGTAAAGACATGAGAATGCGTCATGCATCAAATATCTGCAGATCAGGTCAGACTTATTTTACAAACCAGAAAAGCTAGCCTACAGTCTTTGCACATCTAATGCGAGTCAGATTTGTGTTCTATAGAATCAAAGCTCAAATACATTGTTCTTGCAGTGACTAAAATCTTCCATGCCCCTGGTAATGCCTTGGAAGCTCGTCTGCATAAATCAGTCAACCAATGAGGAAAACGTGCCCAGACACATCTTTCCATGTTGATCAGCACATTACAGATTCATTTACGAGACCTGAAACTCAGAGCCCATGGGACCTTAAAGTTTACATGGCCAGATTCATTAAGCATCTGGCTGTGTTGCTTCATCAGTTCTTCCCTCCTAATCAAACCATAAATGCTTGTCTAAATAAGCATTATGTACACACTGGTGGATTGTAGCATCCTGCAGTCAAATATATTTGTATATTGACCTCTAAGCAACTGACCATTAAATAATAAATAATTCATCCGATGTTAATATTTCATGCCCCTTTATTTATATATTTGGCAAAAAGTCATGTTAAAAGTTTAATAATGTGCAGTAAGGGTCAGGAATTACTCCGAATTTTGAGGTAAAATGTCACTGAAAGTGACAGATGCTGCGGATAAAATGTGAGAGAAGAAATGAATACTTGTATTCAGCAAGGATACATTAAACTAAGTGACAGTAAATACTTATACATTGAAACATTTTTTATTTCATATGAATGCTAAATTTTCTATTTACCCTGAAAAAAGGGTATTGGTTTCCACAAAAGCACCGTATCAGCATATTGGAATGATTTCTGAAGGATCGTGTGACACTGAAGACTGGAGAAATGATGATGAAAGTTCGCCTTTAACATCACAGTAATAAATTACATTTTAAAATATATTCAAATAGAAAGCAGATCTTATAAGTCGTAATATTTCACTATTTCTGATCAAATAAAAAGTGAAAGGGGTTCAAAAAAAACATTTGAAAACAGTTGGTTGCAGAGGACATGTGCGATACAAGGATTTGGGGACTTTCGTCTTTTATATAATTGTGTTGTAAATGCTGATGCAATGAACACAACTTAAGGAAGTACAGATCTAGCCTTCAAATTTATCACTGAAATATCACTGAGACAATAGCCTTGCTGTAGAGTAACTGTTAATGGTCAATCCGCCTGTGAATAAAGGGATTAAGGGATAACTGGATATAAAATGACACTGTTACAGTCATGGTGTTCCCCTTGTACAAACATCATGTCATTTCCTGCAACTACCAGTAAATCAGCAACTTTTGTAAACGCAAGCCAGCTAAAGAAATTGTAGAACAAGTGCCCCCTTCTGGAAGAAACAGACAGAAATCATGAAGACTTTTTTAATCACTACAAAAAAACACAGTTTTCATTAACTGCTTTACCAAGGTTTTATTCATTTTAAACTATAAACATTTTTTTTTTTTGCAGAAATAAAAGCAAAAATATTTGTTTTGAGAGAAATGATGACTTCTCTTCTATGGTGGACAGACAGGGTGAACACTCCAATATCCAAAGTCACTTGTTTGGTCTTCAAAACTGGACAGATTTCCATTATGGGCTCTATTATTTTGAACATTCACAGAGGCTTTACCCATTGTTCATCTGAAAACTGATGACGGGTACTTTAAAGGGATAGTTCACCCCAAAATGTAAATTCTGTCATGATTTTACTCACCCTCATGTTGTTCTAAACCTATATGACTTTCTTTCTTCTGCTGAACTCAAAAGAAGATATTTTGAAGAATGTTGGTAACCAGACAGTTGACATTAGCCATTGACTTCCATGGGATTTTTTTTCATACTGTGGAAGTCAGTCAACTGTCTGGTTACCAACATTCTTCAAAATATCTTCTTTTGTGTTCAAGGAAGAAAGAAACTCATTCAGGATGACAGAATTTAAATTTTTGGGTGAACTAACCCTTTGAGCATGTGTGGCACCAGTTGTGTTCTGGGAAAAGTGATCTTTGTTATGTCCTCTAGAGGGAGCCCTCTGCCACTCTCCTGAATAGTGTCTGTCTCTGTTGAGAGGTCATGTTCTCGCATGTCTCCAGAAGATTGGCCACTATCAGCGTCTGCTGAACTGTCTTTGCCTTCACCCACACTCTGCCATTCATTCCAACAACCAGCTCAAAGGGGAAAATCTTCTCCAGGTCCTTCACTATTTCACTCTGAGGAGCCAGAAGTCTGATGAGAAGAAAAAACAGTTTTTTTTAGCTTTTTAATTAACCATGAAATCAAAATGGACAATTCTTGTTTTTATGGATATTTAATTGGAGTATTTATTAAGCGATTTATCAGTGCATGTCATTTTTTTAGGCAGCGGCTATTTGCACAATCACGATAAATGCTATTTAAACTAAGTGTAAATAGCAACTACATTCTTTACACTAAGTGAAAATAGCATATTTTCTTAGCAATAGATTCTATTTACACTGAGTAAAATACCAGTATTTTCTTTGCAGTAAGTGTAAATAGTAGTTATATGCTATTTAAATAGGGGCAGGTACAATTTGCACCTCAGTGTTGTACATTAAACGTTATGAAATAATAACAGTGTTAATTATTATATTTATTAAATGGATTCATGTGCCCTCATAATCTTTAATAAAATGTCTTCCCTTCCTTCTTGCAGCGACATCTCTTCTCTTCTCTGATGACACGTTTACTGGCGTGAGGGCCACTCCCATGTGATCATAGCAATAGCAAACCATAACCATCCAACCAATCCCCAATGGACTAAATCAAATCAATTTTTTCCTGTTTGAGAAGCCGTTTCTCTCAGATATACAGTACAGGTCAAAAGTTTGGAAACATTACGTTTTTTTATATTTTTGAAAGAAGTCTCTAATGCTTATCAAGGCTGCGTTTATTTGATCAAAATACAGAAAAAAAACTAATATTGTGAAATATTACTACAACTTAAAATAATAGTTTTCTATTTGAATATACTTTAAAAAAGAATTTATTCCTGTGATGAAAGCTAAATTTTCAGCATCATTACTCCAGTCTTCAGTGTCACATGTGACATCCAGTCTTTCACATGATCCTTTAGAAATCATTCTAATATTCTGATTTATTATGAGTGTTGGAAACAGTTCTGCTGCCTAATATATTTGATGAATAAAAGGTTAAAAAGAACTGCATTTATTCAAAATAAACAAATATTTTCTAATAATATAAATCTTCTTTACTAACACTTTTTATCAATTTAACACATCCTTGCTGAATAAAAGTATTGATTTATTTCAAAAAAAGAAAGAAAAAAAATTACTGACCCCAAATTACTGACCAATAGTGTATATTGTTGTTACAAAATATTTCTATTTTTTTTTTTATTTGCTTCTATTTTTTTTTTTTATCATCAAAGTATCCTAAAAAAGTATCACAGGTTATGAAAAAATATTAAGCAGCAGAACTGTTTCCAACTTTGATAATGAATCATCATATTAGAATGATTTCTAAAGGATCATGTGATAGACTGGAGTAATGATCCTCAAAATTCAGCTTTGCGTCCCAGAAATAAATGATAATTTAAAGTATAATAAATTGAAAACCAATTATTTTAAATTGTAATAATATATCACAATATTCCATTTTTTTCTGTATTTTTGATCAAATAAATGCAGGCTTGATGAGCAGAAGAAACTTCTTTCAAAAACATTTAAAACAGTAATGTTTCCAAACTTTTGACCTGTACTGTACATCACAATAGGAAAGAACTATCGCAGCTTCCGACTTTAAGTAAGCTAAGCTTGGAAGTGTATAGATCACAAAGCTGTATTACATGGACAAATCACAAACCTGCGCACTAGTCCCAGAGATACTTTAAAGAGCAGCCCATCAGCTCCAAACACCCCCATCCCGTTGGCCCTGCCACAGCTGTCTATACACACCAGCTCGGGCTCCATATCCTTGTTTGCAATTGTGAACTGGCTGTACACCAGATCTCCAACCTGCAGAACAAAGTCGCATTATCAGTGTGTACAATCATAATGCAATGCAAACAGTGTGAATTATTACTTTGAGTGGGGTGTAAGAGTGCTCATATAAGCAAGTACCTGCACATTAGGCCTGTTCCTCTTGGTAGCTCCCTCGAATGCAAGGTACGAGAGAGATGCTTGCTCACTTCCTCCCACGTCCACTTTAAAGATATCTCCAGACTTTGCAATCACAATGCCAATCACACTTTCACCCTTGGCTGGTACATACTGGAAGAAATAAGGATCAGCTTGAGGATGTACAAACCAGATGACAGATGACTAATAGCCTACTAAATTAGTTGGTTCAAATCTAGTTAACGTTAGCTCCTACTGTGTGACAGCTTAATTTGGGCCAGATTTATGTATTTTTGTTTGTCTCTCTCTCTCTCTCTCTCACACACACACACACACACACACACACACACACGTAATGCAATGCAATGCATGATCATGATCATTGGGCATTTGTTGAAAAAATAAAGAGAGAAATTACAAAATGTCTCAATTTCCAGTACTGTCCTAAAACAGAACAAACCTTAGCCAACTTAAAATAATAAGTGCACAAAAGGTTATTGGTGTGTTAGTCCAGTTCCTCACCCGTCTCTGCTGAGAGTCTATCCAGTACAGATTTGGCTGTTTATGCCGCAAAATTCCACTTTTACACACTTGAACTTCCTCTCCGTTTCTCCGGAGCCCTGGACCGCATATTATCTTTTCGGATTTGATATTAACATCACCATCTCCATCCTCAGGCAATCTGAATGAAAACACATCTCCGGGTAAAAGTACTTCACCGACTTTCTCTTTGAAACGAGCATGTACGGTGTCCATTGCAGAAAAGCAACGTGAGCGCCCAGTGTGTGTGTGTACTTCCGGCGTCGAGAAGGACTCTTGTTATTTCCAAAATAAAAGTTTATAAATGAAATAAAAAAGTTAACGGTTTTATAACAGTCAACGGTTAATTAATCCATCAAACCAGAATGAATGAATGAATGAATGCATAAAACAAAAAGTCATATACAATTCTCTAAAAATATATTAGTAGGATCATGTATACAAAAAAATCTGGAAATTATACGTTTTATAATTCTGACGTGGTCCGTCATATCACCTGTAACTGTTTTTTACTTCACTTTCCTACAAAATGTTATGAGTAACTTACAGTTACCTCGTCTCTCAGCAAATCTAAATTAAAACATTATCCTGATGAAACCAGTTTGGGGGGAAACATATTTACAAACTATTCAATTAAAACTATATTGATTATTCGAAATGATTTGAAATGTAAAGGTATCAGCTTTCGTGACTTGGAGTTTGGAGTTTGAAAACCATTTGGTGGCCGTGCACAAGACTCCAACGGAAATGCGTCAAGGAGACTTTTAATTTGTTTTTCTATTACCGTCATGGCGGATCACACAGAGGCAGAAGGCATTGGCCTGGCCGCTAACAGGTGCGGATTTTGCATTATATTTCATACACCGGTTAACACGAACGACCAGTTATACTTAGTCTTGGTTTTTCCTTAATAGTCAACTGGGTAGTGTTTCCCAGTTGGCTAATTTGAATCTTTTTAAAGCCTCGTTTGGCCTGTTGGTTCGTGGACAATGAAAGCAGCGTAACAACACACGACTGAATGTTCCTATACCGTTATTTATTGATTTTTTCATTGCACTTCAGGTTATAGAACGTGGTTTAAGATACAAATGCACATCATATGAAGTCTGTTATGTCAACTCAGGAAGGTTTAAACGGGAGTATGGTTCGTAAGAATGAGTTAACTCTTCTGTCTGTCTGTCTGTCTGCAGTAGTCGTTGTGTACTGTACAGATATTGTTGTTAAAGTTTATTTTCACTTCACCAGCATGGCCCAGCAGCCAGCACTGCGTTTCCCTGCCACTGCACCTCCTCCTGCCAGCACCTCCACCCGCAGGCAGCCTTTACTGAGCACCCCTGTGCCTCCCTTTGCTATGATGAGGGGTCCTCCACCCGCTGCCCGACCGCCCTTCGGACGGATCCCCTTTGACCCCAGTGTGCCCCCTCCAATGGGTGCCCCACCTTTACAGGTATGAATAGTAGTATATCAGATACCGTTTATTGTGTAATTCCTTAACTCTGTGTTAATTGGAATAGAAAGAGAAGGTTGGGTGTTTGGAAGGTTCCGCTGACATCTATGACTTTCATTTTAAGAGACCCCCGTTTATGCCTCCGCCCGGAGGATCCATGCCACCTCCACCTGGCATGATTTTCCCTCCAGGAATACCACCTACAGCCTCTCCTGCTCCTGCTCCTGCTCCTGCTCCTTCCATGCCCTCTACAGAAGAGATCTGGGTGGAGAATAAAAGTCCAGAAGGAAAGGTATAGCCTAGCTTCTCATTCTTAATGAAGTAAAAAAAATGTGTTGATTCCCAAAGGCAAGGTGGCTTGTGTTGTAATCTTGCTATTTCTTGTTCTAAAAGTCTTGAGATGAGAGTTTTTGTTTAAGAGAGCAAATATTTGTGTCAAGACAACATTAGATTTTGATTATAGTTATTTCTTAAACACTACCTTTTAGAGGGCTGGGGTCGGAAAGATTTTTAAATGTTTTTGAAAGAGGGCATATTTTATGTTTAATGTTATTTGCTCACCAAGGTTTTAAAATAGCTTTTTTCTATTTTAATGTATTTCAAAATGTAATTTATTTATTGGATGTCAAAGCTGAAATTTCACTATAATTACTCCAGTCTTTAGCGTTGCATGATCTTTCTGAAATAATTCCTATTATGCTGAATTGGTGCTCAAGAAACATTTAATTTATTGGTATTATCAATGTTGAAACAGCTCAAAAATGAATAGAACGTTTAAAAGAACAGCATGTATTTGAAATAGAATTTTGTTACATTATAAATGCCTTTACTTGTTGAATAAAAAAAAACAACAACAGTAGTGTATATTATATATTTTAAGTAATATCTTTATACAAATATGCCAAAGGATTTGATGTAACTGGAGAGGAAACTGTTGATTTTTACAACTGAAAACATATCAATTATTGTATTTTGCATAAGAAATGAATGCATAATCAGTTGGAAATTGCATAATGGATTTTTTGGAGTTAATCATGATGCCTTGTATTTTCCCAGCCAAATCGCAAGTGTAATGCACTGTTGCATTGTTAGTCTCTTTACTTGATGCAGTTGATACTAATACAAAATACTTTGTTACTTTCTTTACCGTGCACACAGTTTGATCTATAGTCCTCTTCGGTTTGCTTCTCTATTCAGGTGTATTATTACAATGCACGTACAAGGGAGTCGTCCTGGACGAAGCCTGAAGGCGTGAAGGTGATCCAGCAGGCTGAGTTGGGTCCAATGATGCTGAGCCAGGCGGCGGCGGCGGTGGCGGCAGCAGCCAGTGGAGGTTCCACCGGGCCCGGTCCATCTATCAGCATCCCAGCTGCAGTCAACAGCACTACAGCCACACACACCTCCCAGAGCCTCTCCACATCCATGAGCTCCATCTCCTCTCCCAGCATCACAGCAGCTTCACCTCTCCTTCCAACACCTGTATCAGGTAAATGTCATTCCCAGGAACTTCTAAAGCCCCAAATATACTTTGGTTTTTACAAGTAAGCTAGTGTATGCTTAAAATGCACATAATCCAACCTTCTGATGACAGCAACACGTCTAAACAAGTATGACGATTTTTTTTTTTTTTATCTTTAAAGAATTTATAACTTATAACTTGTGTAGAAAAATCGCACAAACATTGGATAAGGATAAAGCTTTCAACAATGTTTGTTTACATTGACTTTTTGCAGAACATAAAAAGATTCAACATTGAAGAATGTTGGTAACCAAACTGTTTTGTTCTGTCTGTCTAAATACTAATTCAGATGCAGCTTTAGAAAAAAAAAAAAGTTTGTGTAATAAATTTTGTTGATTAAAATAAAATATTTGTAATGTCTATTTGAAGCTTTTCTCATGTAAAACAATAATGACTTTACATTTTGATGTGCACAATCATGTGCAATTAATTAATTAATTGTTAACAGTAATCATTTGAACATTGCCTTACATTTGGATTGGTATCTGAAGTCTTTAATAGTACATACAATCAACAATTGAATATATTGGCTGAAAAAAATATTGGAAGAAACAGAAATTACATCCATAATAGTAGTAATAAATATTATAAGAAAACAAATAGACAGAAAAGACATCAATAGTGGTAACAATACAATATGTTGCAAAGTAATGTTAGCTATTACAGTAATACAGCTTTTTTGTAATTCAAAAAGCAATAGTTGTATATTTATTACTCAGATTGGGTACCTTTTACATCAGTTTTGGCTTCTTATAATGTTTTTTTTTTATTATTTCTTTTTTTTACTATATATAAAAGGAACCTGAGGATGGTATATTTGACTCCAGAAGTACTCTATTCCTAATATGGGTATTTTCATTCAAACTATTACTTCTTCCTTATTTCTTTCGTAATATACTTTGGGTTAATTATGAATATTTATAATCTTTTCTGTCATCTGTTCAGAAACAGAAAAAATATTTTATTTCATTGATCTCTGTTGGGTTTTGCAGAAAAATTATTTAATCATCTCAGCAATTTATTAATTTTGCTTTGTTTTCAAAAGTAAATCACAAGTGTTACCATTCTGTATTCTCAACTGTTTGAATTGTAGCCCCTGACGTAGTGGAGATGCCGTCAGTTGTAACCACAACCCCCAGTCCTATGGCAACCTCAATAGCAGCTGTCAATCCACCAACGGTTACGGTCTCCATGACTGCAGGTCCGCCACCGATGCCGGTGGCATTGTCTCATACTGTGCCACAGCCCACTGCTCCAATGCCAGGGTTCCCTCCTGTCATGGTGCCACCCTTCAGAGTACCCCTGCCTGCCATGCCCATTCCACTGCCTGGTAGGTCTGACCTTTGAACTTGTTGAATCAATTGTACCCTGCTAAAGGAATAGTTCACCCTAAAATGAAAGTTAATGATATGTTTACATGACAACAATGTACTAAAAATGAAAACGTTTTTCCTTTGCCTTTTTTCGCGCACAGACGACAACATTGTCAAAACAATCCCCATTCACACTGATCCGTGAAAACGATTAAAAATGCTGTATTAAGCTGCCAGGCTAGTAGTTGGCGATGTCACTGTAAAAATATTAATGTCATCGGTTTCACAAATTCGTGTTTTTGTAGGTTACACAGAGACAATGACGGTATCATTTTCAAAGTTTTTGTACTTTGAAACCCGTTTTCAGTCAAAAGTTCAGACCCCCAAAACGCTGTTGTCGTGCAAATGAATGGCCAAAAACGCATAAAGTTTTTCATTTTTATTTGAAAACTATGTTGAGTAAATGTCATCATTTACTCACCCTGGTGTTGTTCTAATGCTGTAATGCATACCCTTCTTTCTTTTATGGACCACAAAAGGAGAATAAAAAAAAAATGTCCCGCTTGCGCTTGTCCATATAATGGCAGTGAATAGCGACCAGCATCAAGCTTTTTAAAAAGGTGCAAAATTGCTGTATTCTGTATTCTGGAGGGTTTATGATGGGGTTTGGTGAAAAACAAACTGAAATTGATTGTATTATTAAACAAAATTCTAGACCTTGGCCTTTGGCCTTTCTCTGCACGGCTACACGACAGTTCACTCAGTCTCGCCCAGAAAAAGCAATCAAGTTGTGAGAAATCAAGACTAAGTAAAACACGACAGACCCTCAGAACACTTAAGATATACGGCACGTATCGCATGGAATCATTCGTTTAAAAAAAAGAAAAAAGCTTGATGCTGCTTGCTGTTCACTGCCATTATATAGACAAGTGCGAGTGGGACATTTAAAAAACAAAAAAACTCTTTTTGTGGTCCATAAAAGAAAGAAGGGCAAACAACATTAGACCCACACCAGGGTGAGTAAATGATAACTTCATTTTCATTTTAGAGTGAACTATCCCTTTAAGAATTCTTTAGCTTTAGTGTACTCTGAATGCAACTGCCTTTCTCTCCTCAGTTCCTTGTCTTTCTGTCTTTTTCTTACTATCCAGAGCATGTCTGTAGTTTGACAGGAACCTGTAGAGTCGAAAAGATGCCCATTTCTGCTTATTGGATGAGTTAACTAACATCATTAATGAAATCATATAATGTAGAAGATGATTCAAAGCAAGCTCTATTGTAATAAAAATATATAACATTAAGTGATAAATGCAGCCTTAACTACTGCATTAATGTTGTAGTGTTGCAGAAATGTTCAGTCTTCTATAGATGGCTGTAATTTGCCATTTTTATTTGCAGTTGTTGCCAAGCAACATAGGCTGGCGTTATTGGCCAAATTAAATTGAATAAAGATCAGTTAGCAATGTAAGATAATACTGTAGTATTTTCATCATAAATGATCTAGCATTTACTCTCCTGACACCTGAAAGCAGTAGATGACGTATGTTTGTGTTTTTTCCAACACTCTGTGCTTGCTTATACGCTCTTTCAGGTGTAGCAATGATGCAGATAGTCAGCTGTCCCTATGTAAAGACTATCTCTCCTACCAAAAACGGTAATTCCCTCCCCGTTATGGCATGTTAGTAACTGTTGTGCATCTCTATGCTTTCTTTCAATGTAATTATTTCCAATTAGAGGCCACTCTGTTTTTTGAGACAATATTTTAACAACATCATGCCACTTTTATGACTTGTTTTTGACTTAACATGTTACATAGTTGGAGTAAATCAGTTTTTGTCCCTTTGAAAACTTTTAAGTTACAGCTGAGTTGTAGGCAGTAACGTAGATAATAAACTGCTATAGAAATTCAGATAACAGTGTTTTGATTTGTTGTAAATGTTCCTACCTTGTCCCTTTTTTCTTTAATGGTTTTAATGTGATATTGTGTGGCATTGTCTTTGCATGCCTCATTCTCATATTTAATTTAGTGTTTAGATTTTTTGTTATATTTTGTGCAGTAATTAAATCATCCAACACAGATTATACAATGGTTAAATTTTTTTTTTTTCAATTTCTGACATTATCCTTTTTTAACTTGTTGTTTTAACCATGTTGTTAATACAACAATGTAAAATAATTTTTCTGTCATTCTGATTGTATTAGAGAAGAGCTACATGTCTTGAACTGATTCTGATTTTGTGTATGTTATATCAAGGTATGCTCCATGGCATGGCACCACCTTTAGTACCCATGATGCCCCCTCAAATGGCGATGGCCGGGCCCTCAGGACTGCCTGGAGCTCTGAGCACATCCGAGTGGTCTGAGTTCAAAACCCAAGAGGGAAAGTCCTATTACTACAATAAACACACACAGGAGACCACCTGGGACAAACCAGAAGAGCTCAAAGAGACAGGTTAGAGACTGGGACAAAGGCTGCATTTACACTGCAAGTTTTAACACAGATCAGATCATTTAATCATAAAAGATTTGTAATTATCCCACTTGTATCTTTGTCACTTGCCAGCATGGACAAGTTAAAGCTGTCAAAAATGTGTGGAAAATTTGACTGAATGGATAAAAACAACAGTAGTTTTTGGTAGTTATTTTATTTATGGACTGTTAGATCTAGAAATTCTGAAGTGATATAAGGCATGGTAAGATTAAATTTATTTGAAGTCCACACATTCTGTGTTTGCATGTGTGCAACAATATCCAATCGGTGTCAGATACGAGTAAAAAAATGTAGCTTTTGTGCAAGTGTAAGTGCAGCCAAAAACATGAGGCAATCACCCATGTTATGACTTGAAAAAATTATAATAAAATATTAAATGCCAATGACATTTTCTTTTTCAAAATTGTTGTTTTTAGAAACCTCAGTGCTGAAATGTCTTAGCTAGCAAATATCTTTTTTTAACATATTAGTTATAGTCTGTTTTCTTGAATACAGCCTTCTGAAATGAGTCTTTTATGAGATTTGACAATTGCTCATCTCCATGTTTCCATTACAGAAAAAGAGAGCGAGAAGATCAAGGATGCAGTTGTTGACATGATTGATGCTGAAATCATGGACATGGAAGATGGAAGCCCAAAAATCCACCCACCAAAAGAGCAGAAAGAGGTTGGTAACAAACCTAGCTTTCTAAATTGTCTTGTACAAAAACAAGAGTTTCTGACATCATCTGACATGATCTGTGCATTACTCAAAGGAGCTGAAAGATGAAGAGATGACGGAGGAACAGAAGGCAGCAAAAAAAGCAAAGCCTGTTGCAACCACACCCATTCCTGGCACGCCATGGTAGGCAACCACTCGTGCCTGTTTAATCAAAACAGATTTACTTGATTCAACTACATTAAATATTATTATTTGTAAATCACCCTCAAAATGAGTTCACAAGCAATTAAATGCTAAATTATATAGTTGGAGCTCTTTGTATTGGATTGACCTGAACTCTATGCTTATGTGTCAGGTGTGTGGTGTGGACGGGCGACGAGCGGGTGTTCTTTTATAACCCCACCACACGTCTGTCCATGTGGGAGCGACCAGAGGAGCTGGTGGGACGGGTTGATGTAGATAAAGCGATTCAGGAACCTCCACACAAAAGAGGCCTGGACAACAGCCACAAAATGGGTAAAAGTCATCTCCCTAGAATGCATGTGTACATATCTCTCCTATCAAGTGTTTGCATTTTTTTCATTTTTTCAGATTATTCATGTATTTATTGGCAAACATCTAGAGAGAATAAAAATAACTCTGTATCTAAACCATGTGCAATGCACCAAGTCAATAAGAACAAATTTGATAATTTAATATTTTGCACCAGTGAGTTTTTTCTAAATCGGTGTCTATGGTACACCACAGCAGTTTAAAGTGGGGAAAAATTCCTGTCTAAGTCAGCTGTGAGCATGAAGCGTTCTCTATCCATGTCTGACTCATTCAACAGCTTTTTAATAGCTGTCTAAACCTTCTGTTGCATTTTTTTTTTTTCCTGTGACACAGTGTTGGTTAAAGAGGAACAGGAGTTCGCTATTGCAGATGACATACCTGATGATGAACCCAGTAAGGCCAAGAAACGAAAGTGAGATTTTTTTTTTCTGTATTTTCTCTGCTTTATAAAACCACGCACAATGAGACCAGGAATTTGATTCAAGAAAGTAAACAGGGATGGTTTTGACTTTTTGTTTATTTTAATGTTACACGTTAGAGGAAATTGCATTAAAAATACTTATGTCTCCCAGCACTAAAGGCAATGGACACCACGTCAGATACAAATGAAATGAAAGTAAAATATATAAATAAATAAAAATCCACATCAAACCTGTCAAATTAGAATTTCATCATTCTCTAAAAACATTTTGTATACTAGAATAATTTGTTCCGCATCTGAACAATCTAAAAAAAAGTCTAGTCTCTAACTAATAAAGACAGCCGATTATTATGATGTTATGGAGTTTTGATATCTTATGCATGTTTTTAATGCTGAAAATTCTGACTTGATGTGAATATGCCTGTTTATGCTCAGACATGTCTTCTGGCTGATTAGTTGTTTTGTGTCTTAGGATAGAGGAGAAGAAAGAGGTCGACTCAGAAAAGGAGGCAGCCATGGAGGCTGAGCTGAAGGCAGCGCGCGAGAGAGCTGTGGTACCTCAGGAAGCTCGGATGAGTCAGTTTAAAGACATGCTGCTCGAGCGAGGGGTAAGGCATACACATTTTAACTGTGTGAGCACATTAAGGAATATATATTAGGGCTGTTGACGTGTTAATGCGTGCGATTCATTTTAAAATCCTTAACGTCCATCTGGTCCTGTTCCGTATCGCAACTTGACTTGTCTAATATGTAAACATGCTCTTTGCAGTTGCATTGTACACATTGTACACTGTGAATTCTGAAAAGTAGTTTTTTCTGTAATGTGCTTTGGTGTGCCTTCATTTTTGAATTATATGGACTCTTCGTATCATTTGGTGTGCTTTTTATGTAAAGACACCTAAATTTACCTTGGAAAAAAACTTGCAGAAAATAGTGTTGTGAGAATCACCCTTTTCAATCTGATGGTTTATTTGACGGATATAGCAAACAATGACAAAATGAACGTGTTAAACAAGATAAATGGTGTATTCTTACTTTCATGATAAATGTGATTAATCGCACAAAATTATGCAATTAATCGCAATAAAAAATGTTTATCTATTGACAGCCTTAAAATATATAATAGGGCTGGGCGATATGACCTAAAATTAATATCACGGTATTTTTCATCTTTTGAACGGTGACGGTATAATATCACGGTATAACTTTTTTTTGGTACATTTTGGGAGGAGTAGCCTGTCCTGTCTCTCTTTAGTATGTGAATAAAGTTAATATTTTTATAATATAATAAGTAAATGGTAGGTATCCTTATCAAAAAGAGACATGGGAGAGTATTATGCATTCTCAACATTTATTTTGCAAAAAACCTAAAGATCTTACTTAACAGTGTACAACAAAACAAAAATTAGCAGTGTAATAACTAGGGCTGTTTTCGACTAAGGATTTTCATAGTCGAATCTGATTCGTTAGATTTTGCCGTAGTCGACTGATAGTCTAACCTTTTTTTTTTTCTTTTTTTTTTAGATAGCAGCTAGATTTTTTCCATTTCAAACAAAAGAGCTAAAACACATATATCACACATATATTATAATATTTCATAAACATGAGGAGCAATATGAGAGAGAAATTTGGTGATCGTTGTTTAGGTACATTAAACCACGTAAAGCTTTTTAACGCACATGAGAACCGCGTGGAGTCAACTCGCACATGAGAACCGCGTGGAGTCAACTCACAGCCGCTCCGCAGCCCTGCTGAAAATGTGAAGCAGAAACGCTTAATATCAGATAACGTCCATAATAATTGGACTCCGGGTTCGATTTTTTTTACCATTTTCAGTGGTTATGAGGAGCAATATGAGAGGGAAATTTGGTAATCGTTGTTTACATTAAACCACGTAAAGCTTTTTAACGCACATGAGAACCGTGTGGAGTCAACCCACAGCCGCTCCGCAGCCCTGCTGAAAATGTGAAGCAGATTTTTGAATACATTTTTATTTATTTACATTAGTAAGCTACAGGACATCGTCTTTCAAAACATGACCTGCGCGAAAGCGAAAAAATAAATAAAAATGTACCCAGCCCTTCTGAAAATGCGAATGCGTCTCTGTCCCCAGCACATTTCAAACCAAACTGACGCCCATGTATTCGACTATGAGGTTCATAGTCGAATCAGACCTCTCCGAATCGAATCGTCGAATCCATTAGAAGTCAGCCCTATTATTTAGAATTAGATATTATTGATGTAAATGCAGCCGTTCAAGGAACATAATTGATTTATTACGGTATTGACGGTATTAGAAAATCCATGTCGTGGCGCAATGTCACACCGGTGATGACTATGACACCGGTGTACCGCCCACCCCTAATATATATATATATATATATATATATATATATATATATATATATATACACACACACACACACACACACACACACACACACACACACACACATACAAAGTTTAAAGATTTGTGGTGAGTAAGATCTTTTTTTTGTAATTGGTACTTGACACGCATTAAGCGAAAGTGACTCTACAATAATGCTACAAATAAATGCTGTTCTTTGAACTTTCCATTCTATCAAAAAATCTTGAGAAAAGTGTTGTCACAGATTCCACTAAGATATTAAGCAGCATAATAACTGTTTTCAACATTGGGCTGGTAAGGAATGTTTCTTGAGCACCAGATCAGCATATTAGAAATAATTCTGAAGGATCATGTGACACTGAAGACTTGAGTAATGATACTAAAAATTCAGCTTTGCCATCACATAAAAAAACTACAAATTTTTTTTTTTTTTTTTTTTTTACTAAATGCGGCCTTAAGAGAGCATAAGAGACTACTTTCAAAAATATAACAAGAAATCTTTAACAACCCCAAACTTTTGAGAGAGTGTATGTCTTATTTATGTATAACAATAAGTATAACATGAATCATGTGAGATCGTTCTGCTCTTAACAATACTTACAAGGCAGAACTGTGTTTACTCCTCAAATACTCTAGGGCTTTTTCTAAATCCAGTTTATACTGACATACTTGCAGATCAACAAATTGTTTAATGCCTGAGATATTTCATTACAAAATGGTGGAGAGATTTTGCTGGGGGTGATTCACACAGTGTAGTTTATATATTTATTTTCTGGTCTGAAAGGTCAAACCCATCATTTTTTTAAGCTTCGGTCCTCATTAAAATACTTACCTGACATTTACTAGTGATCAGAGAAGAACTGATCAGTGGAGTCTCACATCTCCCGCCTCTTGGCAACAGATTTAATGTTTCAACTATGAAATATGGATAAACGCATATGTCGTTTATGTAATGGAGATCCCTTCAAGTCTGTTGTAGAGAGCTATCTGCCCTTTGCATCACCAGCCTATGCCAAAGATGAAAGGCACATTTGTAGTCAAAGGGTCTCATCATCAAGGTAAGACCCCTTCCCCCTCTTCTCCTCCTCATCCTCGGACCCCCACTTGTCTGAGAGGTGCCGTACAGCAGCATATAGCCAACATCACTCCAATAGACGAGCTGCCCGTTCACCCCCCATCTAATTACACCTCTCTCATTGCGCCAATTAGCATGGTGGGAAAAGAAAGGGTTGGAGGCTGAGAGAAGGAAGCTGAGGACCACCTGTCGGGTTTGTGTCATTCATTAGGGATGGTGGAATGGAGGATGAAAAGCAGTGGGCTCACACACCCTGACTCCAGCTCTGCAGGAGGGGGACGCGCTCAGAGGGGCTCACCTACTGAACGCTCTCTTCTTGTTAATGACCCTAATTAAGAGGAAGGGGGGTTGAAATGAATCTCTCAACACTTTTCTCGTCTTTTATCAGGTCTCTGCATTTTCTACCTGGGATAAGGAGCTTCATAAGATTGTATTTGATCCACGTTATCTGCTGCTCAATCCCAAAGAGAGGAAACAGGTACATGTTTCACTGTATTTAGCTGATACCATGTTCACAATGTGAAAACAGGTTCATATCAGCCTTCAAATGTATTGTATATTAGCCCACTCATCTCATGCCACTGTCCCCTTAACAGGTGTTTGATCAGTATGTGAAGACACGTGCTGAGGAGGAGAGGAAAGAGAAAAAGAATAAAATCATGCAGGTCAAAGATGACTTCAGGAAAATGATGGAGGAGGCTAAACTTGGTGTCAGGTAAATCAGGATAAACCTAATTTGTCAATGTTGGTAATATCATTGTGCACTTTTTATTTCTGATAAACACCTTGAAATTGGAACCAGGAAGGTTATTAAACAATAATATATTTTTTAAATGTTTGGCTTTGTGTGGCATCTTAAAAATGTGCAGTGCAAGTTGTTTGGCTATTTCATGTTTTTGTCTGCTATAATATTATAATGTTTTTGAATTAATGTTGAATTAATCGCAACAAATATTGAAATGTCGACTAATAACTCAGATTAATTAATGGCATATCCATGTACATTACCGTTCAAAAGTTTGGGTCAGTAAGAATTTTAAAGGAACACTCCGACTTTTTGGGACTTTAGCTTATTCACAGTATCCCCCAGAGTTAGATAAGTCCATACATACCTTTTTCATTTCTGTGCGTTCTGTAAGTGTTATTTGACGCACCCACCGCTAGCCTAGCTTAGCACAAAGACTGGATGTAAATGGATAAGGTAGCATACTAATCCCAATAAGTGACAAAATAATGCAAACATTTTCCTATTTACATGTTGTGATCTGTATAGTCACAGCGTGTACAAATAACAAGGCTATATGAGACAGAGACCATTTTTAATCGTATAAATACTGGGAACTATATTCTCACTAGGCGTAGGAGCACAGCTACTTGGGCGGAGTGGCTACTTTGTTTACGGAACCATCAACAGGGCGTCTCGTGTGCTGCGCTAATCACTCCGCCCAAGTAGCTCCTACGCCTAGTGAGAATATAGTTCCCAGTATTTATACGATTGAAAATGGTCTCTGTCTCATATAGCCTTATTTGTACACGCTGTGACTATACAGATCACAACATGTAAATAGGAAAATGTTTGCATTATTTTGTCACTTATTGGGATTAGTATGCTACCATTATCCATTTACATCCAGTCTTTGTGCTAAGCTAGGCTAGCGGTGGGTGCGTCAAATAACACTTACAGAACGCACAGAAATGAAAAAGGTATGTATGGACTTGTCTAACTCTGGGGGATACTGTGAATAAGCTAAAGTCCCAAAAAGTCGGAGTGTTCCTTTAAAAATGTTTTTGAAAGAATTCTCTTATGCTCAACAAGGCTGCATTTATTTGATCAAAAATACAGTAAAACCAGTAATATTAAATACTATTTTAATTTAAAGTTTCTATAGAAATCATTCTAATATGGTGATTTGGTGCTTAGGAAACATTTCTCACTCATTATTATCAATGTTAAAAACAGGTCGAAAATATTGCAGTAAACTTATAATTTTTGTGGAAACTGATCATAGAATGTTCAAAAAGCTTTACTGTCACTGTTGATCAGTTTAATGCATTCTTGCTGAATAAAACGATTCATACCTTAAAAAAAAATATTTCTGACCGCAAACCTTTGAACGGTAATGTAATTGATTTAAATAATTGATTGGCAATTTTAATTTACTGTTAATCTGATAAGGGCTCAGTTACCACAACATCAAAGTTAAGTCATTATTTGTATAGCTCATTTCACATCATCCTCTTGCATTGCAGTGAATGTACAAATGCTAAATGCATAACATAACTACTTTTTCTCTTCACAGAACAACTTTCAGTGAGTTCGCTGCCAAACATGCCAGGGATTCGCGCTTTAAGGCTGTTGAAAAGATGAAAGACAGAGAAGCCATTTTCATAGAATTTATGACAGCCTTCAGAAAGAAGGAGAAAGAGAACTCAAAGAACCGTGGGGAGAAGGTGAGGAACTAAGTTAATACACAACTGTTGCCTTATTTTACCAAAAGCTGAGTTGAGATGTCAGTCTTATTAAACATTTAGAAGTGGCCCTTGTTATTTAACTGACATTTAATACAATAGAAACAAGTGCTCAATGGGTAGACATTACACATTGAATATCTCTTGGTTACCTCACATTCATTGTCATGTAATACACTACATGTTCACAGACAAATATACTCGTAGGCTGAGACTAAGAGACTGTGAGAGTCTGTAAGTTGTTTATGAGCTGTAATCTGCCATGGCGTTTGGTCTACATATGCGCTGTCTTTGTGGCTAGGGTTAAGTGCAGAAAGTCTGGGCTGATTGACTTTGGCAGCTAAAGGTCAGCCATCAAACATTAATGCCAGTGAAATGTCACCTGTGTAGGGGGGCCATAGGTTAGGAGGGAGTGTTCACCAGGTGGGGTTCACCAGAGGATGCCCATCTAATTCCGTGATTATTAAACCGTATTATCAATGATCAGGTGACTCATTAACCACTGGCCTTGGAAAGGTATAGTTCACAAGTAATGACACTGTCCCAGTCTCCTCTCCAACAATATATTACTCTAGTTATACAAGTGATCATTAAGCAGACTTTCCCAGCTCAATGGTGCAATTGTGATGAGAAGTTGTTGTCCCCATGTGGGATTTGAACCAACATCAATTTGCATTCCAGCCTTGATCTACACAGGCCAAATTCAAACCTGTGTATCTGCACTCTTATGTGTTGGGGACATGTCCCACTACATTTAGGTTGTTCTTGTTTTCTTTAAGGTCAAGCAAGACTTTTTTGAGCTCCTATCAGATTACCATGTGGATGGTCAGCAGCGCTGGAGCAAAGTGAAGGAAAAGATGGAGACTGACCCTCGCTATAAGGCTGTGGAAACCTCTGCAGCTCGAGAGGAACTCTTCAAGAACTATGTGGAGCGTCTTGCCAAGGTTAGAGAAGCTTATTCACATTACACCATGTTTTGGTGCCAACCCAACCCTGTGCTATTTTTAGACAACAAGAGAGAACTACAATTTAGAAAGGCATGAAAACATAGGGATATTGATACTTTTACAGAATGGATAAAAGACACATTTACAAACACATGTATTGACAACTCCGTACTCTTCATTTCACTTCACAACACTTTATTTATAAGCATTTCCTTTAGTGATGAATGTTATTTCTTCTGTGGGGAATTTGTCTTGATCCTTGATTTTGATTCTCCTCCAGAATCCAAACTCTGAGAAAGAGAAAGAGCTAGAGAAACAGGCCCGGATAGAGGCCAGTCTGAGGGAAAGAGAGCGGATGGTTCAGAGATTCCGCTCGGAGCAAACCAAAGAGATTGACCGGGAGAGAGAGCAGCACAAAAGGGAGGAGGCCGTCCAGCATTTTAAAGCTCTCATGTCTGATATGGTAATAGAAAGTTTGGCTTCGTATCATGATGCCAGATTGAATATCTCATACCCATATACAATGGAAATATGCTTGTTATAACTATTCAACCTTAAAATTTTCCAATTTATGAAAAATGAGAGAATGGTTAAAACACATCACCATTATTTATGTATAACCTCAATCTTAAATCTAATATTGTAAAATTGTTTTCTGTATGTGACAGGTAAAGACGCCTGATGCTGCCTGGTCAGACACGCGCCGTAGCCTGAGGAAGGATCATCGCTGGGAGTCATCCTCATTGTTGGAGAGGGATGAGAAAGAGAGGCTCTTCAACGAACACATTGAGGCCCTTGCAAAGAAGAAAAAGGAGCATTTTCGCCAACTTCTGGACGAAACAACCTCGGTACACAGTGACAAGGGTCACTTGTCTAACTCTATTTGTTGTCAGTTAATCTGTTGTATTCAGCTTATTCAATATTCCTTCCTCTAGATCACTTTGATGACATCATGGAAGGAAGTGAAGAAACTCATTAAAGAAGATCCGAGATGCATCAAGTTTTCAAGCAGTGACAGAGTAAGGCCTGTCTTTGCCTCTTGAACTTTTTGAATGAGTTGTACTCCTTTTGTCAAAAAGTTGTCTATAGTAAGTCTATATAGTTATATCTTTATAGTCAGTCTATATAGTTATGTCTATATATTATGTCTTTATAGTATGTCTTTAGTAATTGTCTGTACCTGCTGTTCACCTTTTCACCATAGAAAAGACAGAGAGAGTTTGGTGATTACATCAAAGACAAGTACATCACGGCCAAAGCAGACTTCAGAACTCTCCTGAAAGAGACCAAGTTCATCACCTACAAGTAAGAAGCTTCAAATATATGATTATGCAATTCTGGATAATTTTCAGGAATCATTGAATAATTATATCCTATATAAATCCAATTATTTGAAATAAAAGAAAACAGTAAATGTAAAAACAAACTGTCCTACTTTATATATCATAGTACAGTTGCAATCAAAATTATTCAACCCCCTTGACCTTCAAGACATTTTCAAATTGGCTCTAAACATTTGTGTTCAAAATTACTCTGCCCCGAAAAGTAAAATTTTGTGCAGATTTTTTTATTCTTTATAACCTCCAATTTTTATTCCTGTCACCTCTTTACTTCAATCTGGGCCCATTCCTCGCTAGGAAAAAAGCTTCCAGATCACAGATATAATCTTTGGTTTTCACGTTACCACTGGTTTCTTTCATTTCTACCAAATATTTTCAATGAGATTAAATCTGAAGACCGTACAGGCCACTCAAGAACATTGTACGACTGATCCCTGAACCAAGCTTTGGGTGTATACTTTGGGATGACTGTCCTGCAGGAAAGTCCATTGATCATCAAGCTTCAGTCTCTGCACCGAAGGCATCCACCATCTTTGCCAAAATGGCTTGATACAAGGAATTCAAGATGTCCTTCATATAGTCAAGATTTCCACTTCCTGCAACAGCAAAGCACTCCCATAACAAGACTGGAGTGCCTCAATGCTTGACCATGGAGATGGTGTTCTTCTGCTCATAAGCTTTGCCTTTTTTGCTCTAGACATACTGCTGATCCAGTCCAAAAATTTCCATTTTGGTCACATCACTCCATAAAACATTCTTCTAGAACTCCACAGGTCTATCCAAATTAATTTTAGCATATTCAGGTTTGCATTTTTGTTCTTCTCAGTCAAGAGTGGCATTCGGTAAGATGTCCCAACATGAAGGACATGCTTGTCTAGTGTTGTTCTTATGCTCTGCATTGAAATGTTTTTTTTTTCTCCTTTTATCAGGCTATTTAGCAAGTTTGTGGCAGTAAATTGAGGGGTTTTCTCAGTTGCTCTGGTCAAACATTTTATTCCCCTTAATGAAATTGTGCTTTTTCTTCAAAACCCTAAATGGTTTTCTGGTACAACACATTTTAAACTTATGAATAAGGCTGCCAGCTGTGTCTCTAGAAACTTTTAGTGTTTCGGAAATCTTCTTATAGCCATAAACTTTCTAATGTAATAAAACAATTCGTTATCTATAACTTTTGTGAGAGCTCTTTTGACTTACAGTTTTTGAATACAGTTTTTAGAAACCTCTGTATCTTTAGAAAAGCCTACATTTGTAAATTGTTACAGTCTCCGGGTGGTTGAATAATTTTGTTTTGCAACTGTATTTCATCTTACAATAATGCCATTACTATTGTAATTGAATTAATAGAACCAAGTTTTTTAATTTCCGAAGAAAGTGGTCAAAATTTAAAAGAAGTTGCCCACTTTAAGATGTGCCACTTACAGTTAAGGTGTTGTGGAAGTATTTTAGCAGGGAGCTATGCAGTTGCTTGGGTTTTCTGAGTGGCTCTCTGGTGTTTATTTATTTGCCCAGGCCAAAAGAGCCCACCTGCAAATCTATTATATTCTGTTTGTGGTTTTGCCTTCAGTTTGTCTATGTGAATTTCACAATTAAACCGCAAGTCTGGTTCCAAAAGTAATAGCACAATCTCCACAACAGGCTTGAATGATTTGAGTTTGGACATTAAATTTGAATTTTGTGTCTTCAGATCACACAAGTTGATGCAGGAGTCAGAGCAGCACTTGTCGGACATTGAGAAGATCTTGGAAAAGGATAAAAGGTACCTGGTTCTGGACTGTATGTCAGAAGAGAGGCACAAACTCCTCATGGGATATGTGGAGGAGCTAGACCGCAGGGGACCACCTCCTCCTCCCACTGCCTTTGAACCTGCTCGACGCTCCACTAAATGATCTCACATACACCTCCCAGATATTTTCCCACACTACCACCATTCACATTATAGACTCTCAAAAACATAAAGATAAATCACTCCAGTCCAAAGGTTCTACTTGTCAAACCTTTGAAAGTGAATGGTACATACCCACTTGCCCCCTCATGCCATAAAGAACATCCTGGGATAGTGACCAATCAAATCAGCTGAGTATAAGACACCGAATAAGTATTTGGACCAACTGGAAGTTTTTGTTTTTATGATGCATTTCCAGGTCATCTCCATAACGAGCCACAGTATTTTCATGTCCCTATCCTGTCTTACACAAACACTTTATCCGTCCAGTCTGAAGGGTTAAGTCCGCATTAGATGCTAAATGGTGATTGTAGAGGATCTGTCTCGTGTTTGGGTAACTGTCCTGAACGTCTTCTGGAGGTATCGCCACCTGGTGCCTGTCGACCCGTTTTTTCCTCCAGCCACGGTCTCAAATCACGAACGTCAATTCAGTTTCACATGTCACACTTCTGCTCCAAACTGTTTAGAAACTGTGATTTGTTGAAATTGGGAGAACCTCCCAGTTTTGTGAACATTTTTTGGTGACTTTAGTCACCCACAGGGATATTCAAGAATTATGAAAGCCTCTCTGTGTATGTCATTTTAACTGACTGTTGGGTTAACATGAAAGATGTTTCTAGATGATGAATATGTATGAGTAATATGTATTCATTAGTTTGTTTACAATGTGTTATGACTGACCGTATGAGCACTGGCAGTTGGCCATGTCAACTGGTCTTACGGTTTAATTTAATTGTTCAGATGTTTCTTAAAAGGATATTGTTTTTCGGACTTGCTTTATGTACAGCTGAAGTTGAATAAAAGCAACCCATTTTTTTAACTTATGTTGACTGGATTTTACATTTTGCATCCGTTTGCACAGATATGTATAGAATGGCTCATAGCAGACCACAAAAACAACACAACTCAGTAGGTAATATATTACAATTTATTTTACACACATGCATTTCCTAAATGCTTTCTTTTATAGCATATTCATTCTGTAGACATTTTATTGCCATCTTATTGTGTGGATATTGTCACGATAAACAAAAAGGGGCAAAATGCAGGTAGCAATAAAAGTAAGATTTCAACATTTCAACTATTTTTTTATTAATACTCTAGGCAGGAGAGAGTTATGCACAGCTTTTCAGCATTGTTATTGTCTTGGTGGACTTCTGCGCACAAGACGTCACAACACACTGGTTTCTTTAGTGATATCTCTACCTATTTTGTTATGTAATACATCATTTCTAACATCATCACACAATACAAATAATACAGTCATTTCCATTTACTCCTAATAAATTATACCAAACCAGTTTTCTCCATTTTTTTCTCTTTTTAAGAAGGTTACACAAAATCAAATACATTCATAATTTATGAGGTGAGGTCTGATGTGTTGTATGTGTTTTTCTTTTATGTTGGCAAAATGAAAAAGAGGCGGTGTAGATTCAGACTGTCTTACTGTTTTCCTTACTTGGCATCCTGGTGCTCCCAGGGTATAGGATCATTTTCCTGTGACTGGGAGCCGGTTTCCCTCTCCTGCCAAAACTGCTCTAGATCTGGCAGTACAATTCCATCCTTGTTGGTCGGACTCTCCTGCAGTCCTTCACACTGGTCCGGTTGCTTCTCAGAATTTTGCTCCTCTGTTTGCCCTGGCTGGTGTGGAGGGAGGTGGGCTGATCTTTCAGGTCTTGGGGTTGGCGACTTCGGGGCGGTCGGGGTGTGTGGTCCTGCCTTGTGTTTTGCCGGTTGCTTGCGGAGGGTGAGCCTACGCCACAAGCCTATGTAGCCCTCCCTGAATTCCTCTGAGAGGGCGAGAACAATGACAGGGTTGACTAAAGAGATGGAGAACATGAGGAGCTGGGCGGAGAGAGTGAAGAGCACCGGAGGGAAGGCACCTTCGGTCTCCAGCGCGTGCCGCATCCAAACCCAGGAAACCCATTGTGGGAGCCACATGGTGGCCATGGCCACCGTCAGGCTGAACAGCATCAGGGTGAGTTTGCGGGATCTGATCTGTGTCCGCAGGTTCTGGGTCTTGCTGGACCTGCGTTGGCATCGTCCATACGCTTTCCAGAAATAAAGTAGAGCAAAACTCAAAGGTGTGCAGTAGGTCAGAAGAGGGTACACCTTGGCATACACGGACATAAAATCATGGGCTTCGACAGGCACTGCTTGAACACAAATCATTACGTTTCCTTCTCTTTGCAGGGTGGAAAAAAGCCACTGGGGAATTGGGACCACGCAAGCCAAGAGCCAAGTGAAGAGGAGGACAACCAGGATAGTCTTCAAACGGATGGTCACTTGCTTGGTGGGGTTACTGACATACTTGTAGCAAGCTTTGGCCATGATGGCCACGGTGAAGCTCTTTGCAGCCATGCAGGAGTGCAAGAACCAGTCACAGGTCTTACAGACAAACAATCCCAGGGTCCAGCTGGCACGGGAATAAGCAGTGGCTTTGAAGGGAACAGCAAATGCCAAGACCAGACCATCAGCCAGCATGAGGTTGAGGATGAGCGCGTTGATCAAGGACAGCTTACCTTTACGCGCGTTGGTAATCAGGACTCCTATAGCAGTTACATTCCCGGTGAAACCCAGGACGCAGATGATTCCTAGCACCACTGGAATCAAAACCTTCAGATCTCCGTGATCCAGGTGCTGATAGCCACTTCTCTCCAGAAATGAGCGTCTATCCACAGAACTGTTGACGGCGCTGATGTTCATAGCAGGTAATTTATCCATTTTAACTGTGATTGATTGGTAAACGAAAGACAGAGTTGACACTATGTGCAGAGAAGAGAGAGATATGCTCTCTCAAAACTGCGTCTATACGCGAATAAACTCCGCGCGCTTATGGAACGGGTCCTTGCGCTGTTTTCCCGCCTTTGACTAGACGGCGCGAAAGAGGAGCGACTTTATAACGGACGTTTTGATTGACAGGTGCCGTCCCCAGCTGGCTGACAGCGTTTCATTTCGCCCGTCGCGATACTCCCGAGGGCAATTAAAATGATTTCGGGTAATAAGCACTGACGGCTACACACGGAGTCAAACTTATTGCTTCTATTGTCACTGGAAATTATGGATTTTTTATTTCCTGCCGGAGACAAAGGCTTGATGATTGCAAATGGAAATATGGAGTAGCCTAGCAATATGAATGATTTTTGATGAGATTTTACCTCAGCAACAAAGACAAACTGATAGGCTGTAATGTAGCCTATTTTAATGTACTTTGACATATTGCTTTGGTAACACTTTATAATAGGCTACGTTATTAACACCTTTTATAATGTTTGCCATATTTATAGGATTGCCTAGTATTAGCCTACATTTATTTCCAATTCAGAGGACGGGAATACTTATCAGTTTTTACTTAAGTTTAAGTAGGCTAAGTGAGTTTTTTTATTATTATTTTTTTTTTTTTACGATAGATGTTTAAATTTGAATTGTAGGCTATAACACATGGGCCAACATTTTGTGCCACAAAAATATTGAACAACGACATATGGAAAACCATTAGGTTAGGATTTGTGTCCCATTAAGTGGGCATGTTGTCACACTATGAGCGTATGTAAATGTATACATTTCATGTACTCATGTGTAAATGTGGTCTTATTGTGTCCACGTTTTATCCAGCAGCTATAGGAAAAATCTGATACTGAAATTTTTATTTGGAGGACAGAATTCAGAGAATTATTATAATTTATGACCGTCATTTGTGTAATTTGACTTTTGACTCAACCAAAAAATGATACCGAGACTTGTGGGATTAGCCTCTCTTACTCCCTTTTAGCCTTTTTATTAAATTTGTAATAATTTGTATGCATAACTAAAAATCTATTTAGAATTATATAATAATCAATGTGTTAGTGTTATTATCAATGAAAATTATCATGAAGTGTTATTAGTATTCTATGAATCCAACAACCTTGCATATTAACTCAAAATACTATATGTATGCCTACATCAATTATTTTATTATTTTACTAATTGCAACTGTAAAATCATAAATTAATGTGGAATCTTCCTCTGGCATAAACTTTCAGATTTTTTTGTTGTGATTTGTTGTGTAGGATTGCAGTGAAAGTGGTTGTCCGTCCCTAATATGCTGCCAAATATATTCAGTAACACTTTATTTTACAGTGTCCTTGTTACATATGTTACATGTACTTACCATGGTAATAAGAGTAGGCCTAAATTTTGCATAATTGCATGCAACTAATCCTCATCCAAACCCTAGTCTTACCCTAACCCTATGGTGAATACATGTTGTTAATTAAAATTACCCAGAGCTTAAATATATAATTAAACCATAACAAAAACACCTAAAATAAAGTGTAACCAAAATTAGTTTTGTGCTCTGCAGAGGAAAGAAAGTCATGGGTTTGGAACAACGTGGGTGAGTACATTTAAGAATTATTCATTCTTTGAATTTGATTGATAGGGAACATGTGTGTCTCTTAAACTGTCACATGAGGGCGCCGTTGTTTAATTCACGTGTGGTGAAAAGGAGAGCAGGAAACAGCTTTATTTCAACTTCCTTTTCGTTTCTTTTTATTTCAACGAATTCCATTAAGCATAAAGACTGCATGGCAAATAATTGGATGTAGATACATTCTGAGCTATAAAACTTTGTTTCATTAAGAAGTTTACAACTGAAGTTTTATTCTTCAGAAGAGAACATTACTGGTTTATTTGTACATAATAAAATTCCCTGATATCATTTAACCTTCACGTCATGTATAGGCTACATCATGATACCGGCATTCCTGTCATCCTCAGGCCAAAGTGACGTAATTGAATGATGATGTTTTAACAGTCTCAGACAGATGCAGCGGAAACCATGTAAAAAAATGACATCTGATTGTTACAGGTTCATTTGATGGTGCGGAAAATATATTTTCTTCATTGGCTCATTATAGATGACATGTTGCATGCAATACGGTAATACTTTTCACCCAGCACGGCACTGAAGAATAAAAAAAACAGGGCATACTGTAAAGTTATGAGCATACTGAGATAAAGTGGAGACTATAATGCAGAATTCAAGTACTTCAATTCTGTGTACTGTAAAATCATGTCGCTGCAATTCTTTCCCCTTCTTACACAAAGCTATTCTTCACATTTCTTGTAAAAACATTCACACTTCACAACCCAAATACCACCCTTCCACAACCCAAATACCACCCTTCCAAAACCCTCCCACCCGCCACCCGTCTGCCGCCCCAGTACCCACATACGAAAAGAAGGCACCACAGCTTATTAATGGTTACATCAAAATTAAGAGGACAACATGGCATGACAAAACATAACCAATGGGATTGACTTTTACTTCAGAGCTCCATTCAAGAGGGCCAATCAGGACACTAAATGCTGTGATTCCATCCACAGATTGTTTGTCTCAACACTACAATCAGCGCAGAGTCACATTCTTAGTCTGTTACGGACCAGTCAGACACTTCGGAGGAAGTTGGAGGGCATTGTGTTTTAAGGGAAATGAAAATCCATTGTTTTTTGTAAGTAAAGGCACCCCTTTGATTCTGATGTCAGCGGAGGCCCGTCTTATTCACGGTTTGTTTTTGCCTTATTAAAGATTCTTCATAGCATTGCAATGAAAATGCACATTTGTCCAGATTTAGGACATGTCAGGTATTTCCTTCCAGCAGAGAAATGAATAAATACGATAAATAAACAAGAGTTCGTGGAAGAGGAAATGCAGATACTTAATAGCGGAAGAATGTTTGTGCAGGGCAGGATGCTTCTTGTTCGTGAAAGTCTGGCCGCATCCTTGCACAACATGGCCTTCTTATCCAGCGTCATCTGTTCATACTTCTCCCCACATCATAGGTAACTTCACGTTTCTCATCACAAAACACACCCTGCAATATCCTGCAGGGCTACAGCTTTTTCCCTCTTTCTCTCTCTTTTCAGGAACATGTGGAGGTGGTACAGTTGTGCTAGTTGACCTTATCCTGGAATATGTAAAGGTTATTGGTGGCTGCCACAGCGATGATGTTCTCATAAGGATGCCAGGCGGTGTGGAGAATTTTCTTGCTGAAGTCCAGGCTGTCCACACTGATTTCATCTTTGCGGCGCTTTCCGCCCACACACACCTTACGAGGTTTCAGGATTGCCCGAGGCTTGCTGTTCTCTCGGGACGCCTCCAGTGTCACATCACGCTTCGTATTTCGGTCGAACATTCGGAAGAAGTTGTTGTAGGAACCAGTCATTATCACGCTGGAAATAGAACAAAATGAAAAATCAACAATATTTTAATTTATCTTTTGAACACTGTAACTGTGCACTGATTTACCATTCACAATAAGACCAGTATGTGTAGCAAAGTGAATATTTAATACAGCTGTGTAAAACACTGACCTGTCGGATCCATTCCAAACACATTCAAATTTGTCGAAGATGCAGTCATTCTCATACAGCGAGCAGAGCTTACTTCTTAGGTAATCATGAACCTGGTGGAGGAAACGATCACCATTTTAATTTAGTAAACACCGGTTATAAAAAATTCTTCTCTTTTTAGACAATGTGTGATTTTTAAAGACCCCATGATATTGTTGTCTTATTTTCCAACCCATTGGTGGAAGATGTCCCACTTTGTGCCTAACTGGCCAATACATTATGTAAATTAAGACACCAAAGTAGTACATTTAGAGAAACCAAAGATGAAGCGTGATTTGCTACTTGCTATTGCTGAATGGAGGTAGGTGGATTTTATAATTTGGGGGAGATGACCTTCTCATTCTAGAGGGCATTTTATTGGGCAACATTTATTTAGTGAAAGATAAGGCATCACTTTTGGTCTGTTTTCCTGACTGTAAATTTTAAATGTTTATGTATACTAAAATATTTGATTTGTCTTTTTTTTAGGACCATACAAGCATATGACTTCAAAACTACCAGACATGGATTGAAAGCCAGAAAAGCCAAGTTTGACATCATGGGGCCCTTAAAATTGAGCATTAGTCAATACTTTGGTTAATGCAATGAAGTTAAGTAAGTGCCTTACCTGATAGGTTTCCAGTGGTTTGCTCTCCATGTTCAGATCCCAGACCTTTACTGTCAGGTAGTCACGTGTCATCAGGTACCGCCCACTGTGGCTAAATTTAACGTCCGAGATGGAGGAGATGATTTCAGAGAAAAAGGAACGATTGCTTGGGTCTTCTGGCTCCTCAAAAACTAGGTGAGAATAATTGAGAAATTAAATAAAGAAACACTTTAAAACGAGGATAAAAACATGTCCTGTGCACACTGAATATCCCATCTCGCTCAGAAATATGTCACATTAAAGAAGTAAAATAGATTGCGAGTGCTGTTTCATGCTGGCTTTAATAACAAGCGACTGGCCAAAGAAAGTTTTTCTGAATGAGTTTCACCAATTGCTGTATAACACATCATAAATCTGCCGGCTCGCCTGGGAAATAATACACCTGTCAGAGAAGAGAAACAGATATTTATCATCCACTATCGATTATCCCCTCACTGTTTTGTTGACTTAGTTGTGGATTATCCTGTGATGTGTCGGCAGGCATCTACACAGCGGATGAAAAAACATGGCAGAGGGGGAGGAAACAGATCAATGCTTGCGGGGATATTTGGGCACTGGTGGACTGCAGGTGTTTGTCATGAGTGTGCCTTGTCACATTGTGAGCCTGTCCACCTGCAGTCTTGCTGGGTGTCATTCAGAGGGGGCTAATGAGTCCTCTGGGGAGTGATATGAAGGGATACGACCCTCCGCCCAGACTCGGAGCCCTGCTGGGCTTGGTTAGCATCCCCCGCCTGCCACCGCAGATTGATTTTTAAGAATATTCTCTGGGATGTCTGGAAGATTTATTAGTGTGGATGGAAGGAGCATCACACACTATGCGATAGAGAAGACATTGAGGAGGTCTTTCCTGAGGCAAACTGGCAGATCTGCCTGCTGTGAGGTCATGTACCAGGGAAAACATTGACAGATGTGTGTATAATTTAGGTCAGCGTGGTTCTGGAGATACAAACCAAGGCAGCTAAAACTCAAGCCCTCACAGTTGTTACCCCCTCCAGCAAATCTGGCCTTTTAAAATTCAGCAGCAGTATGTAAATGTCTATTCAACAGGATGCAAACGCATGGACCAGTAAGCACGTCGATGAAACTAAGGAAATGACCGAATTCTTTGAGCGGTGAGCAAACTATAGGCATTGCGATCTCCCCTTGAGCATTGATTTTTATGCCAAGCTTAAATGTCAATGCTGATCATCAAATGCACATGGATGTTTCCCACCTTAAACTGGAGACCCGAGCATCTATGACTTAAGAAATGGAAATCTGTCAATTTGTGGTTATCAATCCAGCCATGTGCAGCCAAAGGGGATGCCACTGTATACCATCAGTATTGGTTCATCAGTCTGCATTGTGTCCAATCCCCAAATGAAATTAGCCAGTTAAGCTCAAGGAGACGCAATCATATTAAAAATTTGCATAATCCTCACCTCCAACGCCCTCGCCCTATGTGGAAGAGAGGCTAATCCCTGTCATGGCGTATGTACTGGCTGTGCTCTCTAGAGACAACAGTGTTTCTAGAGCTGTACTGCCCCATAAATATGTAAAATTACAATAAATGTTGGTAGAATGCAGTAAGCACTCATTTAAGCTGGGACAAAAATATCTGCAACATGTTAAGGACCTCAGAGAAGCTTTAGTATTGGTGTTTGCTGGCCTGTTACCTACCAATTGGGGGTTTGTTCAAATCCCTCATCCTAAGTATTAAATGTCAGTGCATAACTCATTCCGCACCATTTGTGTAAGAGACGTGAATGGTACTTTAAATCCTACAGTATGGTGATTAGATGTGTGCTACCGCTTTTCTAAGCAATCAGCCCTTTCAGCAATCAGCAATCTCAATTGTCTACAAAGTCTGAGATTTCAATATGAACTCAAACATTTCTCATCAAATTCCATAAAGAAAATGACCTGAGCTAAGCTATTCACGTTCATTTTATAAGTGTACACTATCGTTCAAAAGTTTGGGGTTGGTAAGATTTTTAAAATCTCTTTTTTTAAGTCTCATGCTCACCAAGGCTGCATGTATTTGATCATAAACACAGTAATATTGTGATATGTTATTACAATAGAATAAAAACTTTCTATTTTAATATATTTTATAATGCAATTTAACTTATAATGCTTTATTCGCAAAATTTGATGCATAAGTTAAATTCGCAACTTTGGATGGAAACATAGGTAGTGTCACATGATCCTTCAGAAATCATTGCAAAATGCTAATTGGTGCTCAAGAAACATTTCTTATCAGTGTTGGAAACAGTTGTGCTGCTTAATATTTTTCCCATGAAGAACAGCATTTATTCAAAATATAAATCTTTTGTAACACTGTAAATGTCGTTGCTGTCACTTTTAATGCATCCTTGCTGAATAAAATTATTAATTTCTTTTAAAAAAAAATCTTTCCGACCCCAAACTTTTGAATGATAGTGTATTTCAACACTTGTCTCATTAATGTCTTTTTTCCCTTTAGGGTTGCACTGACTCACATTTCGAGTGGTTGTCACAGAGCGCTGCTGCCCTCATGTCACACAGACGTATGGAGCCTTTACTGCTACTGTAGACGAAGGTGTTGCACTGGTGTGGGTGAAACTCTGCTGCCGTTATCACCTCCGTCAACTCCTCCATGTTTGCTGGCTTAATGTCTACAATGTCTGAAAAAGCAGCTCAGGAAAACTTGCAGGTCTAGTAGTAGCAGCACAATGAATCAGATGGGGGAAAATACCAATTTAGGTTTACAACTATGCGGTTAACAATTGTGCTGGGCCTAGTCCTGAAGGTAAACTTTCTTTTTCAAAAACATGTTTCTGTCAGATTTAATGACATACAAAGGATACTGAAGCTTCTGTTTGTGATCTCCAGGTTCCACAGGTTGATCCTTAAGTCATCGGTGGACATGAAGGTCTCATAGTCACTGTTGACAGAGATGGAGTTGATGTGGTACGTGTGGGCATTGGAAAACACTCTCCGGGGCATGGCCTCAACCATGAGGTCCATGGGCTGCAGTACTGGCACCTGGAGAAATGAAAAGACAGAAAAAAAGGTCAGAATCTGCTGTAACAATTACAACAGCCACAACAAAGTCATCCTTTTTTTTCAAAGATTGTTGGTCATGTGACCACTAGTTGGTTTATCTTCTTGTATTTCATCAGCAAGAACTGGGACAAACCACAAGTCTATTTAAAGAACGCTGAATTGAACAGAAGGTCAGAACAGGGAGACAGTTCAGCTTATTTTAATATTCTAGTTTAAAAGACCCAATGAACCCAAGCTTTATGGATGTCATATGCTAGCACACTCCAAAAAGTTAACCAAATTAACTTCATATGCACCAAAAACATTGACACATCTTGCACTATACAAATATTTGTTCTCTCTGGAAAGAGAATGTCCTACTTCCTTTACATAATAAATGAATTTGGCTACCATTTACTTCCCTTCCCAATCAGTTGCGAAGAAAGTGACTGTATTTTATTAATTTTAAAAAGTGTCATTGCTTTCATCCATAGTACAAGCCGTCAAGTATGATATTTGGGTCTGAAATGCAAACCAAAGCCTATTGACTACATACATTAACAGAGGAATGGAATCTTAACTCCTCAAACCATTTCATGGGGGTTTTAATAATTGGTACAACTGATTAAAAATGCATGATTAACCTTTTTTAGAGTTCTATTTTGCTCTCGCATCTAAGTGGGGCTAATGACCATTATGATGGTGCTCAATGTGCGTTTGGCATTTGTGAGCTGGAACCATCCGGCGGGACACATTTATAAGAGTCCGCTGTATTGCACTTCCCGCTGTTAGCCGGTGCCCAGAACAGCACCAGCTCTCCACCCGCAGGTCCTAATTGCAGTATGCAGATGTGGGCTGTTTAACTGACGCTGATGTTTAGAGGCAGCATATGTCATCCCAAAAGAGAGTCACTCATTACCACATCACAGAAGCACCTCTGCCTTCAGTGAGACGCATTCAAATCAGTCCTTAGCTCTGAAATTACCCTTCAGTTTTTTCAACCACTATTATAATGTTGCATTCAAATGCAGAGCTGAATGATTCTGTGGTAGCTTTTAGAGAGGAACGTGTATATCAGGATGGTTTGATTTAGCTGTGCACGCTTAAGTGCATAAATTAGCATTTCATGCGCTGTTTGTTTGACACGCTGACAGATTTATGTGTCATTCTTTTATTATTATTAGTCTCAGCATAACATGGCACATCCATGGACCACCCACAGTTTATTCGCTGACCATCTGATGCATAGTTTCATGAGTAAGGCTTCAATGTCTTGGATTTGTCCACTAGTCAATGGATTTGCCAGGTTATCATCAACTCTTTGAAAGAGGAGGCACTTAAATCAGATGAGCAGAGCCATTCTGCCAGATAACAACACTTCAAGAAGCTTCAAGAACCGTATGTTCTTCAGTAGTTATTGAGCGGAAAAAAAGAAATACACATTTTCATCTTAACTGTATGTTTGTTTTAGCGATATAAGTAGATTATATTGTTTAAATATAATATAAAAGTTTAAATTATTTTAAGCCATGGAAGTCTGTTAAATGGTTGAGAACCACCGCTTTAAAACAACATTAACTGTCAGTTAGATGATAGTGGGTGATTTTTAGCCAGAATAAGTTGGAAACATGCCATTAGTCATAAGTCTTGCGCTACAGGAATTTGTCCTTTTCTTTATGAATAAAATATCTGGGAATCTGTATCTAATGTCTCCACCTGAGAGAAAATAACTTCCGGTGCCAAATTTAGCAGTCAGCCAGAAGTTCAAAGAGCAAACGGGTCACGCAGGAGAAAAGGAGAGAGTGAAAGACCATGGTAAAGATATTAAAACATGTTTATCATCTACCGCTAAGACAGGCAGGGGGGTGGGGGGGGGGGATTGGCCAACACCTAGCTTTCCGTTTTTATGGCACAGACAGCATTAGTAGGTCAAATAGCACAAGAATCCATTTTGATTTGCTGTATTGTTATAAAAGGTCAGGTAACCGCTGGCTTTAAATGGCACGGCAGTCACACCTTGTATCACGTCACCTCATGGATTGTAGAAACCAGTCCACTGCGAACCTTAGGGGTAAAATCGCATACTGAGACAGGAGTAAGATCACAGCGCTGGCAATGGTGACTGCCAGAACACATGACATGTGTGTCTCATCCTTCCCCTCCTCCCTCACTACCGGAGCTCCATGATAAATCCGTCTCCGCATCTCCACCGCACATACATTTCACGGTCCAAATGGGATTGCCGCCCGCTCCATGCCATCACCCCGGTGTCAGGCTAATCTTCTGCCCGGACAGACAATGGTGGAGGAGTGGAGTGCTTTAATCCATTAGGCCATGGAGCAGAAAACAGACACCGCACCAAACATTAATGGCTACTCGGAGTCGCGCCCTCTTTGTATCTGTATTCAATTTGGAGGGATGAGTGGAGAACGAGTGAGAAGGAAGCAGAGCATGATTGTGAGCCCCTTCACTGCACATTATCATCTCTCTTTGTCCTTGCTGTTTGATTATGAATGAATGGCTTTCGGTCACTGACAGCTCATCGTTTGTCAGCTTCATGTGAGAATTTGAGCGAACAGCAGCAACTCATCAAAGCGTTAATGAGAACATGCGCCAGAAGATTTATAATAAACCTCTGACTTCTTGGTACAGGATTCAGTGGAAGATGAAATGTAACTCTTCAGCTATGTGCCATTCCAGCTAAAAACAAGATTCTACAAAAGCTAAATATATATTTCATCATACATTACTGTCAGCTAAACTGCTGAAATACTTAAACACGGATTGTAGGAGTGCATCTTAAGAAACCTATGAAGAACATGTCTGAGTCATGTTACATTTTAAAATCAAAAGAAATAAATAAGAAATTATATCATGCTTAAAGAAAATTAAGCCTATTTAAAAAAACATTCATATTTTCTGTATTTTTAAGGACATTCTCATTACTGTAATGGCTGAAATTTTAATTAATTATGAATTATATGAAAATAATGTTCCTTAAATAGACTTCATATTTTTTATGTAAAATTCTTTTTCTTTTTTTTTGTCAGAATCAACCTTAGGTGTTCTGACATATCTAATGAACAAATATAACACATTTTGAGTATCCATATTTTGCAGGTGGTGGTAATACAAGCATGCTGACCCGTAATGAGGTGATGGTGGACGGGTCTCTGATTCTTCCATCTTCATCCTTTAGGTTATATCCCTCCGGTCTCTTATCCCTCTCACTGATCTTCCACAGTTTCACAGTTTTATCTGAAAATAAAACAGTTACACACAGCTTCAATATACCATTTGGAGGGAGCAAGACATTATAAAAGGAGGAGAGATTAAGAGAGAGAAGAAAATAAAAAGGTGGGCAGTGAGAAATTTAACAGTCTGTGGGACACAATCTGGCACATGGCTGGAAAATATCCAGCACCAACTGAGTATATAAACCGTAGCCATACCATCTGAACATGGGGAGATGTCTGATGTCATTGGAAGACTTTACAGTTCCTTACTGTTCCAACAATCTTTTGTTGAAATGGCAGCAAATATTGTTGTTTGGACTTCACTGGCTTTCAAATATCTTCTTTTGTGTTCCACACAAGAAAGTCAGTCATACAGGTTTGGAACAATGTGAGGATGAGTAAACGATAGCAAAACGTTTTATTTTGGGGGAACTATCCCTGTACCAGCATTATTTTTTTGCACTGAGATCTCAAACGTCACTCACCATTGGTGGAGAGCAGGAAGTAGGCAGCGTTCTGCTGAGGCAGCCAGCGTATCTTATTGATCTTCTCCTCGATCTCTAAACTCTTCAGGTAGTCAAACTCCGGCTCGTGACTCTGAAACGTGCTGTAAACATTATACTCCCCACGTCTGTGAGGCTGGTTCTTGCTCTGTGTGTGAGAAGAGAGAGATTTCATCTATATAGGTGATTTGTTCGGTGGCAAAGACCAACATAGCTCATTACTATCATTTGTTTTGCTATGGTAATATAGGTATTAAATATGGGAGGAGATCTGCAGTACTCTGCAGGATGACTAAATTCGTAACAGAAAACAAACTAATTAGCTGAAAATATATAATAAATGAACTTGGAAGAGACACAGGATTTGGAACTTTGTTAATAATGAGCATTGAGATTAATGGAAATCTACAGGGCTTTCCCCATGTGAATATCACATAATGTGCTGCTGATTCTGTTAACGGTTAATTGCAGGTTTCCTGGTCACAGTTGGACTATTACATTTAATGCATTCGCAATCAATGATAGCATGGAAATAAGGAAGTTTTCACAATGGGAACCTTTAAAATCAATAATTGTGAAAACCACTCATGCAGTTAAATTAAAGTACACAGAGAACAGTCCCTCTCTAGAGAGGGTTATAACAATCTATCCGTGTGTGTGTGTGTGTGTGTGTGTGTGTGTGTGTGTGTGTGTGTGTGTGTGTACAAGCGTTTTGGGCATGTTCGTATGTGTCTGGATTTGCTGACAACATGCCATCTCTTCTACAGGCAGAATGAACTGAATTGAAAAGAAAAGCCCTCCTTCAGTTTTGAGGAGTATCTAATAGTTGTGACAGTAGTTTAGTAGTGACTGTTTTCTAATAACAAGCTACTTTTTCCAATGAGTAGCAGTGTACCTCGACCAAACATTAATTTGCTCATTGTATTGTGCACACAGCTTTACCGTTGCACTGTCCTAAACGACTAACCCTTTCAGTGAATCTGGTTCATTTGGACAGTTGATTTGGCATTTTAGGCCCTTTAGAGCTAAATATTTGCAATGAATACAGGACACTTTTTGATAACTTGTCATTGACGTTGTTTTTAAAATGTGAATCAAATAGCTAAATCAACAACCTCCTATACTAGTTTAGGATGAATTTAATGCAGTTTTTAGTAATAAAAAAATATGCACATACAGTATAGATATAAGTGTATCTGTTTACCTGTATTGAACCTTAGTTAAATGAATCTGTTATATACTGCTGTATGTTTTGTAACTGAATTATGTGTCATTTATTTTTTGTATTTTTGTCTAGTTGTGTATATATCTGTTCAAGTTGATGCTGTCATCCTAATTAAGGTTTTTCAAAAACCTATTTTTGTCCTAAAAATACAACTCTGATTAAATTAAATATAATTGTATAATTATTTATATAAAATATAGTTCTCTTGTTTCCAAACAGGTTTGGTTATGACTTCCAATATGTGGAGAGAAAAAAAGCACTGAGATATTTCTCAGTATCTTCTTTTTTATTCCACATAAGAAAGAAAGTCATACAGGTTTGGAACGACAACTGTACATGGTGACGAAATCTTCATTTTTGGGTGAACTATCCCTTTAAGTTGCTTCAGTGTACTTAGTTCCTTATTGTTAGTAGTGTATCTACCCTCTAATTCTAAAGAAGCTTCCCCAAAACTGTTTGCTGTTTAAAGAATAAACAGGTGACAAAAGCATCACGTCTGAGCATGTGCACCTGAGGTTTATAGAGACCTCACCTGTCTTACCATTGTGTGTCTATTGAAACCTTGTTCAAAGCCACAGGAAGTTGTGTTACAGGGTGCGACCCTGTGGTTTTTGCTCACACAGTAAGAGAAGTACAGATTAGATTGATCTGCTGAGTGCCACCTTTTTTTTAACAGGAATGAATGCATGATGTGAAAGATTTCATGGTTTCGTCTTACCTCTTGCTCCCTTTGGAAAACCACAACTCTTCCTCCCTTGTCTCCCGTGGCCAAGAGCTCTCCAGTAGAGTTGAACTCCACAGTAGAGATGATGTCAGCTGCAACACAACACAAGAGAGCCTTTATGTATACAAGACTTACCACTCTTTACAACGGATAATGTACAGTGAGCTGGTCATTATCATAAAATTAACCACAATGATTGATCTTGTATGTCACTTAAGGGGTTTATTTGGTGATTAATGACTGGCTCTATACGTTAAACCACTTATTTACACAGCTACATGAAATATTGATTTGAGAGTAAACTATTTTATTATGCAAGAAGAAAGAGACCATGGAGTCATATAAAACATCTAGGAAATTGGTTAATTATACAGCTTAGTTTTCTAAAACGTATTTAACCACAGAATGCTGTAATTGATGAATCAGAATTAAGTAAGAGAGCTGAGTAATAAGTTAATATGCACAAAGCCCACACTCCAGCGGCTTAAGTCTTCGAACAACACGCGTAATATACAAGTGTATTTACTTTTGACGTCTTGCAATTGGCCACAAGAGACATAAAAAATTTAAAACCAATGATATGTTTGGCATCATTGTCATCAGACCTTGTGTGCACGTCTTGACACGCCATATGAATGTAACAACAGGGATTGTGAAAAGTGTGTACAACCAAAAATTACTTATCTGGACTTGTATGTCAATGAGATTTGAGAACTGCAATGAAGGGAATTGTTATCGATTTCTAACATCATAAATACGTCTTTTTTTTCTTCACACAAAGCTATTATATGAGCCCTGACAGCGTGAACATTCTGCTAAACCTCATACGTGGAGTCACACAGGTCTGGTGAGTAAATCATTTTTTTGGTTAAAATAATGCAGGTTGCCAGAAGAATATCAATTCATAGTAGAGTTATTCTTAGGTCTACAATATTCTTATAAAAAGATGGTATTAGGAATATATATGAAATATTCAGATATCCGGGCTATTGTGTTCTGTATATCAGAATCCGATAAATGATAAGCTCTGTTGATTTTATTAATCACAGCAGAATTAAAAGGTACAGTGGTTAGCAATCATAAAATGCACTGGTTGCAAAATACATGCGATTAGTCGAAAAACAGCAATTAGTCCTCCATCTAAATTCGCATATGTTAAATGCCTGCCACTCTTAACAATTTTAAGCTGTCGATACCGACTTGAAGAAATGCATTGTGTTCTAGTGGCACACATTTGTGAGAAAAAGGTTAAAAGAGACTTAGGAAAAGTACTGAATTTTTTGTGCTTACAAATGCATAAAATAATCCTCAAAAATCATGTTTAGCAGAAGATTAAATACTTCTGGAATCCCTGCATCAGACCAAAGGGCTGAAAAAACATTCTGTGCACTTAAACAGATAAAGAGAGCAAGAGCTGTCGTTCCCACAGCATGAAGAGCTCAGAGATCTCAGAAATCTCCACCCCACAGAGAGCCTACGCTCCCCTCCTCCGACTACCCTTCCTTCCATTCATTATCATCTGACACAGAAATACACAACATCCTTCACGTTCAACACTAAATCCACGGGATTCACCGCCGAGGACAGAAACTGCCTCATAATTTACATACGACAGGATTAACTCGAGACATCTAATAAATCAGTTTCTAGAAAGATTGATTTTAATGCTGGAACACAGAGAAAGATAAGCAAGTCTTTCATCTTTTCTAGGCATACAATTCAAAATGAGCGATTTTGTGATGGATTGTTTTCACCCAAATGTTTCTGAACCTCTGAATCTTAGGTTACTATTCACATCTGTAGGAGGGTTTCCTACCTTTCAGAAATCTTCTTTTATCTTCCTCTAAAAGATGCATTTGTTTGAAGGGTGATGAGCTCAAAACAGTAGATTACATGGCTTGATTATTCTGTATCGCTCTGCAAACAGACATTGCTTTCGTAGATGTTGCGTCTTTAGTGGCATCCGTTAATAATGAAAGACGAAGGGGTCGAGATGTAACAAGTAGGAAAGTGTGCTTCAAATTATTATTATTTTTTTTTTTTTTTTTTGAGAAACCACACACCCTCAATGAATTTATCGCTTGCTGAATTGAAAACGGGAGGAAGTGGTTGCCATGGAGACCCCTTCCATTACTGTTGTGCTACATTTGACTGGAAGACTTTGCTGTGTGTGTTAAACAGCCCGAATGCGTGGCTTACAGCGTCTGATGCCGGTCAATGGCACAGTGGGGGAGAGACTGAGAAAATTAAGTCTATTTTTGAACATGGCTGCTGAAATACTGCTGAAACTGTCCTGAAGTATTGCACGAATAGCTGCAGAACACTGTGATTTATTCACAATGGCACATTCTTTCTATATTTCTATGCTTATTTTGGTTTATTTTGTCTATTTTTATTTAATTTTAATCATTTTATTGTATGATATGGATGGATACCTTAGTGAAAAATAAATATACCAAAATGTATTTTAAAATGTCTAAGTATACCACAAATACATGTATACATATTTATGGACTTAATATAAATACCATGCAATTGTACTTTTGGTATACTAAATTGATATACCTAAAGTCTGCTAAATTAATGCACTTTAGTTATCCAGAAATAGGCAGACAGACAGATAGATAGATAGATAGATAGATAGATAGATAGATAGATAGATAGATAGATAGATAGATAGATAGATAGATAGATAGATAGATAGATAGATAGATAGATAGATAGATAGATAGATAGATAGATAGATAGATAGATAGATAGATAGATAGATAGATATAGATTGGATGGAAGGATGGACGGATGGATGGATAGATTATTATTATAAAATGTATTGGACAGTGTAATGTTGCATTGCTAATCTATAACTGCATGAATATGTTTTCTATTCAGTTTTAGTACGCTTTACAGTGGCGTCATATGGGAAGGGCGTCCGGAAAATCTTGCTGTCCTAAATGACAATGATGAAGGACTCCGACTGGGAGGATTCGGACATGGTGAGACTGTTCCTCAGGCACGTTACTAAATGAATGATGCATTAATAGTCTAATAGTCGGCATAAAGATATGTCATTCCCTTGCGAAAATAAAGCAGATATTCAACGTCTAAGCCCATTGATCTGGCTGCTGCATTTCTTATCTTTGTTTGCACAGAAAGCGACTATGAAACCCCCTGCTTCTTGAGGGAGGGCGAGTTGAAGTCATTACAGTCAGAATAAATTGTATTCATTTACTAATTATCTTGCTGTTCTTTGTTTCTCAACAGTGAGCAGCAGTAAAAAAGACTCAACAAAGCGCCCTGAAAAGAGTTGGATGTTGCATAAGGTAATGATACAGAAGTCGCTCTGGGATACGGCAACATTTGATCAATCGTTGAGGAGCACCTGACCGTACACTCTCTGCCTTGCAATAACACAGGCCTTTCTCATTATAAACACATTAGCACACTGCAGTCTGAGACAGGGAGAAAACTGATGACAATGTTTTAATGAGTTTGCTCAATTACAGACATTCTTATTTCTCATCTTTCTCTCAAGGATAAATGAGACAGCAGAGAAGGAAAGGGAAATAGAGGAACACAACAGAGAGAGAGAGAGAGAGAGAGAGAGAGAGAGAGAGAGAGAGAGAGAGAGAGAGAGAGAGAGAGAGAGAGAGAGAGAGAGAGAGAGAGAGAGAGAGAGAGAGAGAGAGAGAGAGAGAGAGAGAGAGAGAGAGAGAGAGAGAGAGAGAGAGAGAGAGAGAGATGGGGGGTGGGGGTCCTATATTATCAAAGCATGTGTTGACTTAGAAAGAGAGAGTGATTTCATGAAAGCAATTTCAAGGCCCTGTGGTCCAGCATTCCCTTGCGTGAAACTGTTTGACAAGAAATATCCAGATAAAGAGTATTTCACAAATTGTTATCCCTGTTTAACTTGATTCAGTGACTCTGAAGAACACTAGGGATGTGGATAAATGGAAATATTTAACCTTAACTAATGTACATTTAACACAAACAAAGTTATATTTTTTTTGAAGAAAATAAAGCCTATTTTAGGGTCATTTAGGATACTTTTTGCACTGTGATATTATTTTCATGACAAACTCTCATTACCATAATATAAAAAATAACTAATTGTAAACTAATAGAAGTACTTGTTGTATAGCTTTTAATTTATGATGATTTAAAATAATTTTTATATGTATATATATATATATATATATATATATATATATATATATATATATATATATATATATATATATATATATATATGTGTGTGTATACTGTATATGAAGAGTTAAGATGCAAAAGCCTCTAAGTGCCATCTGAAATTTTCTTCTAGAATGATAATTTTTATCAAGCTCGTATACAGTATTTAAGTTTAATAATTTCACTTAAATGGCAATGCAAATTACCTATTAATTGTCATTTAAGTGAAATTACTTAACTTTAATATACAAGCTTTATAAAAACATTTCTATACAATTCTAAATAATTTATTGTTTCTGTCCTTTAGGGTTTTTTATGGCTTTTATGTTGTTTGCGTTATGAAATTCAGAGGGCATCATATTTGACTATTTTGTATGTCTTTATATAAGCTGCCTATGACAAATAAAGTGGGCAGTGGATTACTGAGTGCAGTTAATAAATCCTGCGGGCACCCATGTCTGCAACAGCAGGGTCAAAGGTCAGGGTCTCATATACCCAAAGTGCTTCTGGGAAAGAACAGATCTCTCTCGTGCTGTAATTTGCAGCCGCTCTCATTACTCACACACCATAAAGTGGGTTACCGTGCCAACCTGTCTAATCCCAGCAGCCCCGACAGCTCTGGAACATATATGATCATGGCTTCCCCATCACAAAGGCATCATGGGAAATATCAAAAATATAATGTTCACAATGGCATATTAGCATACTATTTAAGCAGTATGTAGCCTATAATGTGCACAGTATGTACATTTACTTTTTTTTTTATTAACCACGATTTTTTAAATTTTAACACTGTTTTGACTGATTGATTAAAATGCCACAAATTATATTGGATTATATGAAATTATATGAAAATTGGATTGCAAATGCAAAATAATCATGTTAATAAGCCAAGATGTCACTCGCTGAATTAAAAATGTCACAACAATGCAGCAAACTACTGTCTGAAATGATACATGCATACTGTTTCACATACTATTTTCAATAAAAAAGTAAGCTGTATGCAGTATATTGCAGTATGCTGTAAGCATCTTCCACTCCAAACACAGCCGGGTTATAATGTCCTGCTGTTTAAAACATGCCAAGAACATCCACAGAACAAAGTCTAATATAGTCACACTTAGCTCATATTGATCTACAAATTGATTTTCTTTGCTTTCGCACAGGCAAAATGAGAATGAGATCAAGTTGATGCACCATATCAAGACGTTAAATGCCACTATGCAGTGAAAGAGGACAGTGGGTCAACAAAGATCTGTAGGAAAAACAGCAAGTGGAATGTGTTTTAAAGTATAGCTTCTACCGCCAGCCCTCACAAACAGTCTAGATCTCATTGAGGTTTCAGCATGGCACAGCTGTCTGCAACATAAGAGAGAGGCTGGTTCATGGAAAAGTAGGTCAGTCTGAGTCTAGAGAGCCCGTCTCCGGCTACAGAACATCCAGTCATTTCCAAAAGACAAAATCAATGCTTGTTTTGAAGTTAAGCCAAAATGAAATGATTTTGTGTAAAGCCTGTGTGGAGGCATGTCTGCGTGGAATCTGCAATTATCACAGGACCCGATAGAGCACTGTGCTGTAATGCACAGTTGTACGTTCGGCATTGTCTGCGAGATTAAAGCCCTTTCGCTGAGTTCAGCGTCTCAACGGATCAGCCCAAAAGAGAAGATTACAGCTGCCTTAACCTATCTGAAGTGTTTAACATCTATTCAGAATGATAGATTGGTTAGGTGCGCAACAAGATTGTATGAGATAGATTAAACGCCTCGTACAGCCAAAAAATGAAAATTCGGTCTTCATTTAATAACCTACAAAAGAGCAATATGAACATCTCATAAGAAGAAAGCCATTTCAATTAAATGAAAGCAAATGGGGACTGATGGCATCAGACTCAACTGGACAGACCCACATTTAAGTCAATATAAATAAATAAAAATTCACATATAAATAAATAAATAAATAAATAAATAATAACCAGTGCTATGCATAAGTTTAGACACCCATGCTAAAGTTGACTAAAAAGAGGAATAAAAAATCATCTTTTGGAAATTGAACTTAATGCCTTAATTTAAAAAATTAGGAAAAATCCAACCTTTAAGGACACCAATTTTCTTTGTAAATGAATAATGTATCGTAAATAAATAAATGTTCTTCCTTAAAATACAGGGTGCATAAGTTTGGACACCCCTATGTTAAATTCCCATAGAGGCCGGCAGATTTTTATTTTTAAAGGCCAGTTACTTCATCTATCCAGGATATTATGCATCCTGATAAAGTTCCCTTGGCCTTTGGAATTAAAATAGCCCCACATCATCACATAGCCTTCACCATACCTAGAGATTGGCATGGAGTACTTTCCATAAGATCATCTCTCAATGCAAATCAAACTAGCTATTAGGCTAACTGAAATAAAACCATGCCAATCTCTAGGTATGGTGAAGGCTGTGTGATGATGTGGGGCTATTTTAATTCCAAAGGCCAAGGGAACTTTATCAGGATGCATAATATCCTGGCTCCATGAAGTAACTGGCCTTTAAAAATAAAAATCTGCCTCCCTCTATGGGAATTTAACATAGGGGTGTCCAAACTTATGCACCCTGTATTTTAAGGAAGAACATTTATTTATTTACGATACATTATTCATCCACAAAGAAAATTGGTGTCCTTAAAGGTTGGATTTTTCCTCATTTTTTAAATTAAGGCATTAAGTTCAATTTCCAAAAGATGATTTTTTATTCCTCTTTTTAGTCAACTTTAGCATGGGTGTATTCACTTATGCATAGCACTGTATATATATATATATATAAACTGGGTAGACACCAGAATACACCAGGTTTCGCCATATATATATATATATATATATATATATATATATATATATATATATATATATATATATATATATATATATATATATATATATATTGTATGGTTTCTCACACAAAAGGTAATTTATGGATTCAGAACTTTTAATATTTAAAAAGATGTTTTTAATTTTTTGTAATAGTATTAGAAGTATAAAGTCTTTATTCCACTGACTTTGAAACCAAAAATAAAATAAAATTTACACTACCATTCAAAAGTTTGGGGTCGGTAAGATTTGTTCATGTTTCATGTTTTTTAATATTTTCATGCTGAAGTCTCTTATGCTCACCAAGGAATTAATAAATCTTAAGTTTTCATTAATTTTAAAAAATGAACCCAAACTTTTGAACGGTAGTGTATATAAAAATAAAGTATATAGTTTTATAAATTAAATAATATTATTATGAATTCATGTAATCATTGATTTTCATTCATGTTTTTGGTTTTATGTAAGGAGGAAAGTCATACAAAATTGATAATCATTGAGGGCATGTTAAAAAATTACAGAATTTTCATTTTTGCATGTACTATTTCTTTATATTTCTGCTACATTGTTCAACATGCACACTGAACTTCCCAGGCAAATTAAAGTTCGGTATGCAAGACTAGTCAAGTGTGCCCAGATCTGCCTTTATAATTAAATTTTCACGGATCTGTGTCTAGAAAATTCCCCATATTCCCCTGTCCATGCACTGTTGCCTTGTTATTTAGACTATAGATTTGACTGCTGGCCAAAGATGCGTAGAATGTTCCCAACAGGGTTCTGTTGTAAAAAAGCAATCGTATACCGTACAGTCATAATCACATAGATTCAATTAATAGCAGAGAGTAAACAAAGGCAGTTTTTGATGTACCTTCTTTTTCTTTTGATTGTTCAACATGAAAATCAATTCATATTGATTGATGAATCTATACTTTACAGCCAGAATAGCAAACAAAACAACACGCAGTTCACTGCGCCTGCTGTTCTGTTAACGTGCCTGGATTGCATCGACTTGCTTTAAGTCAGTGTCTGGCCGTTTCAAAGCCAGTGGAATAAAGACTTGCCTTTGGCCCGCTGCTAAATGATGCAGGTCTGGACCAATTTCACCAGACATGGGCGTGATTTGAGCTGGTTATAATAAGCTTGACCACCTGCTGATCGACAACAATGTCAGTGACTCTCTGATACACACAGTCATAGCACTGCCTGCATCCAACCACAGCAGAGAGACTGCGCCCAAAAAAAAAAGAAAAAAAAAGAAGCTAATTAACCTTATTTCTTGGAAAAATGCCCTGTGGAAATGGGAGAGAGTTGGCGTAGGCCTCCGGGGAATGGGAGGGGTGGGTGAATATGTGTTGTGCATGTGTCGGAGAGAAAGGCCGCATGTAGGGGGTTGAACTTCAAGCGGAGGAAAACTGGTTTGAATTTCACACGTCATTAACAGATACATAATTTAACTACAGATGTGGAGAACTGAAGCTATAGGACACCACGGAGACCATAAGAAAAGAGACAGACTGCGTGTGTGTTTATTGTACCTCATTTACATTTAGTGCTTCTTTCCTTATTGCCAGGATACTAAAAAGGAGTACATTGGGATTGTAAAATTTAAAAGGATAAATTAGCTCTGGCCCAAAACCTAGTGAGCAGACTACAGTCTCTTATGCTCACCAAGGCTGCATTTATTTGATTAAAAATACAGTAAAACAGTAATAATGTGAAATATTACAATTAAAAAATTGAATAAATTTTATATTGTAATTTATTCCTGTGATCATTATTCTAGTCTTCAGTGTCAGATGTTCCTTCAGAAATACATTTAATATGCTAATTTGTTGCACAAGAAACATTTCTTATTATTATCATTATCAATATAATTTTTTTTTTTTTTTTTTTTGGAGACCCTGATACACTTTTTCAGGGTTCTTTGAGGAATGAAAAGTTCAAAAGAACAGCATTTATTTGAAACAAAAATCTTTTGAAACATTGTCTTTACTGTCACTTTTGATCAATTTAATGTGTTTTTTTTAATAAAAAGTATTAATTTCTTTCAAAAAGAAAAAAAAGCTTACTCATCCCAAATTTTTAAATGGTACAGTATATAGGTTTAGCTTTTTATGTTTTGTTTGCTATGATTTGGAACACACTACATATAGCAATTATAACAAAAATATACACTAAAGACTACAACTCGTGTTGTATTACATTGTTGCATGTTGCCGAGCTAATAGCACTGTATTTTATTGTGCATAAAGGTAGATAGTGCACAAAAATATTGAGTAAAATAGTCATTTTATATTTAGAATTATCTGATTTTGTTTCAGTATTTTAAGGTATGATATAGAAATGTAGTTCCTACTGTTAAAGAGCCTGATTGTGACTTTTCTAAGGCTGTCTATATACAGATGATTCTTAAGTCATTCTTTAGTTGATGAGTTTAACTTTCTCCTCATGTTTCAATGACTACATCCCTCAATAAAAAATCCCTCAATCCGAGTTTGACAGCAGTTGAATGTTTAATGCGACCGGCCCCTCGCTGTTTGTCCTCCTCATGCACTCAGCCTGACGCCGGGGAACAACATTAGTGCCTCACTGTTTCCCTCTAAATTATAAATGGGGGTCCTTTTGGGCTGGAGAAATATTTCTCTTTATGATTAAAGTCTTAAAAGTGTAGCCTGGGGCCGCTTGTGTTGGCGACCACTACTAATGCAGTCTGTCTGTCACTCTCTCTGTGTCTTGAATAATAGTGTGGGGTAGTGCATGTCATTATTCCTAATGTGAGAGCATGGGGGTGTAAATTGTGTTGCAGGGGTTAGAGTGGCAGGGTCACCCCCGCTGGGCCGCTCTGTGCTGCGTCCTCCCTACTGATGAACTGCACAGATATTTTAAAGTAGGCCATTACATGGTGACAGCAGAGAGGTCTATGAACCGTTTGAGGGAAACATAACACGTGGTAAAATGTAGAGACAAACATTTGATAACTCATAGAAAATTAAATGGGGTTAGATGCCCTGAAGGAAGAATGTAAGGTTTATAGTTATGACTGTGGTTTGTGTGTGTGTGTGTGTGTGTGTGTGTGTGTGTGTGTGTGTGTGTGTGTGTGACCATTTTATTCCCTTGATGTGAGGCATTGCAAACATATACTGTCCAAACCACCAATGTTGTGAGTGGGATCAGGATTAGTGAGGCTGACTAGTGAGTTTATCTAGATTTGTTTTGTTTTGTTTTTAGCTTTTATATTTTCAGCTGTGGTTCTTTAAAGGAAACACATTTACAGACATTTGAACACTGGTATTAAGATGCATTTTGGTCAACACATTCCTGTTTACACCTGGTGCTTTAATCCATCTCTTTTGTCCACTTACAACCACTTCTGTCCTAAATTTCTTCCAGGGGAGGGTCTATGAGCGGGTAAATCTATCTTCATATGAATGCGACTGGAGACAAAAAAAAAAACAAAAAACACGTAAAGCATCAGCTTTCGTTTCTGCTCGGATAGCCGTAAGACGACGCCGAACGCTGTGATTGTGTGTTAGAAATTAGGTATTTTTGTCTTCAAACCATACTTGGGTCTTCAGATGACAAAGTTTAAATCTCATCTGGCTAGCATGCTTCACATAATGTTTATGCATTAGGTCAGTAGACGGAGAGTGGCTGTTTGAACCCATTCGACCACACAAGCATTTACACTACCAGTCAATCCAATCCAGTCAAATGCGTTTTCCACTTCCTCTGGAAGTGATCAAAAGTGGACAAGCTCAAAACGTTTTAGACGCCTTTAAACTGGTATTTAACGTTGTCCACTAGTGATCAGATCGACGAAAACACATCTTAATACCAGGTGTAGACAGGGCCTAAATTCATCTTCTTTAAAGTTCAGTGTTTCCCAACCTTTTTTTTTTTTTTTTTTTGTCTTATCTGCACCCATAAATCTATAAGTAACGTTTGAATTGTGTTCCTTTTTACTGGTATTATACATTTACATTTATGTGTTTGGCAGACACCTTTATCCAAAGTGACTAGCATTGTATTTAAGGTATGAATTTTTATCAGTTCATGCATTCCCTGGGAATCAAACCATGATCTTTGGTGTTGCTGTTGCCATGCTCTACTGTTTGAGCTACAGGAATGTGTTTTACTGGATATCATTTACAGTACTAATATTATTAAAATGACCATAATCACAATGAAAATTGTGGGTGAAAACCTCACCAAGTAGTTTTCTCGTTCTTTAATGAGACATCTGAGAGTGTATGTTTTATTTAAAGGTACACTGTGTAGGAATTTCTCCCATCTAGCGGTGAAATTGTATTTTGCATTCAAACGAATAGTGCTCTATAGCGCCTAATGCTTTTTCAAATGCGTGTTGCAACTACGGTAGCCGTTATGTACCAAGAAGTCTTCCAATAGCACTTCATCGAGTTTTCTTTCGAGTGATGAGGTACGTTATTTCGCTTTTTTGGTGACGAAGATTCCTTCTCCTGTGGCTCGGCATAAGTATGATCCTGCATTATGAAGTACCGTGCAGTGCAGCCTTTCAAATTTGCCGGGGCAGTGACAAACGCCTCTCACTGATCTCCTTGTCCGTTTCAGCTGGTTTCAGTCACGTGACGCTGGGTCTGAACAAAAACGTATTGTGGAAACGCGTTGAGGTAGGCTAGAGCTTTTTGTCCCTCTCTGCTATTATAGTTTTTCAAAATGGCGGAACGACATGGAAGCCTCCTTGGACTTATCCGTCCAATGTAAATAAAGATAAGGAATTCTTCGCTTACGAGGATAAGTCAGATCATTGGCAGAGGTAATTTTACACCAATGAGGACATATTTATAAATAAAGACATTGATTTTAGCTAATAAAATACTTAAAAAACTACACAGTGTATCAGTGTTTTGACAGCTATGGGTCCATGCAACTGTATCTGATTATTTTTTTTTATATAGGTTTATCCAGGTACCCTCTGGGACCTACTGGACCGTGTTGCCAAGTCCACAGTCTTCCCACAGGAATTGGCTACTACTTTAAGTTGTTGTTGCTGCAGGTTGATTTTTTTCCCCACAGGTTGATTCCACCCCCCCACCCCCGCACAATTTTGCCTCTGGCCAAACCCTGCTACTGGAGTACATGTACTCCTGGTTGGGAATCGCCACTACAGTTGCCAAAACAATAATTTATCAAGATAAAATAATAAGTCCAAAACAATATTTATCAAGACAATCTGTAGAGAGCAATGTGCCTGTTATATATGTACCCATCAATATCCCTCGTTGAGGTAATCTTGTATTACAATGTAGTGAGGTATTCTTGCGGTGAGGTAAGAATGAGGTAAGACTGTGGTGAGGTTAGACTATATTAAACGAAGATAAGATTGGCCTAGAATGAGGTAACCTTACATCTTAATGCTGCAATCTCCTCCTTTTAGTGCACTAGTGCCCACATAAGCAGTAATGCAACTGAGCCTGGGCCAGCTGTCTGCGCAGAACCGTGAGGCCAATACTGTCTATCCAGGCTAAGTTCTGCTGGCTTCGGGCCCTGCAGTGCAGATTGGAGTACCGCAAAGCTTTTTCCCTGCCAGGCAATATTTTTATCTTTCTCTCTCCCTATGAGTTTTCGAAGCTCAGCTACTTTGCTAGCTTGCAGCGATTGATGATCTTGTCAGTGTTTCGGGGCGTTTTCTCATTCATTAGTGTGTTGTGTAGCGTGGGTGGTGGAATGGACTGATGTGTAAGCAAGTAGGGGGGATCGTTCTGGTCAATTACACCCATGCAACCTAAAAGACAAACTGAATCTCTTTCTCTTTCTCAGCATGGTCGCATCCATCCTCCAGCCATTAGTGCTGTCATGCCGAAAGCATCTGTGTTATGCTAATGAAACTAAATTTAATTTATTTCAGTGCATTTTATTCCAATAGAGATGATGTTTATCGCTGCATATGCTCTGCTTGTGTTTCAACGCAGGAAACGCTGGGATTCCCTGTGCAAATGAAATGCGGGAGAATTACGCCGCCGCACCTTGAATGTTCCCCAAGCGTGAGCAAACACGACTCCCGTTGGAAAGACGCAATAAAAAAGGAGTAGCTATTAAAAAACTAATATCCAGCTATGCATGAGTTTTCATTGCATATGTGAAATAATAAGTCCACACCTAAAAGGTCTTTATGAACCCCCATGGCATAATTTGATATTTCTCTTTAGCGTAAGAAAGGGCATGCCAATATTGGGTGTTCCTGAAACACCCCTCTATCACCTATCTGTCAGGGCTTTATTAGGTTTGGGACCCAACAAACCACTACGGGGACTACAAAGTTACCCCTGCGAAATCCAATTACAACAGCCATGGCACTTCAGTGAATTAGACAAATTGAGGAAGAGAAGAGGTCCTTTAGTAGGTCACGTTGCTGGGTCATAGGGCAGATAGCCCTGGTTGTTTCAGAAAAGAGTGCACTCGATAATCAAAATCAAACCGTGCTCGGAATGTGCATCAACACACATTACTCCCTGATGTAAGTGATCCCAATGGAGAATTCCAACCACTCCGAACTCAGATGCCCATTTTCTATATGTGTCTATTGACAAAAGCACACAAGGGCTATAGTGCTGCTTTATTGAGCTCTGTCTATCACAGCCCGCGGGAGAGAAACACTGAGCGAGAGTAACCCTGAACCTCAATTACGCCTCTGAGGAAGTCTGCAGTGGGGAAATACCACCATCATCTACTGCATCACGTGAGCAAGGCAGTATGGGTATGCACATAGTGGTGAGGGGGCGGGGTGAACCAGTGCAACCTAGACTGTAACAGCTAAATGCAAACACATTTATTTATGCAGGATTTTGGGAATGCCATGTTAAAACCATAGTCTACCTTTGTGCAAGAGTTGTGACGAGGAATACTTAAACCACAAAAAAACACAGACAATGACCATTTTTACATGCACATCATTTTACGATTGAGATCCATAGTCTAGTAATTCCCTTTTTCTGTACATTATTAAAAATAAAGGTTCCAGCAGGCGTTTGGTGCAGCAATGCCATTGAGTAATCATTCTGGTTTCCCCAAAGAACCTTTTAGTGAACCATAATAATAATAATTTAACTATAAAAACCTTTTGTGGAAAGGTTCCATGGACGTTAAAGGTTCTTCACGGAACCATTGATCCCAATAAAGAGCTTTTATTTTGATTAAGAGTCTAAAAGACTTTTGCATGATATTCAGCAACTGGAATTTTGTATATGTAATCAGCCAGTATGAAAATACTGGAGATGTTCTTTCATGCATTCTTGTCATTTTGGTCAGTAACTTGATCACCTTAACTAATAACTTCTCGTTTTTATCTTAACTAATAATAACTTCTCATTTATGTTAAGAGTAAAAACACAAGCATGGTAATTTGCAAAATGTAGGCCAAGATGTTCTTAATATTCTTGCTCCAAGAATAGTTAGCCTTTTCTGTCTGAATCTGAAATCACCCAGAATCACCTTTGTTTGGACATATTTAGGTAATATGTTCAAATGACACTCACATCATTGGAATATGACCAAATGACTAAATGAAAATTCTTGTGCATGTAAGCACAGTCATTGTAAGGGATGTGCATCCACATTTATCTAGAATAATGGTCAATCAATTCAATTGTAAGAACCTTTGGTCGTCCCCAATCTTGAATACTTGGTTACATCCTAGCTTGCACCATAGTCATGCAACACTTAAGCACCAGCTGTGAGTCTGTGTAATTAGGGCAGATATCAAATTTTAGCTCTCCCCAAAAAGCAGCAAAACATCTGAGAACAGCACTGAAAACAGCTGGGAATGATGGGTGAAGCCACATATACTGCAAAGAGAACTGGTAGGGTCCAAAATGCTTTGAGATGTCTTTTTAAACATAATTTATCCATATTGTGTGGGATAAATTCCTAACTGCCAGTGATTAGCATAAACTGCTTATGATTTCAGGTACCAATCTTAATGCAAACACACTCCTTCGAGACTGTACATGCACCATAGCAGCGAGACAGCGAGGGCCACATTTGCCGGTGAAAGACACTGTGCGGCTTATGGTATGTGAGGGTGTGTGCGTCTGAGCAAACGCTCCACCGCTACTGTGTGATTTACAGAAAGCCGGGGTGGGCACAAGACAGGTCATAAACCAAGGAAACCAGGGGCATCCGAGTCCAACAGCTATGCAGATTGATTCTGCTCATTAAGTCTGTTTTGCAAAACCTCCCACAGCCATTAATCACTGCCCAGGAAGATGCCCACCACCGCCACCACGCCCAGAGCTAGCTTTCCTGCTATACATCTACGCTCCAAACATGACAGGAGATTGTTCACCTCAAATGTTTGCATTAAACGTGCCAGGCTTTATCTTGCACCTGCATTTTAAACATGTGTCTGTAAAACAGACTGAAGATGGAGTCATTGGGTTTACAAACTCCCATACATTACACATGTGAAACTACAACTAAAGTATGCATAACTTCCATTAATGTAGATTATATTATATCTTATGAAGCTCTTCTCAGACACACGCTCACTCTCCAGTCCAAACCACATCTCTGTATCACTGCATTTCTAATACAGGTTTACATTATTAGATGGGAAAATAACTGATTATTATACCTATTTCTTGTTGCAGTTGTACTGCGGATTGACTGAAACAGCACCAAGATAAGAATAAAGAATACAGTATTTTATTTACTTGCTTAAAAGCAATTTCAAATGATGATATTCCCAAATTTTTAATCTTAATAATCACTCCAAAAATGTCTGCGGTGTTCTGTTATGCCAGTCATACCTGACTCATTGTACACGTCACATCTCAATGGCCACTGCCCCATAGTAACACCTAAAACCAGAGCTCAGACTAATGCAAGGTCTATATATAGTCCTCCTAAGCCCATAAAAACAGGAGAAGCATCTGGGGTCCAGAACACTGTGTGAATGTAAGACTTTCAGATCACAAAGTCTGAGAATCATCAATGCACCAAAAAGCACTAACGCCCAATGTTCAAGCAACACATTCATATACAGGAGAGTCTTGAAGAGAAGAGAAGCCCCCCGCCCCCACCGTCACCGTCATTAATATAAGTGAGAATCGAATTCAATTCGATTTTCCAAATACCTTCGGTTGCATAGTTGTGGTCCCGAAGGAAGCTGTTGTTAATTTTGCGGCTGTCACTCTCCTCCTCCATTTATGATTCCGTTATATGGGAATGCTGAAGTAGACACGCAGGAATCCATCGTGGACCCTGAACATCAGCAGGCGGATTGCGGGTCCATCGCGCTGTCTGTCGCCCCTCTCATGAACGTGACGGATGATCTGATGCCCGGGGTGATACAGCTGGAGCTCGTTTGGTAAAAAAAAATCCCTCAGCAATACATACTTAACGCATGTGAAGCACTTCTTAAACAGGTGTGCTGGCGAATCCGTTTAGAAGATCTCCTATCTTGAAAGGAGATTAATGGAGGACGAATGCGTAAAGGTGTAAAGAACCCTGGTACCCTGGTAAACGAGGTGCGCTGAATGTGGTAAACTAGGGCAGGATTTCCACCTTCTGAGCCGAGGAGGCGGGGTTATGCGTCAAGCGCTCGATCCGTCTCTCTCTCTCTCTCTCTCTCTCTCTCTCTCTCTCTGCTGCTGCTGCTGCTGAGGACATTCAGTCTGTTTCATGGGTTCATGTGGTTCTTCTGTCGTTCTAGAAGTTCTGCCCGAGCGCGGGCTCCTCCCAGTCACACAGGCGCTGTCCAGTGCTGAAATCACCGCACGTGCCAATTCAAATGTTCCCTGACCACCACAGCGAGCAAATGACGTAAACACGATAATTGCCAGTGATTTTACGCAATTTGCTTTATACGTAATTGGTTGCACTTTTACAGCCCCTGAAACCAAAATAGGATAGGCCTACCATGAATGAAAACCCCCATTCCCTTTTTTTTAGTTAATTCAGCTTCAACCTAGATGCTGTAAGCAGTTGATAGCAAAGCAAGAATTTTGAGGACGAGTGAGATGGAATCAAAACAAGGTTGGGGGATTTTAAAGTATTTATTATTTTTAAACATACTTGTATGGACGTTTCAACAGTTAAATCACTAGTTCACTCTAAACAATGCTGGGTTGCTTCAATTATTTAATTTTAAACCCAACGGTTGGGTTTGCCCATATTTGACCCAAACATAGGTTGAAACCTGGTTGAAACAACCCAGTATATATATATATATATATATATATATGTATATATATATATATATATATATATATATATATATATATATATATATATATATATACATATATATATATATATATATATATATATATATATATATATATATATGCATATATACATATACATATATATATACTCTATGTATATATATACTGTATGTGTATATATATATATATATATATATATATATATATATATAATTTTTTTTTTTTTTTTTTTTTTTTAACTAACCCTCTGAATTGGCGCTCGTGAACAAGCGCATGCGCCTGGTAACCATCTCAACAGTTACACGCGCTTTTCGTAGGATCAGTATCGGGCGGTAGGCCTACACAAACGTAAGTCCTGTCAATATTTATCACTTTATTTTAGGTTTTATGTAACAAATATACCACAAAAAAATTTAAAAGCATAAAGGTTTGTTTAAAGCAACACCAAAGATTATGTTGTACCTTAATGTTTCCAATATCGTTTCAGTGGTTCAATCGTAACAGGGTGAACGGCACTTCTGCATTCGCTTTGCGACCCTCTATCGGCTACTAACCGCACTATGCAAGTTTGGCAGATCGGGTAGCGGAATCTGTAGTTCGAATCATGAGACATAAGAAACTACAAATTTGACTTGCTTTACTGCAAGCGTTACAATAGCAAAAAAAAAAAAAAAAAAAAAAGCAAGCAATGTCATTATTTTGTTTTTCTTCGTTTCTGATGTCGCAATACATCATACTTTCATAAAATCATGCAACATACTCTTAACTTGTCTGTGGACATCGTTGTTTCCAAAGCCGGCGCTGGATAAACAAATACGGTATGCATGCTGCAGTAGGCTAAATTATTTACGACAGCGTTAATGGACAATTCCGCTTCCAACCTGTAGGGGGACGGAAGAGGAAAAGTGCTTTGGTGTTGCTTCAAAAGTCAAATTACAAAGGATTATGATTGAAACTTCTTAAGAATACATTAGCCTACTGTTAGCTAATGAAGCTAGCTGCGAAAAAAATGACTATTTAAGTTGCGCAAGATTAACAGGAAGCAATTTTTGTCTCCAAAATTACAATACATTTTTATAAAACAACAAAAATTAAAAGGTACATGTTACAGGGTCTAAATTAGGCCTATGCACTTTGCATTTAAACTTAAATCTTTATGTTGTTAAAACAATAAATAAAAAAAAGGATATTGACGGCATAGCATTTTACTATTAAATCTCCCTCTCCCTTGCTTTCTGCCGTTACTTTCAACACTATTCTTTGGCACACAATCCTTGAATCACTGATATTTCCTTGAGGAAATGCAAATCTAGTTCGTTTTCAAATGTGAAAACAATCCACATGATTTGGATAAGTGATACGTGAACAGAGGATTCGCAAATCTGTCACACTGGATTCTATTTAGATCCCTTTAGGGTCTCATTCGCCTTAAGTGTGCAGACCAGACGAAGATTAATTCGATTAGAGCCTAGCCGCTGGCGCGTTCATTTTGGATAGATTTGATTTACATGCTGATTTTAATATGAATCTCTGCAGGGACTTTCCCCTGCTACTCTCATTCTGTCTTTAAGCATATTTTCCACTGTAATCTACCTGATGCCAGTGTCCAAAACAAATCTGCTTTGAAATTCAAAACCAAAACACAGGCATAATAAATATGCAGAGGATCCTAAACGCACCAGACATTTAATTCCAAAAGCCAATTTACCGATACAATCTGTATCGGCCCTTTCAGACAATTTCATATAGTCCATCATCACATGCCATTTTCCACTTAATCACCCATTAGTTTCCATTAGAATGCATGTGTGCAGCATCTCTGGGTGAGCTGTAATCAGGCATATTGCATTGCACCTGTTTTCATGTGATTTTCAAACCTTTCCACCCCACTGAATGCATCTGAAGCGTCCAAGCCCAAAACCCGCGTGCCGTTTCCCTCGCCTGACAACAATCCTTATCATTATTCCAACAGGGCGACAAAAATCAATGATTTTCTGTCAGGGGAGAGGGAGGACCCGGACGATGACAAATTCCAGTTGGCATCTTTTAAAGATCAACAGGGAGAGCAGCTATCTGTCAGTCAGAGGGAGAGAGGGGGCGAGAGATATGGAGGGAAAGACGGAGATGCATTAATAAAAAAAGAGGGAGACAGTCGAGTGGGGCAGACTGTTTTACACAGTATAATTAGAGTGAGAGCTGTGCATTGCCAACAGCATCAGCAGTCTGCTTTGAGATCAATGGTGGTGCTTTAATTAAAGTCCTGCCGTTCTGACTTTCCATTCCTCTGTAGCATTGGCTTAAAGAAATAGTACTACGCCTAAAAATGAAATAGTGTTGTTTACTCACTGCCTTCGTTACAAACCTGCTGTTGTTATTTTATTCAGTGGAACACAAAAGGAGAATCACAAAGCGTTTTATACAATGGCAATTCACAGCATGTCTGTCAAGCTCTAAAAAGGACTAAATAAATGTAGTCTGTATGACCCATGCGCTATATTCCAATTATTTTGAAAACATACAATAGATTTATGAAGGGAACAGACTTATTCAAACAGCATACTTGATTTAAAATTTCAGTTATATTTATGGAGTTATTCTTGTGCCAATAATAATGAACGTAGCTTTTCAAAAAACTAATGAAAATATAAATTGAAACTAAATAAATTATCTCTGAAACTGAAAAAGAATAAATCGCAGGCAAATTTTTTGACTTCGTTTTTAATACACTGTATGTTTTTCTAAGTATTTCTCATATTTCAATCGCTGATCTGAACTTAGAAATGCACTTCCAGAGTTTTCATTTCCACTTCTGAAGTTTTCGTTTACGCTCCCTGAGTTTTCGTTCGCCGTTCTGACACATTTCTCTCGTGGGGGCGGGGCTAGTAGCAGTGTGTTCTCATTGGTTACTGAGTTTTTGATTGACAGCTTCGTGACCTGGAAGTGAAGACGTCAGTGGTGTGTTTATGTGTGGATGTGAGCATCTGTAATCGCAGCTTTCTATTTCATTTTAGTGATATTAAGTTTATATCTGTATTTATTTGCTGCTACACTACTGTATATTGTTGAGATGATTTCTTATAGAAGGAATAGTACAGACGAATGATATTTATCATTAGTCATCGTCGCTATATCAGGAGGATACTGGATAACGTTAGCCTACTCGTGGTAAGTCTGATTTTTTTATTTTTTTCATTAATACTATACTAATACTATTTATAATACAGTACTAGCTTTTTTCAGGTGGAGAGGCATTTTAGAGCTCAGTGAGAGCCCATAACATTATACAGCTGTGTTGTCTTGATTTAACTGTTAGCCCAATCATTAGCAGCTACATGACTTGTTTATCTACATTCGGTTACAGTCTTCGATTAGATCATATTTGCTTCGATTAGATCATATTTAGCCACCCCAAACAACATTGGGCTAGAGTACTGTACAGTATCTGTACTGTATCAGTCAATGACCGATGCCATAGGACCAGAGCGCTGTCAGTCACTGCCTGATTCAACTTTGGCAATGTAAAGCTTTTTTTACCATGCCAATAAAGCTATTTAAACCTGAATTTCTCAATTGCTGATTAATTTGCGATGCAGAGTTTTTTAAAGAGGAGAGACACGACTTGACCACAGACCACGTCTCTGTTCATAACATGTAAACACTCAATTATTTTGAAGTATCGCCCTGGTCGCAGTATTTATTAGGGGTTCAAGCACGAAGTGCTGAAACCCTATTGTAATTGTACTGATTTTTATTAGGGGTTCAAGCATGAAATGCTGAAACCCTATTGTAATTGTAAGGATTCGTAAAACGCATCGCGCAGGACAAACCGTAAGGCCTAGAGACTTGAAACCTGGCCAGATGGTAGGCCTCAATTTGGGGACAACCTATCAGAGTATGACCCCGATTGGCCCATAGGTGGCGCTACAGCAACCAAAAGTTCAAAATCGCTCATATCTCTTAGACCGTTTGTCCCAGGATCAAGTGTCTTATATCGTTGGAATCCTTGGCTCAAGGCGGACAAAATGGCTATCTCCGATTTGGATGTAGGCAGGGAAAATTTTCTGCTATGTTGACTTTTGTCCATAACCTACTTTTGCGAACTAGTCCCTGGTTTTTTGCCCGATCGGAACCAAACCAGTCTAGGACAATTCTCTGGACTCTCTAGATCAATAATTATCAAAAAAAAGTTGAACTTTGGCATTTGCGTGGCTGTAACAGGGTCATTTAGAAAAGGGGCGTGGCAAAATACGCTCAAAAGCCTATAAATCCCAAAGGAAAACTCAGAACTTCACCAAAATTGATGAGCATATGTGTCAGAACATGGTGAGGAAGCATGCAGAGTTTCATGGAGATCGGACCATAGGTGGCGCTATAACTGGCAAAAAGCCTTCATTCTTATTAGGGGTTCAAGCATGAAATGCTGAAACCCTATTGTAATTGTAAGGATTCGTAAAACGCATCGCGCAGGACAAACCGTAAGGCCTAGAGACTTGAAACCTGGCCAGATGGTAGGCCTCAATTTGGGGACAACCTATCAGAGTATGACCCCGATTGGCCCATAGGTGGCGCTACAGCAACCAAAAGTTCAAAATCGCTCATATCTCTTAGACCGTTTGTCCCAGGATCAAGTGTCTTATATCGTTGGAATCCTTGGCTCAAGGCGGACAAAATGGCTATCTCCGATTTGGATGTAGGCAGGGAAAATTTTCTGCTATGTTGACTTTTGTCCATAACCTACTTTTGCGAACTAGTCCCTGGTTTTTTGCCCGATCGGAACCAAACCAGTCTAGGACAATTCTCTGGACTCTCTAGATCAATAATTATCAAAAAAAAGTTGAACTTTGGCATTTGCGTGGCTGTAACAGGGTCATTTAGAAAAGGGGCGTGGCAAAATACGCTCAAAAGCCTATAAATCCCAAAGGAAAACTCAGAACTTCACCAAAATTGATGAGCATATGTGTCAGAACATGGTGAGGAAGCATGCAGAGTTTCATGGAGATCGGACCATAGGTGGCGCTATAACTGGCAAAAAGCCTTCATTCTTATTAGGGGTTCAAGCATGAAATGCTGAAACCCTATTGTAATTGTAAGGATTCGTAAAACGCATCGCGCAGGACAAACCGTAAGGCCTAGAGACTTGAAACCTGGCCAGATGGTAGGCCTCAATTTGGGGACAACCTATCAGAGTATGACCCCGATTGGCCCATAGGTGGCGCTACAGCAACCAAAAGTTCAAAATCGCTCATATCTCTTAGACCGTTTGTCCCAGGATCAAGTGTCTTATATCGTTGGAATCCTTGGCTCAAGGCGGACAAAATGGCTATCTCCGATTTGGATGTAGGCAGGGAAAATTTTCTGCTATGTTGACTTTTGTCCATAACCTACTTTTGCGAACTAGTCCCTGGTTTTTTGCCCGATCGGAACCAAACCAGTCTAGGACAATTCTCTGGACTCTCTAGATCAATAATTATCAAAAAAAAGTTGAACTTTGGCATTTGCGTGGCTGTAACAGGGTCATTTAGAAAAGGGGCGTGGCAAAATACGCTCAAAAGCCTATAAATCCCAAAGGAAAACTCAGAACTTCACCAAAATTGATGAGCATATGTGTCAGAACATGGTGAGGAAGCATGCAGAGTTTCATGGAGATCGGACCATAGGTGGCGCTATAACTGGCAAAAAGCCTTCATTCTTATTAGGGGTTCAAGCATGAAATGCTGAAACCCTATTGTAATTGTAAGGATTCGTAAAACGCATCGCGCAGGACAAACCGTAAGGCCTAGAGACTTGAAACCTGGCCAGATGGTAGGCCTCAATTTGGGGACAACCTATCAGAGTATGACCCCGATTGGCCCATAGGTGGCGCTACAGCAACCAAAAGTTCAAAATCGCTCATATCTCTTAGACCGTTTGTCCCAGGATCAAGTGTCTTATATCGTTGGAATCCTTGGCTCAAGGCGGACAAAATGGCTATCTCCGATTTGGATGTAGGCAGGGAAAATTTTCTGCTATGTTGACTTTTGTCCATAACCTACTTTTGCGAACTAGTCCCTGTTTTTTTGCCCGATCGGAACCAAACCAGTCTAGGACAATTCTCTGGACTCTCTAGATCAATAATTATCAAAAAAAAGTTGAACTTTGGCATTTGCGTGGCTGTAACAGGGTCATTTAGAAAAGGGGCGTGGCAAAATACGCTCAAAAGCCTATAAATCCCAAAGGAAAACTCAGAACTTCACCAAAATTGATGAGCATATGTGTCAGAACATGGTGAGGAAGCATGCAGAGTTTCATGGAGATCGGACCATAGGTGGCGCTATAACTGGCAAAAAGCCTTCATTCTTATTAGGGGTTCAAGCATGAAATGCTGAAACCCTATTGTAATTGTAAGGATTCGTAAAACGCATCGCGCAGGACAAACCGTAAGGCCTAGAGACTTGAAACCTGGCCAGATGGTAGGCCTCAATTTGGGGACAACCTATCAGAGTATGACCCCGATTGGCCCATAGGTGGCGCTACAGCAACCAAAAGTTCAAAATCGCTCATATCTCTTAGACCGTTTGTCCCAGGATCAAGTGTCTTATATCGTTGGAATCCTTGGCTCAAGCCGGACAAAATGGCTATCTCCGATTTGCTCGCCCTTCAGGCACCAATTTTGAGTAAATTGCATTTTTTTGAAAAACCTATTTTTGCGAACTTCTCCTAGGTTTTTTGCCCGATCGGAACCAAACCACTGCAAGAATATTCTCTGGAGGCTGACAATCAGTAATCATCCCAAAAATTCAAAATTTCAATTAACGGTCGATAAGGGGAACCAAAATATTTGATGGCACCAGGGCCACTTTTACTAAAACGGTTATAAATTGTGAACAGAAAGAGATTTTTTTGCTAAACTTGGGATACATCTTCCTGAGCTCAATCTGAGATCACTTGAAAAAAATGCCAACAATTGTCCACTTGGTGGCACTATAAAACGGTTATAACTTGTGAACGGAAAGAGATATTTTTGCAAAACTTGGGACACATGTTCATGAGCTCATTCTGAGGTCACGTGAAAAAAATCATGACAATTGGCCACTTGGTGGCACTATAAAATGGTTATAACTTGTGAGCGGAAAGAGATATTTTCGCTAAACTTGGGACACGTTCATAAGCTCAATCTGAGTTGACATGAAAAAAATCGTGACAATTGGCCACTTGGTGGCGCTATAACAGTGAAAAAAATCATAACAATTGCTATAAGCGCACCCAACTGTTAGTCTACTGAAAATTTGGCACGCAGTGTCTTTGTCCAGGGTGCCATGATAGTCTATGAGAACATTGGTGTATCTCAAAAAACTCAGTATACGTCATTGGCACAATGCCTTGAAGGAGCCTTAGAAGTTTCAAGCCAGTGTTTTTTCACAGGAGTGACCTCCTAAGACTCCTGAATCCTTGCCGAGTCCAACAATACCAAACATGACAGGTTTCGCCCATAGACTGTAAAAAATATGGACAAAGCGTCTGTGACGTCACCCATAGACTTTCTGCAGAACGGTTTTGAAGCCTTTTATGGGGGGTATGGGCGGCGCCATCTTGGAAAATCTTGGGAAATCCTAACCCCGCCCACCTTCTGACGCAGCGCGCGTCACTCAGCTCGCTCTGCTACTCCGGTTATCTCTGTGTATATTTTAGGCAACGAAATATGTTATAAAACACCATACTAACTCTTTTCGTTTTCATTTAAAGAAATCTTAATATTATAGCCACACAAATGTGGTTCAGGCAACGCGTATTGATTATATTCACTGCACATAGTTTGCATATTTATAAAAAAAAAAAAATATAAAACACAAACCTGCCTCTTTTCGTTTTAAATATAATATAAAAATATTAAACATTTTAATATGGTCCAGGCAATATGTGCATTTGTACTAAACAACAGATTTTGCAGTAAACAACATATAGATCATCTTCGTTGTGTTAAAATTTAAAATGACAAAACTCAACCCAGTCTCTTTTTGTTAAATTTCAGTTGTGTCAATATTAGCCATTATAAAAGTATAAGTAAAAGGTATAAGAAGCTATACAAATAAAGCAAACAATTCAGTCAAACACACAAAGTCAGCGCTCGATCTAGTCTAACAATACAACAGTAAAGTTAAATAGTTTATAAAGTTATGAAACTTCCCCTCAGCAAAAACGATTGGCCAGGGAACAAATTATAGTTTCACGAAACCAAAAATCGCCCGTTGGATATAGACAAGATGAATTATATCTCATGTTTAACCACTACAGAGACCCCAGGGTCAGCGGCGAACGACTAGCCGAGGAAAAGCTGTTCCAGGCAGGGTACATGCGCCGAGCGCCCGGTCATCATCGCTGGATCTCACAACTGGATAAAATTTTCATAAATCTTTAAATAAACCACAGATTTGAGCTTTAAACAACTACATTCTCGCCTGAAAAACTCTTAAAACTACATTTCATGATACAGAAACCGTAGTATTATATTTCAACTGTGTTAAAAAATGGCGCTTCTTATGTTGTCATTCACCTTGGCGCAGCCTAAGCTGTCAATCAAGCTGTCAATCAAAGTTAACCACGCCCTTATTTGTCATACATTTTATATCTAAATACTATCTAAACTAACGAGTTAGAAAAAAATTCACTACCCTCGCCATTGTCAGGCACTCGGAACCTATCGAAAAATACAATAAAAGTCCATGGGACCAACCTGTAAAAACATGAATTTATGCTGTGAAAACGGACATTTTAACATGGGGGCTATGGACATTTGCTCCCTTTTGGGACCTTCCCCTAGCAGATTTTCGATGTATTGCAGTTTTTCGCACTTCCGGGTAGGCTTCATTTTTCAGATGAGAATGTTGCCCCTTGGTTTCGCCTTATGGTTTTTGTAAGTGTCATTTAGAGCTTTAAAAAATTGTGGTTATCTTCAAAGCCGTTAGTCCGATCAAGACAAAAAAAAAAAAAAAAAGCTAAACAATAACACCAAAATGTTAAAATTATGATAGGGACTGACAAAAAAAATAATTATATCCAATCAATTTCACCCATGGATCATTTTGATGCTCTCACATGTTTGAAACGAACAATTGATGGATTGTGATGAAATTTGTTTTAAATTGGGACTGGCGAATCCCTGTCCGTAGAGCTAGTAAGTCCCGCCCATCCGTAAAACCCCACTGGACCTCTAGGTTGAAAAATCGTCAATGCAAGTGAATGTAAGAAAATAATTCTTTTCCGGTCCAGTTTGAATTGTGCCATGAATGTGAACATACGTTGTCTGTGAATTTTTTATATAATTTTTCATGTTACGAGTTTGACAGTATATTGTATGATTCTTTGGCTAGCAGTTGTGGAAAAGACATAATGAGAAAGACTACATGTCGCCTATGTGACGTCACCCGATAACACATTTTTCCTTCCACTTGTCAAATCACGGTGCTAATGCTGCGATAATCTATGGAGACAGATCGAGATGCCTGTGTGTTTTGTACCCAAATGTCACCATTCAAACCAAATGGGTTGTTCTTTCTTCAGATTCCCGTCTGATGTAAAAACTAGTTGTAGTCCACAAAGTGCTCTCACACAAAGTCTAACCGTATCAAACTTCTACCCGCTAAATTGTAGCATTCTTCACACGAAAAATTATATTAAAAATTCACAGACAACATATGTTCACATTCATGCCAAAATTCAAACGAGACCAGAAAATAATTATTTTCTCACATTCACTTGCATTGACGATTTTTCAACCTAGAGGTCCAGTGGGGTTAGCGGAAGGGGCGGGACTTACCAGCTCTATACTGTCAATGACCGTTTGCAAAGACCCGCCCACTTTAGTTACTGTTGCTATGTCTGACAAGCGACGCCACTCTCACACCACACCAAGTTCTCACGCAGTGAAAAATACACTGCGGATCAGAGAGGATACTGCGCGCTGACAGACAAGTACTTTTGATATGAAACAAAGTCTCACCTTTCAAATGTAGTCATTTTTTAGAGACATTTAAACAATAAATACCGTTTTGTGACTCTTTAATGTGTCTGACAGATCGCTGTAGACTCGAGGCTCAGTTAAAGCTGCTCGTGAACCGATCATCTCTTCCTTCTAGTTAATTTATAGCATTAAAATAAACATAAATGAACATATAAGGAATGTTGTTTTAAAGTGCTATGACGTCAGTACACTTTGTTTTTCAAATTGAAATCCTCCAATGTTAATCTACTAACTCTCCTGACTGCTTTGTTGGACAAAATGGCGGATTATGATTAGTCAGATCGCCTGTCATTCAAACTCCATGCGAAGGGTCAATTGAGAATGCCCATGCTCACAATCCTGATCTAATCGACAACTTTGCAGTTGCACATAGGAAAGCCCGGAAAATCCCACTATAATGTAAGAGAGCATCTTTTTTATGTATTTGGACCTAGGCCTAACAATGTGTTATCGTGCGCTGACACCATGTTTTTTTTTTTTTTTTTTTTTTTTTTTTGAGGCTACTCCTGATTTTGTTAGTCATCTCATCTCTTATATGCTGTGTATGATCATATCCTGCCCTATTCATGGTAGCCTACTTGCAGACATTGCGTCATCAATATCATTAATTGCGTCATCATACTTAAGGGCCCAGTGTTGACTGGTTACGCCACTGAATATAATTGTCTAAACTCCTTATCAAAATTACATATTTACAACAAATTTGACACATATATATGGGCACACTTTGAGTACTACTAATAAAAGTGGTGGAGATCAGGCAAGACTGTAAGAAGACTCAGGCAAAAAGGTGCTATAACTGTAAAAACGCTTTAAAACCATTTATTTCCTATGGTAAACTGCCTGTATTGGCTGTAAATTGACTTTTTCATCTATGATGACAGTTGTTAAATGCTTGCTAAATAAAACTTAATGTCTTTTGATGCTTGTGAGCTTAAAGGCCTTAAAGGCCTTAAATGCTTGAACCCCGATAAATGCTGCTTGCAGCTTTAATTATTAGGGGTTCAAGCACGAAGTGCTGAAACCCTATTGTAATTGTACTGATTTTTATTATTATTATTATTATTATTATTATTATTATTTTCCCCTTAAACGCATCGTGCAGACCAAACCGTAAGAGCTGGAACCTTGAAACTTGGCCAAATGGTAGTCCTCAATTTGGGGAGAACCTATAAAAGTATGACCCCGATTGGCCCATAGGTGGCGCTATAGCAACCAAAAGCGCAAAACTGCTCATAACTACTAGACCGTATGTCGTAGACTCAAGTGTCTTATATCATTGGAAAGCTGGACGCCTGACGAACAAAACGTATATCTCCGATTTCATTTCCGCCATGATAGATTTTCCGCCATTTTGAATTTTGTCAAAAACCTACTTTTGCGAACTAGTCCTAGGTTTTTCGCCCGATCGGAACCAATCCAGTGCAGAAATGTTCTCTTGAGTCTGAATATCAAAAACTATCGAAAAAAAGTTGAAATTTCGATTCACGGACGCTAAGGGGCGCCAAAACGTACGTCGTGGGCAGGGCCTATTTTACTAAAATGGCTATAACTCCAGAAGTAAATGAGGTATCTTCACCAAACTTGGTACACATGTGTAAGAGGTCAATCTGAGGTCACAGTAAAAAAACCGCGGCGATTGGCCACATGGTGGCGCTATAACATGAAAAAAACATAAAACAGGCTATAACCACCTGACCGTTAGTCCGATTGACTTGAAAATTGGTTTGCAGTGTCTTGGTCCAAGGTGCCATGTATGTGTATGAGGACATTGGCGTATCTCAAAAAACATGGCCGCCATCGGCCAATGAAATTTGAGCACCTATTAGACAAGGTTAACGGAGGCCGATCGGAACGAAACTCGATGGGCATGTTCGACTCAAGGCCCTAGAGGTCTGTAAGAATTTTGAAAGAAATCGGCCACTAGTTGGCGCTAACGAGTTTTATGGCTCTGTAATCACGTGGTGTTACAAATATCCACACAATATGCATATCATTTGATAGATCTCCTCATCCTGAACAACTTTGCCTCAAGAACCATTGCTGTCAATCAAACTGTTCATTAAATATTCGCAAACATGTTAAAAACCTACTTTTGCGAACTAGTCCTAGGTTTTTCGCCCGATCGGAACCAGACCAGTCTAGGACAATTCTCTGGACTCTCTAGATCAAAAACTATCAAAAAAAAGTTGAACTTTTGCATTTGGATGGCTCTAATAGGGTCATTTATAAAATGGGCGTGTCAAAATACATTAAAAAGCCTATAAATCCTAAATAAAAACTCAGAACTTCACAAAAAGTGGTCAGCATATGTGACATAACATCATTAACAAGCATGAAAAATTCTATGGAGATCGTACGATAGGTGGCGCTATAACTGTTAAAAAGCTTTAAAATCATATATTTCCTATGGTAAACTGCCTGTATTGGCTGTAAATGGTCTTTTCCATCTCTGATCATATAATTTTCATATCATAATGTTCAAAACTAGTGCAATACAATTCTCTGGGCTCAGACCTTCTTAAAAACAAGTCAGAACGTGTGAAATATCACCCTGAACAAGCATGAAAATTTTCAGACAGATCGGACAAAATTTGCCTCTATAACAGTTAAAAAGGTGAAAATGATATGAATTAATGGCATGTTAAGCCAATAAGTGGTATTTTACTGCCCCCCGCTGTTTAAAATAGTCATTTTCTCATATTGGTATTGGTATCAGCCATGGTAAATCATGATAAATGATGGTGTGTGTGTGTGTGTGTGTGTGTGTGTGTGTGTGTGTGTGTGTGTGTGTGTGTGTGTGTGTGTGTGTGTGTGTGTGTGGTACAAATATAACAAAGGTTTTATTTTCCAACATGAAAACAAACATAACAGAGTGCTAGTGCACAAACAATAACCGACAATGATAATGGATGAGAGGGGAACTTAAATACACAGATCAAGACAAGGACAACAGGTGACGGTTATGATGATGAGGAGCAGGTGATGATGAGGAGGGTGATGAGGAGCAGGTGCAGGTGATGACGACAGATAGTGAATGTGATGAAGACAGAAGGTGAATGTGATGAAGGTGAATGTGACACCAATATCACTAAAACATTTGTGTGTGTGTGTGTGTGTGTGTGTGTGTGTGTGTGTGTGTGTAGCATTATTGTGTGTAGCATATGTAGCAAGTATGCATTATTGAGTTAACATGGAAACACTGGTTTGCTTTAGTGCAGAAAACTGGTCAAAATCATGAGGTTTAAAGTGAAAGTGAGCCAATAAGTGGTCTTCTACTGCCCTCTGCTGGCCATTCTACTTATTAATTAAATTTTTCCACATGTGCTTGCATTTATACTTGAATACACACTAAAAATCACTTATATAGCAATAACTATTATAACACAATCATATTTTGTCAGTGTTAATCACTTTATTTGCACTGACACTTCAAATAATTGCTAGTAATGTGGTAAATCATGGTAAATCATGGTTAACTATGCTGTGTGTGTGTGTCTGTGTGTGTGTGTGTGTGTGTGTGTGTGTGTGTGTGTGTAAGCATGCATTGAGTTAACATGGATAAACTGGTTTGCTTTAGTGCAGAAAACTGGTTTAAAGTGAAAGTGAGCCAATAAGTGGTCTTCTACTGCCCTCTGCTGGCCATTCTACTTATTAATGAAATATTTCAACATGTGCTTGCATTCATACTTGAATACACACTAAAAAAATCACTTATATAGCAATAACTTTTATAACACAATCATATTTTGTCAGTGTTAATCACTTTATTTGCACTGACACTTCAAATAATTGCTAGTAATGTGATAAATCAGGCTAGAAACATGGTAAATCAAAGTAAATAATACTAGATTGTCGTTTATCTCCTGGTAAATAATACTAGAACGTGGTATATCATGGTAAATCATGGTTAACTAAACTGTGTGTGTGTGTGTGTGTGTGTGTGTGTGTGTGTGTGTGTGTGTGTGTGTGTGTGTGTGTGTGTGTGTGTGTGTGTGTAAGCATGCATTGAGTTAACATGGAAAAACTGGTTTGCTTTAGTGCAGAAAACTGGTTTAAAGTGAAAGTGAGCCAATAAGTGGTCTTCTAGTGCCCTCTGCTGGCCATTCTACTCAATAATGAAATATTTTAAGTCAAGTCAAGTCAAGTCAAGTATATTTGTATAGCGCTTTTCACAATACAGATTGTATCAAAGCAGCTTCACAGTATTAAATTAAAATAATACAACAAGGTTTGTTTCTAGTGGAATTTATTGATAAAATCAAATTAGATATCCCCAGAATATCCCCAACTGAGCAAGCCAAAGGCAACAGTGGCAAGGAACCGAAAAACTCCATCAAGTGACCTAATAGTGTCCTAAAACTCCATCAGGTGACCCAATGGAGAAAAAAAAAACCTTGGGAGAACCCAGGCTCAGTCGGGGGCCAGTTCTCCTCTGGCGTTTATTAACTAGAGGCCGGATTGTAATTTGAACTGTAAGATTAAAAATATTATATGAATGCCTGGCTGAAGAGATGCGACTTTAATCTAGTTTTAAACTGGGAGAGCGAGTCTGAGCAACGAACAGTATCAGGAAGGCTATTCCAGAGTTTTGGAGCTTTTACATGTGCTTTTGCATTCATACTTGGACACACACTAAAAATCACGTATATAACTAACTATTATAACACAATAATATTTTGTCAGTGTTCATCACCTCATTTGCACTGACACTTCACATAATTGCTAGTAATGTGGTTAATCATGCTAGAAACATTGTAAATCATAGTAAATAATACTGAAATGAGGTGTATCAAGGTAAATCATGCTAGAATCCTAATAAATCATTCTGGAACATGGTATATTATAGTAAATCATGCTAGAATCATATTAAATAATTCTAGAATGTGGCAAATCGTTGTGGGAGGAGCCTATTTTACTCAAATGGCTATAACTCAAGAAGTAAATGAGATATCTTCACCAAACTCAGTACACATGTGTATGGGTTCAATTTGAGGTCACAGTAAACAATTTTATGGAGATCGGACCATAGGTGGCGCTATAACTGTTAAAAAGCTTTAAAACCATATATATCCCATGGCAAATTGCCTGTATTGGCTGTAAATGGTCTTTTCCATCTATTATGTCAGTGGTTACATGCTTGCTAAATAAATCTTAATAACTTTTGATGCTTTTGTGCTTAAATGCCTTAAAGGCCTTAACTGCTTGAACCCCGATAAATGCTGCTTGCAGCTTTAATTATTAGGGGTTCAAGCACGAAGTGCTGAAACCCTATTGTAATTGTGCTGATTTTTAGGGGTTCAAGCACGAAGTGCTGAAACCCTATTGTAATTGTGCTGATTTTTATTAGGGGTTCAAGCACGAAGTGCTGAAACCCTATTGTAATTGTACTGATTTTTAGGGGTTCAAGCACGAAGTGCTGAAACCCTATTGTAATTGTGCTGATTTTTATTATTATTATTATTATTATTATTCTGCCGTAAAACGCATCGTGCAGCCCAAACCGTAAGAGCTGGAACTTTGAAACTTTGACAGATGGTAGTACAAAAATCGAGGAAAGGTTCAGAGATTATGACCCCGATTGGCCCATAGGTGGCGCTATAACAACCAAAAGCGCAAAACTGCTCATAACTCCTAGACCGTATGTCGTAGACTCAAGTGTCTTATATCATTGGAAAGCTGGATGCCTGACGAACAAAACGTATATCTCCGATTTCATTTCCGCCATGATAGATTTTCCGCCATTTTGAATTTTGTCAAAAATCTACTTTTGCGAACTAGTCCCTGGTTTTTTGCCCGATTGGAACCAAACTAGTGCAGAAATGTTCTCTGGAGACTGAATATCAATAATTATCGAAAAAAAGTGGAAATTTCGATTCACGGTCGCTAAGGGGCGCCAAAACGTACGTTGTGGGAGGGGCCTATTTTACTAAAATGGCTATAACTCCCGATGTAAATGAGGTATCTTCACCAAACTTGGTACACATGTGTATGAGCTTACTCTGGGGTCACAGTAAAAAAATCGCGACGATTGGCCTCATGGTGGCGCTATAAAATGAAAAAAACATAAAACAGGCTATAACCACCTGACCGTTAGTCCGATTGACTTGAAAATTGGTATGCAGTGTCTTGGTCCAAGGTGCCATGTATGTGTATGAGGACATTGGCGTATCTCAAAAAACATGGCCGCCATCGGCCAACGAAGTTTGAGCACCTATTAGACAAGGTTAACGGAGGCCGATCGGAACGAAACTCAATGGGCATGTTCGGCTCATGGCCCTAAAGGTCTGTAAGAATTTTGAAAGAAATCGGCCACTAGTTGGCGCTAACGAGTTTTACGGCTCTGTAATCACGTGGTGTTACAAATATCCACACAATATGCATATCATTTGATAGATCTCCTCATCCTGAACAACTTTGCCTCAAGAACCATTGCTGTCAATCAAACTGTTCATTAATTATTCATTAATATGTTAAAAACCTACTTTTGCGAACTAGTCCTAGGTTTTTTGCCCGATCGGAACCAGACCAGTGTAGGACAATTCTCTGGACTCTCTAGATCAATAATTATCAAAAAAAAGTTGAACTTTTGCATTTGGATGGCTGTAATAGGGTAATTTATAAAACGGGCGTGTCAAAATACATTAAAAAGCCTATAAATCCTAAATAAAAACTCAGAACTTCACAAAAATTGGTCAGCATATGTGACATAACATCATTAACAAGCATGAAAAATTCTATGGAGATCGGACGATAGTTGGCGCTATAACTGTTAAAACGCTTTAAAACCATATATTTCCTATGGTAAATTGCCTGTATTTGCTGTAAATGATGTCTTCTATCTTTTATCATATAATGTTCATATCATAATGTTCAAAACCAGTGCAGCACAATTCTCTGAACTCTCTAGATCAATAATTATCAGAAAAAAAGTTTAACTTCTTCAAATGGTGATTTTATATGAATATAATGACATATTAAGCCAATAAGTGGTATTTTACTGCCCCCTGCTGTCATTTCATCATACTACTCCCTAATATTGTTATAAAATTCATATTTAGACTTTTTAAAATCATTATTTTAACATTTACAATCACATTTTGTCAAAACTCATCTATTGAGTATTACTATTGACAATTGTGTTACACTGAGATATGGAAATGGACGAAAGTAAATGAATGAAATGAAACGAAAGTATAACGGCATTTAAGCCACGCCCCCGAATACAAATCCATTCATAACTCGAAAACGGAAAGTCGTTGCGCGCTCAAATTTTGATGGTGAGGACCTCTCCGGGCTCTTGATCGAAACGTGTCGTCGCGGGCCTCGGGAGCGCGCCCCCCGCGCATCGCGAATCCGCGGGACCCCCGATTTTGAACGGCCATTGCTCCCGACCCAGACCACCCCGAACATTGTGTGAGAGCTCGTTGGAAAGGGCGCGTCCTTGGCTAGCTTCGATTCAAATGTGGTGTTATTTGCCCTGGGCATTCCAGAGATAATAGCCCGAACAGATATGCCTTATAACAGTCATAACTCCCAGCCCCAATCGCCCAAAAACACATTGATGGTCTCATTCAACAGGGCTCCTCAAGCACTATCTATGCTCTGAGTTTCAGAATTTTTCGCTTTTTGGTTCCTGAGATATAAGTAAAAAAACAAATTCCCATTCATTCAAACACTTCAACTGTAAAATGTAAGCTATAATACCACTGTTGTCCACTAGAGGGAGCAGCAGGATTACGCATGATCTTTTAATTTGCTTCAGTATTGGAAATAAACAAATGCTTTAAGAAGCAATCTTTTTTATTATGATGTTTTTTTTTATTATGATATTTGTATATATTTTATTTTTTTTATTATGATTATGAACGGTTTGATTGACATTAGTGATTCTTGAGGCAAAGTTGTTCAAGATGAGGAGATGAAGATATTTTCACAATATCACATCCTAAAAACATTGAAAACATATTTGTCTTTGTGTGTGTGTGTGTGTGTGTGTGTGTGTGGGTTTGTGTGTGTGTCTGTGTGTGTGTGTAAGCATGCTTAATGGAAAGAACATGAAGAAACTGCTTTGTTTTACTGGTGGATAAAAAAGTCTTTCAAATGAAAGTGAGTCAATTAGTGGTCTTCTACTGCCCTCTGCAGGACATTCTACTTAATAAAATATTTTCATCTGTGCTTTTGCATTAGTTTTTGGACTATATCAAATTACTTGCATGAAAATCACCTATTATAACACAGTCATGTTTTGTCAAAGTTTATCACTTCATTTTTACTGAGCTCTCAGTTTGAACAATTCTGCCTCTCAGTGATTAATTTGAAATCTGAAAATGGTGTTATACAGAGGAGATTTGCAATTATCATTTTGTTACCTATCTTTTATTTTAAATATCTCCATCTACAACAAAATGTGTGTGCATGTGTGTGTTCAAGCATGGTTAGTGTATTAAGTATTATTGTTTAAGTATTATTGTTTTCATTTACATTTTAACCACCAGAAGAAGAACACTCATTGGTTCATTCTGCTCACTAAAATATTATTTTTAATTTTTTTTCCATTTGAAATATTGTTTAAACTTAATAAAATCATTAAAATAACATTTCAAATCATATTTTGTCTGTTTATAAATCCCACAGACTCACATTGGCTGCAATACTAATGTTTTTGTAAAACACAGACCTGATAGTCTAATCTGTGTGTATTGTGCATATATTATTGATATTATTACTATTGCAAATCATGTTATTGTAACTCATATCTTAATAGAATATTATTTGTAATTTTAATTCTTTATTTCTTAAGTGTTTTTTTTTATGATTACTACAGATATTATCACCAAAGATATCAACTACACCTTCACTTTTAGTATTGACACGCTGCACACACAGCACAATCACACACTCACTAATGCATTCAAATAAATGTAATCTTACTGTGCTACTTTATTTGTACATGATTAGAATGAACAGAAATCTAAGAATATTTTTCTTCTTTTGTTAAAGCCATTTCAGACTCCAAGTAAGCATTATATTACTAATCATCTATTTTAAAGGTGCCATACAATTGAAAACTGTATTTATCTTGGCATAGTTGAATGATAAGAGTTCTGGACATGGAACTGACATACCGTGAGCCTCAAACACCATTGTTTCCTCCTTCTTGTGTAAATCTCCTGTTTGCAAAAGACCGCTGAAAAATGAGTGAATCCCACCATAACACCGACTGTGACGTTGGAGTCAGGATCATTAATATTTATACCCCCCAAATTTGCATTTTCCAGTCCATGTTCTAGGCCAGGCAGTGTTAATGTGGACCTGCACAGCCGAATCATCAGAAGATCTGCAGGTATTGTGAAGAAGCAAGCAAGGACAATAGTGAAAATGGCAGATCATGGATATAAATGTTATGTCTGAGGCTGTGCTGTGGATTTGAGAACTTTTCATTCCCTTCCCACAAAACTGTCAACAGGCATGGTTGATGTTTACAACAGGATACCTCACCATTTTAATTCAAAGCTGTTAGTTTGCTCTTAACGGAGGCCGATCAGAACGAAACTCGATGGGCATGTTCGACTCGTGGCCCTAGAGGTCTGTAAGAATTTTGAAAAATCAGCCACTAGTTGACGCTAACAGGTTTTACGGCTATGTAATCACGTGATGCATATCATTTGATAGATCTCCTCATACTGAACAACTTTGCCTCAAGAACTACTGCTGTCAATCAATTTGTTCATTAAATACTTGCTATTATGTTAAAAACCTACTTTTGCGAACTAGTCCTAGGTTTTTCGCCCGATCGGAAATATACCAGTGCAGTACAATTCTCTGGAAGCTCTAGATTATTAATTATATAAAAAACTTTAACTTTACCCATTGGGTAGCCATAACAGGATCATTTAGAAAATGGGTATGGCAAAAAACACTCAAAAGCCTGTAAATCCTAAACAAAAACTCAGACAACTCACTAAACTGCCTTATGTGCTTAAAGACCCTAAATGCTTGAACCCCGCTAAATGCTGCTTGCAGCTTTATTATTATTAGGGGTTCAAGCACGAAGTGCTGAAACCCTATTGTAATTGTACTGATTTTTATTAGGGGTTCAAGCACGAAGTGCTGAAACCCTATTGTAATTGCCCTGATTTTTATTAGGGGTTCAAGCACGAAGTGCTGAAACCCTATTGTAATTGTACTGATTTTTATTATTATTATTATTATTATTATTCTGCCGTAAAACGCATCGTGCAGCCCAAACCGTAAGGGCTAGAGCTTTGAAACTTTGCCAGATGGTAGTACAAAAATCGAGGAGAGGTTATCAAATTATGACCTCGATTGGCCCATAGGTGGCGCTATAACAACCAAAAGCGCGAAAGTGGTCATAACTCCTGGACCGTATGTCGTAGACACAAGTGTCTTATATCATTGGAAAGCTGGTCGTCTGACGAACAAAACGTATATCTCCGATTTCATTTCCGTCATGATAGATTTTCCGCCATTTTGAATTTTGTCGAAAACCTACTTTTGCGAACTAGTCCCTGGTTTTTTGCTCGATCGGAACCAAACCAGTGCAGAATTGTTCTCTGGAGACTGAAGATCAATAATTATCGAAAAAAAGTTGAAATTTCGATTCAGGGTCGCTAGGGGGCGCAAAATTAACGTTGTGGGCGGAGCCTATTTTACTAAAATGGCTATAACTCCAGAAGTAAATGAGGTATTTTCAACAAACTTGGTACACATATGTAAGAGGTCAATCTGAGGACACGGTAAAAAAATCGCGGCGATTGGCCACATGGTGGCGCTATAACATGAAAAAAACATAAAACAGGCTATAACCACCTGACCGTTAGTCCGATTGACTTGAAAATTGGTATGCAGTGTCTTGGTCCAAGGTGCCATGTATGTCTATGAGGACATTGGTGTATCTCAAAAAACATGGCCGCCATTGGCCAATGAAGTTGAGCACCTATTAGACAAGGTTAACGGAGGCCGATCGGAACGAAACTCGGTGGGCATGTTCGACTCATGGCCCTAGAGGTCTGTAAGAATTTTGAAAGAAATCGGCCACTAGTTGGCGCTAACGAGTTTTATGGCTCTGTAATCACGTGGTGTTAGATATATTGTCACAAAATGCATATCATTTGATAGATCTGCTCATGCTGAACAACTTTGCCTCTAGAACCATTGCTGTCAATCAAACCGTTCATTAAATATTCATGAATATGTTAAAAACCTACTTTTGCGAACTAGTCCCTGGTTTTTTGCCCGATCGGAACCAGACCAGTCTAGGACAATTCTATGGACTCTCTAGATCAATAATTATCAAAAAAAAGTTGAACTTTTGTATTTGTATGGCTGTAATAGGGTCATTTATAAAATGGGTGTGGCAAAATACACTCAAAAGCCTATAAATCCTAAATGAAAACTCAGAACTTCACAAAAAGTGGTCAGCATATGTGACATAACATCATTAACAAGCATGAAAAATTCTATGGAGATCGTACGATAGGTGGCGCTATAACTGTTAAAAAGCTTTAAAATCATATATTTCCTATGGTAAACTGCCTGTATTGGCTGTAAATGGTCTTTTCCATCTCTGATCATATAATTTTCATATCATAATGTTCAAAACTAGTGCAATACAATTCTCTGGACTCACTAGATCAATAATTGTCAGAAAAAGTTGAACTACTTCATTTGGATAGCTATAATAGGTTCACTTCAAAATCTGGCCTTTACCAAGTGTCCCCGAAAGCCTATATCTCTTTAATCAATGCTCAGACCTTCTTAAAAACAAGTCAGAACGTGTGAAATATCACCCTGAACAAGCATGAAAATTTTCAGACAGATCGGACAAAATTTGCCTCTATAACAGTTAAAAAGGTGAAAATGATATGAATTAATGGCATGTTAAGCCAATAAGTGGTATTTTACTGCCCCCCGCTGTTTAAAATAGTCATTTTCTCATATTGGAATTGGTATCAGCCATGGTAAATCATGATAAATGATGGTGTGTGTGTGTGTGTGTGTGTGTGTGTGTGTGTGTGTGTGTGTGTGTGTGTGTGTGGTACAAATATAACAAAGGTTTTATTTTCCAACATGAAAACAAACATAACAGAGTGCTAGTGCACAAACAATAACCGACAATGATAATGGATGAGAGGGGAACTTAAATACACAGATCAAGACAAGGACAACAGGTGACGGTTATGATGATGAGGAGCAGGTGATGATGAGGAGGGTGATGAGGAGCAGGTGCAGGTGATGACGACAGATGGTGAATGTGATGAAGACAGAAGGTGAATGTGATGAAGGTGAATGTGACACCAATATCACTGAAACATTTGTGTGTGTGTGTGTGTGTGTGTGTGTGTGTGTGTGTGTGTGTGTGTGTGTGTGTGTGTGTGTAGCATTATTGTGTGTAGCATATGTAGCAATTATGCATTATTGAGTTAACATGGAAACACTGGTTTGCTTTAGTGCAGAAAACTGGTCAAAATCATGAGGTTTAAAGTGAAAGTGAGCCAATAAGTGGTCTTCTACTGCCCTCTGCTGGCCATTCTACTTATTAATTAAATTTTTCCACATGTGCTTGCATTTATACTTGAATACACACTAAAAATCACTTATATAGCAATAACTATTATAACACAATCATATTTTGTCAGTGTTAATCACTTTATTTGCACTGACACTTCAAATAATTGCTAGTAATGTGATAAATCAGGCTAGAAACATGGTAAATCAAAGTAAATAATACTAGATTGTCGTTTATCTCCTGGTAAATAATACTAGAACGTGGTATATCATGGTTAATCACGGTTAACTATGCTGTGTGTGTATGTGTGTGTGTGTGTGTGTGTGTTTGTGTGTGTGTGTGTGTGTGTGTGTGTGTGTGTGTGTGTGTGTGTTTGTGTGTGTGTGTGTGTGTGTGTGTGTGTGTGTGTGTGTGTGTGTGTGTGTGTGTGTGTGTGTGTGTGTGTGTGTAAGCATGCATTGAGTTAACATGGAAAAACTGGTTTGCTTTAGTGCAGAAAACTGGTTTAAAGTGAAAGTGAGCCAATAAGTGGTCTTCTACTGCCCTCTGCTGGCCATTCTACTTAATAATGAAATATTTTACATGTGCTTTTGCATTCATACTTGGACACACACTAAAAATCACGTATATAACTAACTATTATAACACAATAATATTTTGTCAGTGTTCATCACCTCATTTGCACTGACACTTCACATATTTGCTAGTAATGTGGTTAATCATGCTAGAAACATTGTAAATCATAGTAAATAATACTGAAATGAGGTGTATCAAGGTAAATCATGCTAGAATCCTAATAAATCATTCTGGAACATGGTATATGATAGTAAATCATGCTAGAATCATATTAAATAATTCTAGAATGTGGCAAATCGTTGTGGGAGGAGCCTATTTTACTCAAATGGCTATAACTCAAGAAGTAAATGAGATATCTTCACCAAACTCAGTACACATGTGTATGGGTTCAATTTGAGGTCACAGTAAACAATTCTATGGAGATCGGAGCATAGGTGGCGCTATAACTGTTAAAAAGCTTTAAAACCATATATATCCCATGGCAAATTGCCTGTATTGGCTGTAAATGGTCTTTTCCATCTATTATGTCAGTGGTTACATGCTTGCTAAATAAATCTTAATAACTTTTGATGCTTTTGTGCTTAAATGCCTTAAAGGCCTTAACTGCTTGAACCCCGATAAATGCTGCTTGCAGCTTTAATTATTATTATTATTCTTCCCTAAAACGCATCGTGCAGCCAAAACCGTAAGGCCTAGAGACGTGATACTTGGTCAAATGGTAGTAGTATTGCTCGCTACTCAGATACACGGACTTAGCCAAATCGGCCCATAGGTGGCGCTACAGCGACCAAAAGCGCGAAACTGCTCAGAACTCCTAGACCGTATGTCGTAGACTCAAGTGTCTTATATCATTGGAAAGCTGGATGCCTGACGAACAAAACGTATATCTCCGATTTCATTTCCGCCATGATAGATTTTCCGCCATTTTGAATTTTGCCAAAAACCTACTTTTGCGAACTAGTCCTAGGTTTTTCGCCCGATCGGAACCAAACCAGTACAGAAATGTTCTCTGGAGTCTGAATATCAATAATTATCGAAAAAAAGTTGAAATTTCGATTCACGGACGCTAAGGGGCGCCAAAACGTACGTTGTGGGAGGGGCCTATTTTACTAAAATGGCTATAACTCCAGAAGTAAATGAGGTATCTTCACCAAACTCGGTAAACATGTGTAAGAGGTCAATCTGAGGTCACAGTAAAAAAATCGCGGCGATTGGCCACATGGTGGCGCTATAACATGAAAAAAACATAAAACAGGCTTTAACCACCTGACCGTTAGTCCGATTGACTTGAAAATTGGTATGCAGTGTCTTGGCCCAAGGTGTCATGTATGTCTATGAGGACATTGGTGTATCTCGAAAAACATGGCCGCCATCGGCCAATGAAGTTTGAGCACCTATTAGACAAGGTTAACGGAGGCCGATCGGAACGACACTCAATGGGCATGTTCAACTCATAGCCCTAGAGGTCTGTAAGAATTTTGAAAGAAATCAGCCACTAGTTGGCGCTAACGAGTTTTACGGCTCTGTAATCACGTGGTGTTACACTTATTGTCACAAAATGCATATCATTTGATAGATCTGCTCATGCTGAACAACATTGCCTCAAGAACCATTGCTGTCAATCAAATCGTTCATTAATTATTCGCGAATATGTTAAAAACCTACTTTTGCGAACTAGTCCCTGGTTTTTCGCCCGATCGGAACCAGACCAGTCTAGGACAATTCTCTGGACTCTCCTGATCAATAATTATCGAAAAAAAGTTGAACTTTTGAATTTTTCGTATGGCTATAATTGGGTCATAAAGAAAATGGGCGTGGCAAAATGCACTCAAAAGCTTATAAATCCTAAACGAAAACTCAGAACTTCACGAAAATTGGTGAGCATATGTGCCATAATATTCTAAACAAGCATGCCAAATTTCATGTTGATCGGACCATAGGTGGCGCTATAACTGTTAAAAAGGTTTGAAAACCATATATTTCCTATGGTAAATTGCCTGTATTGGCTGTAAATGGACTTTTCCATCTATTATTTCAGTGGTTAAAAGCTTTCTAAATAAAACTTAATGTCTTAAATGCTTATGTGCTTAAAGGCCTTAAATGCTTGAACCCCGATAAATGCTGCTTGCAGCTTTAATTATTATTATTATTATTTTTCTTCTCCGCTAAAACGCATCGTGCAGCCCAAACCGTAAGAGCTGGAGCTTTGAAACTTTGCCAGATGGTAGTACAAAAATCGAGGAGAGGTTATCAAATTATGAGCCCGATTGGCCCATAGGTGGCGCTATAGCGACCAAAAGCGCGAAACTGCTCATAACTCCTAGACCGTAAGTCATAGACTCAAGTGTCTTATATCATTGGAAAGCTGGACGCCTGACGAACAAAACGTATATCTCCGATTTTATTTCCGCCATGATAGATTTTCCGCCATTTTGAATTTTGTTGAAAACCTACTTTTACGAACTAGTCCCTGGTTTTTCGCCCGATCGGAACCAAACCAGTGCAGAATTGTTCTCTGGTGTCTGAAGATCAATAATTATCGAAAAAATGTTGAAATTTCGATTCACGGTCGCTAGGGGGTGCAAAATTAACGTTGTGGGAGGAGCCTATTTTACTAAAATGGCTATAACTCAAGAAGTAATTCAGTAAACTTCACCAAACTTGGTACACATGTGTAGGAGGTCAATTTGAGGTCACAGTAAAAAAATTGCGTCGATTGGCCACATGGTGGGGCTATAAAACAAAAAAAACATATAGACGCCTGACCGTTAGTCCGATTGACTTGAAATTTGGTACGCAGTGTCTTGGCCCAAGGGGCCATGTATGTCTAAAAGGATATTGGCGTATCTCAAAAAACATGGCCGCCATTGGCCAATGAAATTTGAGCAACTATTAGACAAGGTTAACGGAGGCCGATCGGAACGAAACTCGATGGGCATGTTCGACTCATGGCCCAATAGGTCTGTAAGAATTTTGAAAGAAATCGGCCACTAGTTGGCGCTAACGAGTTTTATGGCTCTGTAATCACGTGGTGTTACACTTATTGTCACAAAATGCATATCATTTGATAGATCTGCTCATGCTGAACAACTTTGCCTCAAGAACCATTGCTGTCAATCAAACCGTTCATTAAATATTCACGAATATGTCTAAAACCTACTTTTGCGAACTAGTCCTAGGTTTTTTGCCCGATTGGAACCAGACCAGTCTAGGACAATTCTCTGGACTCTCTAGATCAATAATTATCAAAAAAAAGTTTAACTTTTGCATTTGGATGGCTGTAATAGGGTCATTTATAAAATGGGCGTGGCAAAATACACTCAAAAGCCTATAAATCCTAAATGAAAACTCAGAACTTCACAAAAATTGGTGAGAATATGTGACATAACATCCTTAACAAGCATGCAAAATGTCATGGAGATCGGTCCATAGGTGGCGCTATAACTGTTAAAAAGCTTTAAAACCATAGATTTCCTATGGTACATTGTATGTATTGGCTGTAAATGGTCTTTTCCATCTATTATTTCAGTGGTTACATGCTTGCTAAATAAAACTTAATAACTTTTGATGCTTTTGTGCTTAAAGGCCTTAACTGCTTGAACCCCGATAAATGCTGCTTGCAGCTTTAATTATTAGGGGTTCAAGCACGAAGTGCTGAAACCCTATTGTAATTGTGCTGATTTTTATTATTATTATTATTATTATTATTCTGCCGTAAAACGCATCGTGCAGCCCAAACCGTAAGAGCTGGAACTTTGAAACTTTGACAGATGGTAGTACAAAAATCGAGGAAAGGTTCAGAGATTATGACCCCGATTGGCCCATAGGTGGCGCTATAACAACCAAAAGCGCGAAACTGCTCATAACTCCTAGACCGTATGTCGTAGACTCAAGTGTCTTATATCATTGGAAAGCTGGACGCCTGACGAACAAAACGTATATCTCCGATTTCATTTCCGCCATGATAGATTTTCCGCCATTTTGAATTTTGTCAAAAATCTACTTTTGCGAACTAGTCCCTGGTTTTTTGCCCGATTGGAACCAAACTAGTGCAGAAATGTTCTCTGGAGACTGAATATCAATAATTATCGAAAAAAAGTGGAAATTTCGATTCACGGTCGCTAAGGGGCGCCAAAACGTACGTTGTGGGAGGGGCCTATTTTACTAAAATGGCTATAACTCCCGATGTAAATGAGGTATCTTCACCAAACTTGGTACACATGTGTATGAGCTTACTCTGGGGTCACAGTAAAAAAATCGCGACGATTGGCCTCATGGTGGCGCTATAAAATGAATAAAACATAAAACAGGCTATAACCACCTGACCGTTAGTCCGATTGACTTGAAAATTGGTATGCAGTGTCTTGGTCCAAGGTGCCATGTATGTGTATGAGGACATTGGCGTATCTCAAAAAACATGGCCGCCATCGGCCAACGAAGTTTGAGCACCTATTAGACAAGGTTAACGGAGGCCGATCGGAACGAAACTCAATGGGCATGTTCGGCTCATGGCCCTAAAGGTCTGTAAGAATTTTGAAAGAAATCGGCCACTAGTTGGCGCTAACGAGTTTTACGGCTCTGTAATCACATGGTGTTACAAATATCCACACAATATGCATATCATTTGATAGATCTCCTCATCCTGAACAACTTTGCCTCAAGAACCATTGCTGTCAATCAAACTGTTCATTAATTATTCATTAATATGTTAAAAACCTACTTTTGCGAACTAGTCCTAGGTTTTTTGCCCGATCGGAACCAGACCAGTCTAGGACAATTCTCTGGACTCTCTAGATCAATAATTATCAAAAAAAAGTTGAACTTTTGCATTTGGATGGCTGTAATAGGGTAATTTATAAAATGGGCGTGTCAAAATACATTAAAAAGCCTATAAATCCTAAATAAAAACTCAGAACTTCACAAAAATTGGTCAGCATATGTGACATAACATCATTAACAAGCATGAAAAATTCTATGGAGATCGGACAATAGGTGGCGCTATAACTGTTAAAAAGCTTTAAAATCATATATTTCCTATGGTAAACTGCCTGTATTGGCTGTAAATGGTCTTTTCTATCTCTGATCATATAATTTTCATATCATAATGTTCAAAACTAGTGCAATACAATTCTCTGGACTCACTAGATCAATAATTGTCAGAAAAAGTTGAACTACTTCATTTGGATAGTTATAATAGGTTCACTTCAAAATCTGGCCTTTACCAAGTGTCCCCGAAAGCCTATATCTCTTTAATCAATGCTCAGACCTTCTTAAAAACAAGTCAGAACGTGTGAAATATCACCCTGAACAAGCATGAAAATTTTCAGACAGATCGGACAAAATTTGCCTCTATAACAGTTAAAAAGGTGAAAATGATATGAATTAATGGCATGTTAAGCCAATAAGTGGTATTTTACTGCCCCCTGCTGTTTAAAATAGTCATTTTCTCATATTGGTATTGGTATCAGCCATGGTAAATCATGATAAATGATGGTGTGTGTGTGTGTGTGTGTGTGTGTGTGTGTGTGTGTGTGTGTGTGTGTGTGTGTGTGTGTGTGTGTGTGTGTGTGGTACAAATATAACAAAGGTTTTATTTTCCAACATGAAAACAAACATAACAGAGTGCTAGTGCACAAACAATAACCGACAATGATAATGGATGAGAGGGGAACTTAAATACACAGATCAAGACAAGGACAACAGGTGACGGTTATGATGATGAGGAGCAGGTGATGATGAGGAGGGTGATGAGGAGCAGGTGCAGGTGATGACGACAGATGGTGAATGTGATGAAGACAGAAGGTGAATGTGATGAAGGTGAATGTGACACCAATATCACTGAAACATTTGTGTGTGTGTGTGTGTGTAGCATTATTGTGTGTAGCATATGTAGCAAGTATGCATTATTGAGTTAACATGGAAACACTGGTTTGCTTTAGTGCAGAAAAATGGTCAAAATCATGAGGTTTAAAGTGAAAGTGAGCCAATAAGTGGTCTTCTACTGCCCTCTGCTGGCCATTGTACTTATTAATTAAATTTTTCCACATGTGCTTGCATTTATACTTGAATACACACTAAATATCACTTATATAGCAATAACTATTATAACACAATCATATTTTGTCAGTGTTAATCACTTTATTTGCACTGACACTTCAAATAATTGCTAGTAATGTGGTAAATCATGGTAAATCATGGTTAACTATGCTGTGTGTGTGTGTGTGTGTGTGTGTGTGTGTGTGTGTGTGTGTGTGTGTGTGTGTGTGTGTGTGTGTGTGTAAGCATGCATTGAGTTAACATGGATAAACTGGTTTGCTTTAGTGCAGAAAACTGGTTTAAAGTGAAAGTGAGCCAATAAGTGGTCTTCTACTGCCCTCTGCTGGCCATTCTACTTATTAATGAAATATTTCAACATGTGCTTGCATTCATACTTGAATACACACTAAAAAAATCACTTATATAGCAATAACTATTATAACACAATCATATTTTGTCAGTGTTAATCACTTTATTTGCACTGACACTTCAAATAATTGCTAGTAATGTGATAAATCAGGCTAGAAACATGGTAAATCAAAGTAAATAATACTAGATTGTCGTTTATCTCCTGGTAAATAATACTAGAACGTGGTATATCATGGTAAATCATGGTTAACTATGCTGTGTGTGTATGTGTGTGTGTGTGTGTGTGTGTGTGTGTGTGTGTGTGTGTGTGTGTGTGTGTAAGCATGCATTGAGTTAACATGGAAAAACTGGTTTGCTTTAGTGCAGAAAACTGGTTTAAAGTGAAAGTGAGCCAATAAGTGGTCTTCTAGTGCCCTCTGCTGGCCATTCTACTTAATAATGAAATATTTTACATGTGCTTTTGCATTCATACTTGGACACACACTAAAAATCACGTATATAACTAACTATTATAACACAATAATATTTTGTCAGTGTTCATCACCTCATTTGCACTGACACTTCACATAATTGCTAGTAATGTGGTTAATCATGCTAGAAACATTGTAAATCATAGTAAATAATACTGAAATGAGGTGTATCAAGGTAAATCATGCTAGAATCCTAATAAATCATTCTGGAACATGGTATATGATAGTAAATCATGCTAGAATCATATTAAATAATTCTAGAATGTGGCAAATCGTTGTGGGAGGAGCCTATTTTACTCAAATGGCTATAACTCAAGAAGTAAATGAGATATCTTCACCAAACTCAGTACACATGTGTATGGGTTCAATTTGAGGTCACAGTAAACAATTTTATGGAGATCGGACCATAGGTGGCGCTATAACTGTTAAAAAGCTTTAAAACCATATATATCCCATGGCAAATTGCCTGTATTGGCTGTAAATGGTCTTTTCCATCTATTATGTCAGTGGTTACATGCTTGCTAAATAAATCTTAATAACTTTTGATGCTTTTGTGCTTAAATGCCTTAAAGGCCTTAACTGCTTGAACCCCGATAAATGCTGCTTGCAGCTTTAATTATTATTATTATTCTGCCGTAAAACGCATCGTGCAGCCCAAACCGTAAGGGCTAGAGCTTTGAAACTTTGCCATATGGTAGTACAAAAATCGAGGAGAGGTTATCAAATTATGACCCCGATTGGCCCATAGGTGGCGCTATAGCAACCAAAAGCGCGAAACTGCTCATAACTCCTAGACCGTAAGTCATAGACTCAAGTGTCTTATATCATTGGAAAGCTGGACGCCTGACGAACAAAACGTATATCTCCGATTTTATTTCCGCCATGATAGATTTTCCGCCATTTTGAATTTTGTCTAAAATCTACTTTTGCGAACTAGTCCCTGGTTTTTCGCCCGATCGGAACCAAACCAGTGCAGAATTGTTCTATGGAGTCTGAAGATCAATAATTATCGAAAAAAAGTTGAAATTTCGATTCATGGTCGCTAGGGGGTGCAAAATTAACGTTGTGGGAGGAGCCTATTTTACTAAAATGGCTATAACTCCAGAAGTAAAAGAGGTATTTTAACCAAACTTGGTACACATGTGTAAGAGGTCAATCTGAGGTCACGGTAAAAAAATCGCGGCGATTGGCCACATGGTGGCGCTATAACATGAAAAAAACATAAAACAGGCTATAACCACCTGACCGTTAGTCCGATTGACTTGAAAATTGGTATGCAGTGTCTTGGTCCAAGGTGCCATGTATGTATATGAGGACATTGGCGTATCTCAAAAAACATGGCCGCTATCGGCCAATGAAGTTTGAGCACCGATTAGACAAGGTTAACGGAGGCCGATCAGAACGAAACTCGATGGGCATGTTCGTCTTATGGCCCTAGAGGTCTGTAAGAATTTTGAAAGAAATCGGCCACTAGTTGGCGCTAACGAGTTTTATGGCTCTGTAATCACGTGGTGTTACACTCATCCACACAATATGCATATCATTTGATAGATCTGCTCATGCTGAACAACTTTGCCTCAAGAACCATTGCTGTCAATCAAACCGTTCATTAAATATTCACGAATATGTCTAAAACCTACTTTTGCGAACTAGTCCTAGGTTTTTCACCCGATCGGAACCAGACCAGTCTAGGACAATTCTCTGGACTCTCTAGATCAATAATTATCAAAAAAAAGTTGAACTTTTGCATTTGGATGGCTGTAATAGGGTCATTTATAAAATGGGCGTGGCAAAATACAGTCAAAAGCCTATAAATCATAAATGAAAATGCAGAACTTCACAAAAATTGGTCAGCATATGTGACATAACATCATTAACAAGCATGCAAAATTTTATGGAGATCGGACGATAGGTGGCGCTATAACTGTTAAAAAGCTTTAAAACCATATATTTCCTATGTAAACTGCCTGTATTGGCTGTAAATGGTCTTTTCCATCTATTATGTCCGTGATTACATGCTTGCTAAATAAATCTTAATAACTTTTGATGCTTTTGTGCTTAAATGCCTAAAAGGCTTTAACTGCTTGAACCCCGATAAATGCTGCTTGCAGCTTTAATTATTATTATTATTATTATTCTGCCGTAAAACGCATCGTGCAGCCCAAACCGTAAGGGCTAGAGCTTTGAAACTTTGCCATATGGTAGTACAAAAATCGAGGAGAGGTTATCAAATTATGACCCCGATTGGCCCATAGGTGGCGCTATAGCAACCAAAAGCGCGAAACTGCTCATAACTCCTAGACCGTAAGTCATAGACTCAAGTGTCTTATATCATTGGAAAGCTGGACGCCTGACGAACAAAACGTATATCTCCGATTTTATTTCCGCCATGATAGATTTTCCGCCATTTTGAATTTTGTCGAAAATCTACTTTTGCGAACTAGTCCCTGGTTTTTTGCCCGATCGGAACCAAACCAGTGCAGAATTGTTCTCTGGAGTCTGAATATCAATAATTATCAAAAAAAAGTTGAAATTTCGATTCACGGTCGCTAGGGGGTGCAAAATTAACGTTGTGGGAGGAGCCTATTTTACTAAAATGGCTATAACTCCAGAAGTAAAAGAGGTATTTTAACCAAACCTGGTACACATGTGTAAGACGTCAATATGAGGTCACGGTAAAAAAATCGCGGCGATTGGTCACATGGTGGCGCTATAACATGAAAAAAACATAAAACAGGCTATAACCACCTGACCGTTAGTCCGATTGACTTGAAAATTGGTATGCAGTGTCTTGGTCCAAGGTGCCATGTATGTCTATGAGGACATTGGTGTATCTCAAAAAACATGGCCGCCATCGGCCAATGAAGTTTGAGCACCTATTAGACAAGGTTAACGGAGGCCTATCGGAACGAAACTCGGTGGGCATGTTCGACTCATGGCCCTAGAGGTCTGTAAGAATTTTAAAAGAAATCGGCCACTAGTTGGCGCTAACGAGTTTTATGGCTCTGTAATCACGTGGTGTTACACTTATTGTCACAAAATGCATACCATTTGATAGATCTCCTCTTGTTGAACAACTTTGCCTCAAGAACCATTGCTGTCAATCAAACCGTTCATTAAATATTCGTAATTATGTTAAAAACCTACTTTTGCGAACTAGTCCTAGGTTTTTCGCCCGATCAGAACCAAACGAGTCTAGGACAATTCTATGGACTCTCAAGATCAATAATTATCAAAAAAAAGTTGAACTTTTGCATTTTTCGCATGGGTATATTGGGTCATAAAGAAAATGGGCGTGGCAAAATGCACTCAAAAGCCTATAAATCCTAAACGAAAACTCAGAACTTCACGAAAATTGGTGAGCTTATGTGCCATAACATCATTAACAAGCATGCAAAATTTCATGGAGATCGGACTATAGATGGTGCTATAACTGTTAAAAAGCTTTAAAAAACACATATTTCCTATGGTAAATTGCCTGTATTGGCTGTAAATGGACTTTTCCATCTATTATTTCAGTGGTTAAAAGCTTTCTAAATAAATCTTAATGTCTTAAATGCTTATGTGCCTAAAGGCCTTAAATGCTTGAACCCCGATAAATGCTGCTTGTTATTATTATTATTCCGCCGTAAAACGCATCGTGCAGCCCAAACCGTAAGAGCTGGAACTTTGAAACTTTGACAGATGGTAGTACAAAAATCGAGGAAAGGTTCAGAGATTATGACCCCGATTGGCCCATAGGTGGCGCTATAACAACCAAAAGCGCGAAACTGCTCATAACTCCTACACCGTATGTCGTAGACTCAAGTGTCTTATATCATTGGAAAGCTGGACGCCTGACAAACAAAACGTATATCTCCGATTTCATTTCCGCCATGATAGATTTTCCGCCATTTTGAATTTTGTCAAAAATCTACTTTTGCGAACTAGTCCCTGGTTTTTTGCCCGATTGGAACCAAACTAGTGCAGAAATGTTCTCTGGAGACTGATTATCAATAATTATCGAAAAAAAGTGGAAATTTCGATTCACGGTCGCTAAGGGGCGCCAAAACGTACGTTGTGGGAGGGGCCTATTTTACTAAAATGGCTATAACTCCCGATGTAAATGAGGTATCTTCACCAAACTTGGTACACATGTGTATGAGCTTACTCTGGGGTCACAGTAAAAAAATCGCGACGATTGGCCACATGGTGGCGCTATAAAATGAAAAAAACTTAAAACAGGCTATAACCACCTGACCGTTAGTCCGATTGACTTGAAAATTGGTATGCAGTGTCTTGGTCTAAGGTGCCATGTATGTCTATGAGGACATTGGCGTATCTCAAAAAACATGGCCGCCATTGGCCAACGAAGTTTGAGCACCTATTAGACAAGGTTAACGGAGGCCGATCGGAACGAAACTCAATGGGCATGTTCGGCTCATGGCCCTAAAGGTCTGTAAGAATTTTGAAAGAAATCGGCCACTAGTTGGCGCTAACGAGTTTTACGGCTCTGTAATCACGTGGTGTTACAAATATCCACACAATATGCATATCATTTGATAGATCTCCTCATCCTGAACAACTTTGCCTCAAGAACCATTGCTGTCAATCAAACTGTTCATTAATTATTCATTAATATGTTAAAAACCTACTTTTGCGAACTAGTCCTAGGTTTTTTGCCCGATCGGAACCAGACCAGTCTAGGACAATTCTCTGGACTCTCTAGATCAATAATTATCAAAAAAAAGTTGAACTTTTGCATGTGGATGGCTGTAATAGGGTAATTTATAAAATGGGCGTGTCAAAATACATTAAAAAGCCTATAAATCCTAAATAAAAACTCAGAACTTCACAAAAATTGGTCAGCATATGTGACATAACATCATTAACAAGCATGAAAAATTCTATGGAGATCGGACGATAGGTGGCGCTATAACTGTTAAAAAGCTTTAAAATCATATATTTCCTATGGTAAACTGCCTGTATTGGCTGTAAATGGTCTTTTCCATCTCTGATCATATAATTTTCATATCATAATGTTCAAAACTAGTGCAATACAATTCTCTGGACTCACTAGATCAATAATTGTCAGAAAAAGTTGAACTACTTCATTTGGATAGCTATAATAGGTTCACTTCAAAATCTGGCCTTTACCAAGTGTCCCCGAAAGCCTATATCTCTTTAATCAATGCTCAGACCGTCTTAAAAACAAGTCAGAACGTGTGAAATATCACCCTGAACAAGCATGAACATTTTCAGACAGATCGGACAAAATTTGCCTCTATAACAGTTAAAAAGGTGAAAATGATATGAATTAATGGCATGTTAAGCCAATAAGTGGTATTTTACTGCCCCCTGCTGTTTAAAATAGTCATTTTCTCATATTGGTATTGGTATCAGCCATGGTAAATCATGATAAATGATGGTGTGTGTGTGTGTGTGTGTGTGTGTGTGTGTGTGTGTGTGTGTGTGTGTGTGTGTGTGTGTGTGTGTGTGTGTGTGTGTGTGTGTGTGTGTGTGTGTGTGTGTGGTACAAATATAACAAAGGTTTTATTTTCCAACATGAAAACAAACATAACAGAGTGCTAGTGAACAAACAATAACCGACAATGATAATGGATGAGAGGGGAACTTAAATACACAGATCAAGACAAGGACAACAGGTGACGGTTATGATGATGAGGAGCAGGTGATGATGAGGAGGGTGATGAGGAGCAGGTGCAGGTGATGACGACAGATGGTGAATGTGATGAAGACAGAAGGTGAATGTGATGAAGGTGAATGTGACACCAATATCACTGAAACATTTGTGTGTGTGTGTGTGTGTGTGTGTGTGTGTGTGTGTGTGTGTGTGTGTGTGTGTGTGTGTAGCATTATTGTGTGTAGCATATGTAGCAAGTATGCATTATTGAGTTAACATGGAAACACTGGTTTGCTTTAGTGCAGAAAACTGGTCAAAATCATGAGGTTTAAAGTGAAAGTGAGCCAATAAGTGGTCTTCTACTGCCCTCTGCTGGCCATTCTACTTAATTAAATTTTTCCACATGTGCTTGCATTTATACTTGAATACACACTAAAAATCACTTATATAGCAATAACTATTATAACATAATCATATTTTGTCAGTGTTAATCACTTTATTTGCACTGACACTTCAAATAATTGCTAGTAATGTGGTAAATCATGGTAAATCATGGTTAACTATGCTGTGTGTGTGTGTGTGTGTGTGTGTGTGTGTGTGTGTGTGTGTGTGTGTGTGTGTGTGTGTGTGTGTGTGTGTGTGTGTGTGTGTGTGTGTGTGTGTGTGTAAGCATGCATTGAGTTAACATGGATAAACTGGTTTGCTTTAGTGCAGAAAACTGGTTTAAAGTGAAAGTGAGCCAATAAGTGGTCTTCTATTGCCCTCTGCTGGCCATTCTACTTATTAATGAAATATTTCAACATGTGCTTGCATTCATACTTGAATACACACTAAAAAAATCACTTATATAGCAATAACTATTATAACACAATCATATTTTGTCAGTGTTAACCACTTTATTTGCACTGACACTTCAAATAATTGCTAGTAATGTGATAAATCAGGCTAGAAACATGGTAAATCAAAGTAAATAATCCTAGATTGTCGTTTATCTCCTGGTAAATAATACTAGAACGTGGTATATCATGGTAAATCATGGTTAACTATGCTGCGTGTGTATGTGTGTGTGTGTGTGTGTGTGTGTGTGTGTTTGTGTGTGTGTGTGTGTGTGTGTGTGTGTGTGTGTGTGTGTGTGTGTGTGTGTAAGCATGCATTGAGTTAACATGGAAAAACTGGTTTGCTTTAGTGCAGAAAACTGGTTTAAAGTGAAAGTGAGCCAATAAGTGGTCTTCTACTGCCCTCTGCTGGCCATTCTACTTAATAATGAAATATTTTACATGTGCTTTTGCATTCATACTTGGACACACACTAAAAATCACGTATATAACTAACTATTATAACACAATAATATTTTGTCAGTGTTCATCACCTCATTTGCACTGACACTTCACATATTTGCTAGTAATGTGGTTAATCATGCTAGAAACATTGTAAATCATAGTAAATAATACTGAAATGAGGTGTATCAAGGTAAATCATGCTAGAATCCTAATAAATCATTCTGGAACATGGTATATGATAGTAAATCATGCTAGAATCATATTAAATAATTCTAGAATGTGGCAAATCGTTGTGGGAGGAGCCTATTTTACTCAAATGGCTATAACTCAAGAAGTAAATGAGATATCTTCACCAAACTCAGTACACATGTGTATGGGTTCAATTTGAGGTCACAGTAAACAATTCTATGGAGATCGGAGCATAGGTGGCGCTATAACTGTTAAAAAGCTTTAAAACCATATATATCCCATGGCAAATTGCCTGTATTGGCTGTAAATGGTCTTTTCCATCTATTATGTCAGTGGTTACATGCTTGCTAAATAAATCTTAATAACTTTTGATGCTTTTGTGCTTAAATGCCTTAAAGGCCTTAACTGCTTGAACCCCGATAAATGCTGCTTGCAGCTTTAATTAGGGGTTCAAGCACGAAGTGCTGAAACCCTATTGTAATTGTACTGATTTTTATTAGGGGTTCAAGCACGAAGTGCTGAAACCCTATTGTAATTGTACTGATTTTTATTATTATTAGGGGTTCAAGCACGAAGTGCTGAAACCCTATTGTAATTGTGCTGATTTTTATTATTATTATTATTATTATTATTCTGCCGTAAAACGCATCGTGCAGCCCAAACCGTAAGGGCTAGAGCTTTGAAACTTTGCCATATGGTAGTACAAAAATCGAGGAGAGGTTATCAAATTATGACCCCGATTGGCCCATAGGTGGCGCTATAGCAACCAAAAGCGCGAAACTGCTCATAACTCCTAGACCGTAAGTCATAGACTCAAGTGTCTTATATCATTGGAAAGCTGGACGCCTGACGAACAAAACGTATATCTCCGATTTTATTTCCGCCATGATAGATTTTCCGCCATTTTGAATTTTGTCGAAAATCTACTTTTGCGAACTAGTCCCTGGTTTTTTGCCCGATCGGAACCAAACCAGTGCAGAATTGTTCTCTGGAGTCTGAATATCAATAATTATCAAAAAAAAGTTGAAATTTCGATTCACGGTCGCTAGGGGGTGCAAAATTAACGTTGTGGGAGGAGCCTATTTTACTAAAATGGCTATAACTCCAGAAGTAAAAGAGGTATTTTAACCAAACCTGGTACACATGTGTAAGACGTCAATATGAGGTCACGGTAAAAAAATCGCGGCGATTGGTCACATGGTGGCGCTATAACATGAAAAAAACATAAAACAGGCTATAACCACCTGACCGTTAGTCCGATTGACTTGAAAATTGGTATGCAGTGTCTTGGTCCAAGGTGCCATGTATGTCTATGAGGACATTGGTGTATCTCAAAAAACATGGCCGCCATCGGCCAATGAAGTTTGAGCACCTATTAGACAAGGTTAACGGAGGCCTATCGGAACGAAACTCGGTGGGCATGTTCGACTCATGGCCCTAGAGGTCTGTAAGAATTTTAAAAGAAATCGGCCACTAGTTGGCGCTAACGAGTTTTATGGCTCTGTAATCACGTGGTGTTACACTTATTGTCACAAAATGCATACCATTTGATAGATCTCCTCTTGTTGAACAACTTTGCCTCAAGAACCATTGCTGTCAATCAAACCGTTCATTAAATATTCGTAATTATGTTAAAAACCTACTTTTGCGAACTAGTCCTAGGTTTTTCGCCCGATCAGAACCAAACGAGTCTAGGACAATTCTATGGACTCTCAAGATCAATAATTATCAAAAAAAAGTTGAACTTTTGCATTTTTCGCATGGGTATATTGGGTCATAAAGAAAATGGGCGTGGCAAAATGCACTCAAAAGCCTATAAATCCTAAACAAAAACTCAGAACTTCACGAAAATTGGTGAGCTTATGTGCCATAACATCATTAACAAGCATGCAAACTTTCATGGAGATCGGACTATAGATGGTGCTATAACTGTTAAAAAGCTTTAAAAAACACATATTTCCTATGGTAAACTGCCTGTATTGGCTGTAAATGGACTTTTCCATCTATTATTTCAGTGGTTAAAAGCTTTCTAAATAAATCTTAATGTCTTAAATGCTTATGTGCCTAAAGGCCTTAAATGCTTGAACCCCGATAAATGCTGCTTGCAGCTTTAATTATTATTATTATTATTCTGCCGTAAAACGCATCGTGCAGCCCAAACCGTAAGGGCTAGAGCATTGAAACTTTGCCAGATGGTAGTACAAAAATCGAGGAGAGGTTCAGAGATTATGACCCCGATTGGCCCATAGGTGGCGCTATAGCAACCAAAAGCGCGAAACTGCTCATAACTCCTAGACCGTATGTCGCAGACTCAAGTGTCTTATATCATTGGAAAGCTGGACGCCTGACGAACAAAACGTATATCTCCGATTTGATTTCCGTCATGATAGATTTTCCGCCATTTTGAATTTTGTCGAAAATCTACTTTTGCGAACTAGTCCCTGGTTTTTTGCCCGATCGGAGCCAAACCAGTGCAGAAATGTTCTCTGGAGTCTGAAGATCAATAATTATCGAAAAAATGTTGAAATTTCGATTCATGGACGCTAGGGGGCGCAAAATAATCGTTATGGGAGGAGCCTATTTTACTAAAATGGCTATAACTTAAAAAGTAAATAAGATAGCTTCACCAAACTCGGTACACATGTGTATGGGTTCATTCTGGGGTCACAGTAAAAAAATCGCGACGATTGAACACTAGGTGGCGCTATAACATGAAAAAAACATGAAAAGGGCTATAACCACCTGACCGTTAGTCCGATTGACTTGAAAATTGGTATGCAGTGTCTTGGTCCAAGGTGCCATGTATGTCTATGAGGACATTGGCGTATCTCAAAAAACATGGCCGCCATTGGCCAATGAAGTTGAGCACCTATTAGACAAGGTTAACGGAGGCCGATCGGAACGAAACTCGATGGGCATGTTCGACTCATGGCCCTAGAGGTCTGTAAGAATTTTGAAAGAAATCGGCCACTAGTTGGCGCTAACGAGTTTTATGGCTCTGTAATCACGTGGTGTTACACTTATCGTCACAAAAAGCATATCATTTGATATATCTGCTCATGCTGAACAACTTTGCCTCAAGAACCATTTCTGTCAATCAAACCGTTCATTAAATATTCATGAATATGTCTAAAACCTACTTTTGCGAACTAGTCCTAGGTTTTTTGCCCGATCGGAACCAGACCAGTCTAGGACAATTCTCTGGACTCTCTAGATCAATAATTATCAAAAAAAAGTTGTACTTTTGCATTTGGATGGCTGTAATAGGGTAATTTATAAAATGGGCGTGTCAAAATACATTAAAAAGCCTATAAATCCTAAATAAAAACTCAGAACTTCACAAAAATTGGTCAGCATATGTGACATAACATCATTAACAAGCATGAAAAATTCTATGGAGATCGGACGATAGGTGGCGCTATAACTGTTAAAAAGCTTTAAAATCATATATTTCCTATGGTAAACTGCCTGTATTGGCTGTAAATGGTCTTTTCCATCTCTGATCATATAATTTTCATATCATAATGTTAAAAAACTAGTGCAATACAATTCTCTGGACTCACTAGATCAATAATTGTCAGAAAGTTGAACTACTTCATTTGGATAGCTATAATAGGTTCACTTCAAAATCTGGCCTTTACCAAGTGTCCCCGAAAGCCTATATCTCTTTAATCAATGCTCAGACCTTCTTAACCCCTTGCTCATCACCCCCAATTTTGGCAAGTGCTGCATACATGAAATGCCCAAAATAAAAAGGTTACTGCTCATAAGTAATTCTGAATAGAAACATAACACACATACATTTAGAAAGCCAACCCTTGAGAGTTTATAGTTCAAGACTCAAATTTAACCAGACTGTTATTAATATTGAGATATATAACCTCAAACATATTTTGAACTAAAATAATCTAGGATCACCAGTGATCCCTGCCAGGTAAGGGGTTAAAAACAAGTCAGAACGTGTGAAATATCACCCTGAACAAGCATGAAAATTTTCAGACAGATCGGACAAAATTTGCCTCTATAACAGTTAAAAAGGTGAAAATGATATGAATTAATGGCATGTTAAGCCAATAAGTGGTATTTTACTGCCCCCTGCTGTTTAAAATAGTCATTTTCTCATATTGGTATTGGTATCAGCCATGGTAAATCATGATAAATGATGGTGTGTGTGTGTGTGTGTGTGTGTGTGTGTGTGTGTGTGTGTGTGGTACAAATATAACAAAGGTTTTATTTTCCAACATGAAAACAAACATAACAGAGTGCTAGTGCACAAACAATAACCGACAATGATAATGGATGAGAGGGGAACTTAAATACACAGATCAAGACAAGGACAACAGGTGACGGTTATGATGATGAGGAGCAGGTGATGATGAGGAGGGTGATGAGGAGCAGGTGCAGGTGATGACGACAGATGGTGAATGTGATGAAGACAGAAGGTGAATGTGATGAAGGTGAATGTGACACCAATATCACTGAAACATTTGTGTGTGTGTGTGTGTGTGTGTGTGTGTGTGTGTGTGTGTGTGTGTGTGTGTGTGTGTGTGTGTGTGTGTGTGTGTAGCATTATTGTGTGTAGCATATGTAGCAAGTATGCATTATTGAGTTAACATGGAAACACTGGTTTGCTTTAGTGCAGAAAACTGGTCAAAATCATGAGGTTTAAAGTGAAAGTGAGCCAATAAGTGGTCTTCTACTGCCCTCTGCTGGCCATTCTACTTATTAATTAAATTTTTCCACATGTGCTTGCATTTATACTTGAATACACACTAAAAATCACTTATATAGCAATAACTATTATAACACAATCATATTTTGTCAGTGTTAATCACTTTATTTGCACTGACACTTCAAATAATTGCTAGTAATGTGGTAAATCATGGTAAATCATGGTTAACTATGCTGTGTGTGTGTGTGTGTGTGTGTGTGTGTGTGTGTGTGTGTGTGTGTGTGTGTGTGTGTGTGTGTGTGTGTGTGTGTAAGCATGCATTGAGTTAACATGGATAAACTGGTTTGCTTTAGTGCAGAAAACTGGTTTAAAGTGAAAGTGAGCCAATAAGTGGTCTTCTACTGCCCTCTGCTGGCCATTCTACTTATTAATGAAATATTTCAACATGTGCTTGCATTCATACTTGAATACACACTAAAAAAAATCAATTATATAGCAATAACTATTATAACACAATCATATTTTGTCAGTGTTAATCACTTTATTTGCACTGACACTTCAAATAATTGCTAGTAATGTGATAAATCAGGCTAGAAACATGGTAAATCAAAGTAAATAATACTAGATTGTCGTTTATCTCCTGGTAAATAATACTACAACGTGGTATATCATGGTAAATCATGGTTAACTATGCTGTGTGTGTATGTGTGTGTGTGTGTGTGTATGTGTGTGTGTGTGTGTGTGTGTGTGTGTGTGTGTGTGTGTGTGTGTGTGTGTGTGTGTGTGTGTGTGTGTAAGCATGCATTGAGTTAACATGGAAAAACTGGTTTGCTTTAGTGCAGAAAACTGGTTTAAAGTGAAAGTGAGCCAATAAGTGGTCTTCTAGTGCCCTCTGCTGGCCATTCTACTTAATAATGAAATATTTTACATGTGCTTTTGCATTCATACTTGGACACACACTAAAAATCACGTATATAACTAACTATTATAACACAATAATATTTTGTCAGTGTTCATCACCTCATTTGCACTGACACTTCACATAATTGCTAGTAATGTGGTTAATCATGCTAGAAACATTGTAAATCATAGTAAATAATACTGAAATGAGGTGTATCAAGGTAAATCATGCTAGAATCCTAATAAATCATTCTGGAACATGGTATATGATAGTAAATCATGCTAGAATCATATTAAATAATTCTAGAATGTGGCAAATCGTCGTGGGAGGTGCCTATTTTACTCAAATGGCTATAACTCAAGAAGTAAATGAGATATCTTCACCAAACTCAGTACACATGTGTATGGGTTCAATTTGAGGTCACAGTAAACAATTTTATGGAGATCGGACCATAGGTGGCGCTATAACTGTTAAAAAGCTTTAAAACCATATATATCCCATGGCAAATTGCCTGTATTGGCTGTAAATGGTCTTTTCCATCTATTATGTCAGTGGTTACATGCTTGCTAAATGAATCTTAATAACTTTTGATGCTTTTGTGCTTAAATGCCTTAAAGGCCTTAACTGCTTGAACCCCGATAAATGCTGCTTGCAGCTTTAATTATTAGGGGTTCAAGCACGAAGTGCTGAAACCCTATTGTAATTGTGCTGATTTTTATTATTAGGGGTTCAAGCACGAAGTGCTGAAACCCTATTGTAATTGTGCTGATTTTTATTATTATTATTAGGGGTTCAAGCACGAAGTGCTGAAACCCTATTGTAATTGTGCTGATTTTTATTATTATTATTAGGGGTTCAAGCACGAAGTGCTGAAACCCTATTGTAATTGTACTGATTTTTATTATTATTATTATTATTATTCTCCCCTAAAACGCATCGTGCAGCCCAAACCGTAAGAGCTGGAACCTTGAAACTTGGCCAAATGGTAGTCCTCAATTTGGGGAGAACCTATCAAAGTATGACCCAGATTGGCCCATAGGTGGCGCTATAGCGACCAAAAGCGCGAAACTGCTCATAACTCCTAGACCGTATGTCGTAGACTCAAGTGTCCTATATCATTGGAAAGCTGGACGCCTGAAGGTCAAAACGTATATCTCCGATTTTATTTCAGGTATGCAAATTTTTCCGCCATTTTGAATTTTGTCAAAAACCTACTTTTGCTAACTAGTCCCTGGTTTTTCGCCCGATCGGAACCAAACCAGTGCAGAAATGTTCTTTGGAGTCTGAAGATCAATAATTATCGAAAAAAAGTTGAAATTTCGATTCCTGGTCGCTAGCGGGTGATAAATTAATGTTGTGGGAGGAGCCTATTTTACTAAAATGGCTATAACTCGAAAAGGAAATGAGATATCTTCACCAAACTTGGTACACATGTGTATGAGTTCAATTTGGGGTCATAGTAAAAAAATTTCGACGATTGATCACATGGTGGCGCTATAACATGAAAAAAACATGAAAAGGGCTATGACCACGTGACCGTTTGTCCGATTGACTTGAAAATTGGTATGCAGTGTCTTGGTCCAAGGTGCCATGTATGTCTATGAGGACATTGGCGTACCTCGAAAAACATGACAGCCATCGACCAATGAAATTTGAGCACCTATTAGACAAGGTTAACGGAGGCCGATCGGAACGATACTCGATGGGCATGTTCAACTCATGGCCCTAGAGGTCTGTAAGAATTTTGAAAGAAATCGGCCACTAGTTGGCGCTAACGAGTTTTATGGCTCTGTAATCACGTGGTGTTACACTTATTGTCACAAAATGCATATCATTTGATAGATCTGCTCATGCTGAACAACTTTGCCTCAAGAACCATTGCTGTCAATCAAACCGTTCATTAAATATTCGCAATTATGTTAAAAACCTACTTTTGCGAACTAGTCCTAGGTTTTTTGCCCGATCGGAACAAAACCAGTCTAGGGTAATTCTCTGGACTCTCTAGATCAATAATTATCAAAAAAAAGTTCAACTTTAGCATTTTTCGCATGGGTATATTGGGTCATAATGAAAATGGGCGTGGCAAAATGCATTTAAAAGCCTATAAATCCTAAACGAAAACTCAGAACTTCACAAAAATTGGTGAGCATATGTACCATAACAGTCTAAACAAGCATGTAAAATTTCATGAAGATCGTACGATAGGTGGCGCTATAACTGTTAAAAAGCTTTGAAAACCATATATTTCCTATGGTAAATTGCCTGTTTTGGCTGTAAATGGTCTTTTCCATCTATTATTTCAGTGGTTAAAAGCTTTACAAATAAAACTTAATGTCTTAAATGCTTATGTGCTTAAAGGCCTTAAATGCTTGAACCCCGATAAATGCTGCTTGCAGCTTTAATTATTATTATTATTCTGCCGTAAAACGCATCGTGCAGCCCAAACCGTAAGGGCTAGAGCTTTGAAACTTTGCCATATGGTAGTACAAAAATCGAGGAGAGGTTATCAAATTATGACCCCGATTGGCCCATAGGTGGCGCTATAGCAACCAAAAGCGCGAAACTGCTCATAACTCCTAGACCGTAAGTCATAGACTCAAGTGTCTTATATCATTGGAAAGCTGGACGCCTGACGAACAAAACGTATATCTCCGATTTTATTTCCGCCATGATAGATTTTCCGCCATTTTGAATTTTGTCGAAAATCTACTTTTGCGAACTAGTCCCTGGTTTTTTGCCCGATCGGAACCAAACCAGTGCAGAATTGTTCTCTGGAGTCTGAATATCAATAATTATCAAAAAAAAGTTGAAATTTCGATTCACGGTCGCTAGGGGGTGCAAAATTAACGTTGTGGGAGGAGCCTATTTTACTAAAATGGCTATAACTCCAGAAGTAAAAGAGGTATTTTAACCAAACCTGGTACACATGTGTAAGACGTCAATATGAGGTCACGGTAAAAAAATCGCGGCGATTGGCCACATGGTGGCGCTATAACATGAAAAAAACATAAAACAGGCTATAACCACCTGACCGTTAGTCCGATTGACTTGAAAATTGGTATGCAGTGTCTTGGTCCAAGGTGCCATGTATGTCTATGAGGACATTGGTGTATCTCAAAAAACATGGCCGCCATCGGCCAATGAAGTTTGAGCACCTATTAGACAAGGTTAACGGAGGCCTATCGGAACGAAACTCGGTGGGCATGTTCGACTCATGGCCCTAGAGGTCTGTAAGAATTTTAAAAGAAATCGGCCACTAGTTGGCGCTAACGAGTTTTATGGCTCTGTAATCACGTGGTGTTACACTTATTGTCACAAAATGCATACCATTTGATAGATCTCCTCTTGTTGAACAACTTTGCCTCAAGAACCATTGCTGTCAATCAAACCGTTCATTAAATATTCGTAATTATGTTAAAAACCTACTTTTGCGAACTAGTCCTAGGTTTTTCGCCCGATCAGAACCAAACGAGTCTAGGACAATTCTATGGACTCTCAAGATCAATAATTATCAAAAAAAAGTTGAACTTTTGCATTTTTCGCATGGGTATATTGGGTCATAAAGAAAATGGGCGTGGCAAAATGCACTCAAAAGCCTATAAATCCTAAACGAAAACTCAGAACTTCACGAAAATTGGTGAGCTTATGTGCCATAACATCATTAACAAGCATGCAAAATTTCATGGAGATCGGACTATAGATGGTGCTATAACTGTTAAAAAGCTTTAAAAAACACATATTTCCTATGGTAAATTGCCTGTATTGGCTGTAAATGGACTTTTCCATCTATTATTTCAGTGGTTAAAAGCTTTCTAAATAAATCTTAATGTCTTAAATGCTTATGTGCTTAAAGGCCTTAAATGCTTGAACCCCGATAAATGCTGCTTGCAGCTTTAATTAGGGGTTCAAGCACGAAGTGCTGAAACCCTATTGTAATTGTGCTGATTTTTATTATTATTATTATTATTATTATTCTGCCGTAAAACGCATCGTGCAGCCCAAACCGTAAGGGCTAGAGCTTTGAAACTTTGCCATATGGTAGTACAAAAATCGAGGAGAGGTTATCAAATTATGACCCCGATTGGCCCATAGGTGGCGCTATAGCAACCAAAAGCGCGAAACTGCTCATAACTCCTAGACCGTAAGTCATAGACTCAAGTGTCTTATATCATTGGAAAGCTGGACGCCTGACGAACAAAACGTATATCTCCGATTTTATTTCCGCCATGATAGATTTTCCGCCATTTTGAATTTTGTCGAAAATCTACTTTTGCGAACTAGTCCCTGGTTTTTTGCCCGATCGGAACCAAACCAGTGCAGAATTGTTCTCTGGAGTCTGAATATCAATAATTATCAAAAAAAAGTTGAAATTTCGATTCACGGTCGCTAGGGGGTGCAAAATTAACGTTGTGGGAGGAGCCTATTTTACTAAAATGGCTATAACTCCAGAAGTAAAAGAGGTATTTTAACCAAACCTGGTACACATGTGTAAGACGTCAATATGAGGTCACGGTAAAAAAATCGCGGCGATTGGTCACATGGTGGCGCTATAACATGAAAAAAACATAAAACAGGCTATAACCACCTGACCGTTAGTCCGATTGACTTGAAAATTGGTATGCAGTGTCTTGGTCCAAGGTGCCATGTATGTCTATGAGGACATTGGTGTATCTCAAAAAACATGGCCGCCATCGGCCAATGAAGTTTGAGCACCTATTAGACAAGGTTAACGGAGGCCTATCGGAACGAAACTCGGTGGGCATGTTCGACTCATGGCCCTAGAGGTCTGTAAGAATTTTAAAAGAAATCGGCCACTAGTTGGCGCTAACGAGTTTTATGGCTCTGTAATCACGTGGTGTTACACTTATTGTCACAAAATGCATACCATTTGATAGATCTCCTCTTGTTGAACAACTTTGCCTCAAGAACCATTGCTGTCAATCAAACCGTTCATTAAATATTCGTAATTATGTTAAAAACCTACTTTTGCGAACTAGTCCTAGGTTTTTCGCCCGATCAGAACCAAACGAGTCTAGGACAATTCTATGGACTCTCAAGATCAATAATTATCAAAAAAAAGTTGAACTTTTGCATTTTTCGCATGGGTATATTGGGTCATAAAGAAAATGGGCGTGGCAAAATGCACTCAAAAGCCTATAAATCCTAAACAAAAACTCAGAACTTCACGAAAATTGGTGAGCTTATGTGCCATAACATCATTAACAAGCATGCAAAATTTCATGGAGATCGGACTATAGATGGTGCTATAACTGTTAAAAAGCTTTAAAAAACACATATTTCCTATGGTAAATTGCCTGTATTGGCTGTAAATGGACTTTTCCATCTATTATTTCAGTGGTTAAAAGCTTTCTAAATAAATCTTAATGTCTTAAATGCTTATGTGCCTAAAGGCCTTAAATGCTTGAACCCCGATAAATGCTGCTTGCAGCTTTAATTATTATTATTATTCTGCCGTAAAACGCATCGTGCAGCCCAAACCGTAAGGGCTAGAGCTTTGAAACTTTGCCATATGGTAGTACAAAAATCGAGGAGAGGTTATCAAATTATGACCCCGATTGGCCCATAGGTGGCGCTATAGCAACCAAAAGCGCAAAACTGCTCATAACTCCTAGACCGTAAGTCATAGACTCAAGTGTCTTATATCATTGGAAAGCTGGACGCCTGACGAACAAAACGTATATCTCCGATTTTATTTCCGCCATGATAGATTTTCCGCCATTTTGAATTTTGTCAAAAATCTACTTTTGCGAACTAGTCCCTGGTTTTTTGCCCGATCGGAACCAAACCAGTGCAGAATTGTTCTCTGGAGTCTGAATATCAATAATTATCAAAAAAAAGTTGAAATTTCGATTCACGGTTGCTAGGGGGTGCAAAATTAACGTTGTGGGAGGAGCCTATTTTACTAAAATGGCTATAACTCCAGAAGTAAAAGAGGTATTTTCACCAAACTTGGTACACATGTGTAAGAGGTCAATCTGAGGTCACGGTAAAAAAATCGCGGAGATTGGCCACATGGTGGCGCTATAACATGAAAAAAACATAAAACAGGCTATAACCACCTGACCGTTAGTCCGATTGACTTGAAAATTGGTATGCAGTGTCTTGGTCCAAGGTGCCATGTATGTCTATGAGGACATTGGCGTATCTCAAAAAACATGGCCGCCATCGGCCAATGAAGTTTTAGCACCGATTAGACAAGGTTAACGGAGGCCGATCGGAACGAAACTCAATGGGCATGTTCGGCTCATGGCCCTAAAGGTCTGTAAGAATTTTGAAAGAAATCGGCCACTAGTTGGCGCTAACGAGTTTTACGGCTCTGTAATCACGTGGTGTTACAAATATCCACACAATATGCATATCATTTGATAGATCTCCTCATCCTGAACAACTTTGCCTCAAGAACCATTGCTGTCAATCAAACTGTTCATTAATTATTCATTAATATGTTAAAAACCTACTTTTGCGAACTAGTCCTAGGTTTTTTGCCCGATCGGAACCAGGCCAGTCTAGGACAATTCTCTGGACTCTCCTGATCAATAATTATCGAAAAAAAGTTGAACTTTTGAATTTTTCGTATGGCTATAATTGGGTCATAAAGAAAATGGGCGTGGCAAAATGCACTCAAAAGCCTATAAATCCTAAACGAAAACTCAGAACTTCACAAAAATTGGTGAGCATATGTGCCATAACATTGTAAACAAGCGTGCAAAATTTCATGGAGATCGGACAATAGCTGGCGCTATAACTGTCAAAAAGCTTTGAAAACCATATATTTCCTATGGTAAATTGCCTGTTTTGGCTGTAAATGGTCTTTTCCATCTATTATTTCAGTGGTTAAAAGCTTTCCAAATAAAACTTAATGTCTTAAATGCTTATGTGCTTAAAGGCCTTAAATGCTTGAACCCCGATAAATGCTGCTTGCAGCTTTAATTATTATTATTATTATTATTCTGCCGTAAAACGCATCGTGCAGCCCAAACCGTAAGGGCTAGAGCTTTGAAACTTTGCCATATGGTAGTACAAAAATCGAGGAGAGGTTATCAAATTATGACCCCGATTGGCCCATAGGTGGCGCTATAGCAACCAAAAGCGCGAAACTGCTCATAACTCCTAGACCGTAAGTCATAGACTCAAGTGTCTTATATCATTGGAAAGCTGGACGCCTGACGAACAAAACGTATATCTCCGATTTTATTTCCGCCATGATAGATTTTCCGCCATTTTGAATTTTGTCGAAAATCTACTTTTGCAAACTAGTCCCTGGTTTTTTGCCCGATCGGAACCAAACCAGTGCAGAATTGTTCTCTGGAGTCTGAATATCAATAATTATCAAAAAAAAGTTGAAATTTCGATTCACGGTCGCTAGGGGGTGCAAAATTAACGTTGTGGGAGGAGCCTATTTTACTAAAATGGCTATAACTCCAGAAGTAAAAGAGGTATTTTAACCAAACCTGGTACACATGTGTAAGACGTCAATATGAGGTCACGGTAAAAAAATCGCGGCGATTGGTCACATGGTGGCGCTATAACATGAAAAAAACATAAAACAGGCTATAACCACCTGACCGTTAGTCCGATTGACTTGAAAATTGGTATGCAGTGTCTTGGTCCAAGGTGCCATGTATGTCTATGAGGACATTGGTGTATCTCAAAAAACATGGCCGCCATCGGCCAATGAAGTTTGAGCACCTATTAGACAAGGTTAACGGAGGCCTATCGGAACGAAACTCGGTGGGCATGTTCGACTCATGGCCCTAGAGGTCTGTAAGAATTTTAAAAGAAATCGGCCACTAGTTGGCGCTAACGAGTTTTATGGCTCTGTAATCACGTGGTGTTACACTTATTGTCACAAAATGCATACCATTTGATAGATCTCCTCTTGTTGAACAACTTTGCCTCAAGAACCATTGCTGTCAATCAAACCGTTCATTAAATATTCGTAATTATGTTAAAAACCTACTTTTGCGAACTAGTCCTAGGTTTTTCGCCCGATCAGAACCAAACGAGTCTAGGACAATTCTATGGACTCTCAAGATCAATAATTATCAAAAAAAAGTTGAACTTTTGCATTTTTCGCATGGGTATATTGGGTCATAAAGAAAATGGGCGTGGCAAAATGCACTCAAAAGCCTATAAATCCTAAACAAAAACTCAGAACTTCACGAAAATTGGTGAGCTTATGTGCCATAACATCATTAACAAGCATGCAAAATTTCATGGAGATCGGACTATAGATGGTGCTATAACTGTTAAAAAGCTTTAAAAAACACATATTTCCTATGGTAAATTGCCTGTATTGGCTGTAAATGGACTTTTCCATCTATTATTTCAGTGGTTAAAAGCTTTCTAAATAAATCTTAATGTCTTAAATGCTTATGTGCCTAAAGGCCTTAAATGCTTGAACCCCGATAAATGCTGCTTGCAGCTTTAATTATTATTATTATTATTATTCTGCCGTAAAACGCATCGTGCAGCCCAAACCGTAAGGGCTAGAGCTTTGAAACTTTGCCATATGGTAGTACAAAAATCGAGGAGAGGTTATCAAATTATGACCCCGATTGGCCCATAGGTGGCGCTATAGCAACCAAAAGCGCGAAACTGCTCATAACTCCTAGACCGTAAGTCATAGACTCAAGTGTCTTATATCATTGGAAAGCTGGACGCCTGACGAACAAAACGTATATCTCCGATTTTATTTCCGCCATGATAGATTTTCCGCCATTTTGAATTTTGTCGAAAATCTACTTTTGCGAACTAGTCCCTGGTTTTTTGCCCGATCGGAACCAAACCAGTGCAGAATTGTTCTCTGGAGTCTGAATATCAATAATTATCAAAAAAAAGTTGAAATTTCGATTCACGGTCGCTAGGGGGTGCAAAATTAACGTTGTGGGAGGAGCCTATTTTACTAAAATGGCTATAACTCCAGAAGTAAAAGAGGTATTTTAACCAAACCTGGTACACATGTGTAAGACGTCAATATGAGGTCACGGTAAAAAAATCGCGGCGATTGGTCACATGGTGGCGCTATAACATGAAAAAAACATAAAACAGGCTATAACCACCTGACCGTTAGTCCGATTGACTTGAAAATTGGTATGCAGTGTCTTGGTCCAAGGTGCCATGTATGTCTATGAGGACATTGGTGTATCTCAAAAAACATGGCCGCCATCGGCCAATGAAGTTTGAGCACCTATTAGACAAGGTTAACGGAGGCCTATCGGAACGAAACTCGGTGGGCATGTTCGACTCATGGCCCTAGAGGTCTGTAAGAATTTTAAAAGAAATCGGCCACTAGTTGGCGCTAACGAGTTTTATGGCTCTGTAATCACGTGGTGTTACACTTATTGTCACAAAATGCATACCATTTGATAGATCTCCTCTTGTTGAACAACTTTGCCTCAAGAACCATTGCTGTCAATCAAACCGTTCATTAAATATTCGTAATTATGTTAAAAACCTACTTTTGCGAACTAGTCCTAGGTTTTTCGCCCGATCAGAACCAAACGAGTCTAGGACAATTCTATGGACTCTCAAGATCAATAATTATCAAAAAAAAGTTGAACTTTTGCATTTTTCGCATGGGTATATTGGGTCATAAAGAAAATGGGCGTGGCAAAATGCACTCAAAAGCCTATAAATCCTAAACAAAAACTCAGAACTTCACGAAAATTGGTGAGCTTATGTGCCATAACATCATTAACAAGCATGCAAAATTTCATGGAGATCGGACTATAGATGGTGCTATAACTGTTAAAAAGCTTTAAAAAACACATATTTCCTATGGTAAATTGCCTGTATTGGCTGTAAATGGACTTTTCCATCTATTATTTCAGTGGTTAAAAGCTTTCTAAATAAATCTTAATGTCTTAAATGCTTATGTGCCTAAAGGCCTTAAATGCTTGAACCCCGATAAATGCTGCTTGCAGCTTTAATTATTATTATTATTAGGGGTTCAAGCACGAAGTGCTGAAACCCTATTGTAATTGTGCTGATTTTTATTATTATTATTATTATTATTATTCTGCCGTAAAACGCATCGTGCAGCCCAAACCGTAAGAGCTGGAACTTTGAAACTTTGACAGATGGTAGTACAAAAATCGAGGAAAGGTTCAGAGATTATGACCCCGATTGGCCCATAGGTGGCGCTATAACAACCAAAAGCGCGAACCTGCTCATAACTCCTAGACCGTATGTCGTAGACTCAAGTGTCTTATATCATTGGAAAGCTGGACGCCTGACGAACAAAACGTATATCTCCGATTTCATTTCCGCCATGATAGATTTTCCGCCATTTTGAATTTTGTCAAAAATCTACTTTTGCGAACTAGTCCCTGGTTTTTTGCCCGATTGGAACCAAACTAGTGCAGAAATGTTCTCTGGAGACTGAATATCAATAATTATCGAAAAAAAGTGGAAATTTCGATTCACGGTCGCTAAGGGGCGCCAAAACGTACGTTGTGGGAGGGGCCTATTTTACTAAAATGGCTATAACTCCCGATGTAAATGAGGTATCTTCACCAAACTTGGTACACATGTGTATGAGCTTACTCTGGGGTCACAGTAAAAAAATCGCGACGATTGGCCTCATGGTGGCGCTATAAAATGAAAAAAACATAAAACAGGCTATAACCACCTGACCGTTAGTTCGATTGACTTGAAAATTGGTATGCAGTGTCTTGGTCCAAGGTGCCATGTATGTGTATGAGGACATTGGCGTATCTCAAAAAACATGGCCGCCATTGGCCAACGAAGTTTGAGCACCTATTAGACAAGGTTAACGGAGGCCGATCGGAACGAAACTCAATGGGCATGTTCGGCTCATGGCCCTAAAGGTCTGTAAGAATTTTGAAAGAAATCGGCCACTAGTTGGCGCTAACGAGTTTTACGGCTCTGTAATCACGTGGTGTTACAAATATCCACACAATATGCATATCATTTGATAGATCTCCTCATCCTGAACAACTTTGCCTCAAGAACCATTGCTGTCAATCAAACTGTTCATTAATTATTCATTAATATGTTAAAAACCTACTTTTGCGAACTAGTCCTAGGTTTTTTGCCCGATCGGAACCAGACCAGTCTAGGACAATTCTCTGGACTCTCTAGATCAATAATTATCAAAAAAAAGTTGAACTTTTGCATTTGGATGGCTGTAATAGGGTAATTTATAAAAAGGGGCGTGTCAAAATACATTAAAAAGCCTATAAATCCTAAATAAAAACTCAGAACTTCACAAAAATTGGTAAGCATATGTGACATAACATCATTAACAAGCATGAAAAATTCTATGGAGATCGGACGATAGGTGGCGCTATAACTGTTAAAAAGCTTTAAAATCATATATTTCCTATGGTAAACTGCCTGTATTGGCTGTAAATGGTCTTTTCCATCTCTGATCATATAATTTTCATATCATAATGTTCAAAACTAGTGCAATACAATTCTCTGGACTCACTAGATCAATAATTGTCAGAAAAAGTTGAACTACTTCATTTGGATAGCTATAATAGGTTCACTTCAAAATCTGGCCTTTACCAAGTGTCCCCGAAAGCCTATATCTCTTTAATCAATGCTCAGACCTTCTTAAAAACAAGTCAGAACGTGTGAAATATCACCCTGAACAAGCATGAAAATTTTCAGACAGATCGGACAAAATTTGCCTCTATAACAGTTAAAAAGGTGAAAATGATATGAATTAATGGCATGTTAAGCCAATAAGTGGTATTTTACTGCCCCCTGCTGTTTAAAATAGTCATTTTCTCATATTGGTATTGGTATCAGCCATGGTAAATCATGATAAATGATGGTGTGTGTGTGTGTGTGTGTGTGTGTGTGTGTGTGTGTGTGTGTGTGTGTGTGTGTGTGTGTGTGTGTGTGTGTGTGTGTGTGTGTGTGTGTGTGTGTGTGTGTGTGTGTGTGTGGTACAAATATAACAAAGGTTTTATTTTCCAACATGAAAACAAACATAACAGAGTGCTAGTGCACAAACAATAACCGACAATGATAATGGATGAGAGGGGAACTTAAATACACAGATCAAGACAAGGACAACAGGTGACGGTTATGATGATGAGGAGCAGGTGATGACGAGGAGGGTGATGAGGAGCAGGTGCAGGTGATGACGACAGATGGTGAATGTGATGAAGACAAAAGGTGAATGTGATGAAGGTGAATGTGACACCAATATCACTGAAACATTTGTGTGTGTGTGTGTGTGTGTGTGTGTGTGTGTGTGTGTGTGTGTAGCATTATTGTGTGTAGCATATGTAGCAAGTATGCATTATTGAGTTAACATGGAAACACTGGTTTGCTTTAGTGCAGAAAACTGGTCAAAATCATGAGGTTTAAAGTGAAAGTGAGCCAATAAGTGGTCTTCTACTGCCCTCTGCTGGCCATTCTACTTATTAATTAAATTTTTCCACATGTGCTTGCATTTATACTTGAATACACACTAAAAATCACTTATATAGCAATAACTATTATAACAATCATATTTTGTCAGTGTTAATCACTTTATTTGCACTGACACTTCAAATAATTGCTAGTAATGTGGTAAATCATGGTAAATCATGGTTAACTATGCTGTGTGTGTGTGTGTGTGTGTGTGTAAGCATGCATTGAGTTAACATGGATAAACTGGTTTGCTTTAGTGCAGAAAACTGGTTTAAAGTGAAAGTGAGCCAATAAGTGGTCTTCTACTGCCCTCTGCTGGCCATTCTACTTATTAATGAAATATTTCAACATGTGCTTGCATTCATACTTGAATACACACTAAAAAAATCACTTATATAGCAATAACTATTATAACACAATCATATTTTGTCAGTGTTAACCACTTTATTTGCACTGACACTTCAAATAATTGCTAGTAATGTGATAAATCAGGCTAGAAACATGGTAAATCAAAGTAAATAATCCTAGATTGTCGTTTATCTCCTGGTAAATAATACTAGAACGTGGTATATCATGGTAAATCATGGTTAACTATGCTGTGTGTGTATGTGTGTGTGTGTGTGTGTGTGTGTGTGTGTGTGTGTGTGTGTGTGTGTGTTTGTGTGTGTGTGTGTGTGTGTGTGTGTGTGTGTGTGTGTGTGTGTGTGTGTGTGTGTGTGTGTAAGCATGCATTGAGTTAACATGGAAAAACTGGTTTGCTTTAGTGCAGAAAACTGGTTTAAAGTGAAAGTGAGCCAATAAGTGGTCTTCTACTGCCCTCTGCTGGCCAGTCTACTTAATAATGAAATATTTTACATGTGCTTTTGCATTCATACTTGGACACACACTAAAAATCACGTATATAACTAACTATTATAACACAATAATATTTTGTCAGTGTTCATCACCTCATTTGCACTGACACTTCACATATTTGCTAGTAATGTGGTTAATCATGCTAGAAACATTGTAAATCATAGTAAATAATACTGAAATGAGGTGTATCAAGGTAAATCATGCTAGAATCCTAATAAATCATTCTGGAACATGGTATATGATAGTAAATCATGCTAGAATCATATTAAATAATTCTAGAATGTGGCAAATCGTTGTGGGAGGAGCCTATTTTACTCAAATGGCTATAACTCAAGAAGTAAATGAGATATCTTCACCAAACTCAGTACACATGTGTATGGGTTCAATTTGAGGTCACAGTAAACAATTCTATGGAGATCGGAGCATAGGTGGCGCTATAACTGTTAAAAAGCTTTAAAACCATATATATCCCATGGCAAATTGCCTGTATTGGCTGTAAATGGTCTTTTCCATCTATTATGTCAGTGGTTACATGCTTGCTAAATAAATCTTAATAACTTTTGATGCTTTTGTGCTTAAATGCCTTAAAGGCCTTAACTGCTTGAACCCCGATAAATGCTGCTTGCAGCTTTAATTATTATTATTATTCTGCCGTAAAACGCATCGTGCAGCCCAAACCGTAAGGGCTAGAGCTTTGAAACTTTGCCATATGGTAGTACAAAAATCGAGGAGAGGTTATCAAATTATGACCCCGATTGGCCCATAGGTGGCGCTATAGCAACCAAAAGCGCGAAACTGCTCATAACTCCTAGACCGTAAGTCATAGACTCAAGTGTCTTATATCATTGGAAAGCTGGACGCCTGACGAACAAAACGTATATCTCCGATTTTATTTCCGCCATGATAGATTTTCCGCCATTTTGAATTTTGTCGAAAATCTACTTTTGCGAACTAGTCCCTGGTTTTTTGCCCGATCGGAACCAAACCAGTGCAGAATTGTTCTCTGGAGTCTGAATATCAATAATTATCAAAAAAAAGTTGAAATTTCGATTCACGGTCGCTAGGGGGTGCAAAATTAACGTTGTGGGAGGAGCCTATTTTACTAAAATGGCTATAACTCCAGAAGTAAAAGAGGTATTTTAACCAAACCTGGTACACATGTGTAAGACGTCAATATGAGGTCACGGTAAAAAAATCGCGGCGATTGGTCACATGGTGGCGCTATAACATGAAAAAAACATAAAACAGGCTATAACCACCTGACCGTTAGTCCGATTGACTTGAAAATTGGTATGCAGTGTCTTGGTCCAAGGTGCCATGTATGTCTATGAGGACATTGGTGTATCTCAAAAAACATGGCCGCCATCGGCCAATGAAGTTTGAGCACCTATTAGACAAGGTTAACGGAGGCCTATCGGAACGAAACTCGGTGGGCATGTTCGACTCATGGCCCTAGAGGTCTGTAAGAATTTTAAAAGAAATCGGCCACTAGTTGGCGCTAACGAGTTTTATGGCTCTGTAATCATGTGGTGTTACACTTATTGTCACAAAATGCATACCATTTGATAGATCTCCTCTTGTTGAACAACTTTGCCTCAAGAACCATTGCTGTCAATCAAACCGTTCATTAAATATTCGTAATTATGTTAAAAACCTACTTTTGCGAACTAGTCCTAGGTTTTTCGCCCGATCAGAACCAAACGAGTCTAGGACAATTCTATGGACTCTCAAGATCAATAATTATCAAAAAAAAGTTGAACTTTTGCATTTTTCGCATGGGTATATTGGGTCATAAAGAAAATGGGCGTGGCAAAATGCACTCAAAAGCCTATAAATCCTAAACAAAAACTCAGAACTTCACGAAAATTGGTGAGCTTATGTGCCATAACATCATTAACAAGCATGCAAAATTTCATGGAGATCGGACTATAGATGGTGCTATAACTGTTAAAAAGCTTTAAAAAACACATATTTCCTATGGTAAATTGCCTGTATTGGCTGTAAATGGACTTTTCCATCTATTATTTCAGTGGTTAAAAGCTTTCTAAATAAATCTTAATGTCTTAAATGCTTATGTGCCTAAAGGCCTTAAATGCTTGAACCCCGATAAATGCTGCTTGCAGCTTTAATTAGGGGTTCAAGCACGAAGTGCTGAAACCCTATTGTAATTGTACTGATTTTTATTATTATTATTATTATTATTTTCCCCTTAAACGCATCGTGCAGACCAAACCGTAAGAGCTGGAACCTTGAAACTTGGCCAAATGGTAGTCCTCAATTTGGGGAGAACCTATAAAAGTATGACCCCGATTGGCTCATAGGTGGCGCTATAGCAACCAAAAGCGCAAAACTGCTCATAACTACTAGACCGTATGTCGTAGACTCAAGTGTCTTATATCATTGGAAAGCTGGACGCCTGACGAACAAAACGTATATCTCCGATTTCATTTCCGCCATGATAGATTTTCCGCCATTTTGAATTTTGTCAAAAACCTACTTTTGCGAACTAGTCCTAGGTTTTTCGGCCGATCGGAACCAATCCAGTGCAGAAATGTTCTCTTGAGTCTGAATATCAAAAACTATCGAAAAAAAGTTGAAATTTCGATTCACGGACGCTAAGGGGCGCCAAAACGTACGTCGTGGGCAGGGCCTATTTTACTAAAATGGCTATAACTCCAGAAGTAAATGAGGTATCTTCACCAAACTTGGTACACATGTGTAAGAGGTCAATCTGAGGTCACAGTAAAAAAACCGCGGCGATTGGCCACATGGTGGCGCTATAACATGAAAAAAACATAAAACAGGCTATAACCACCTGACCGTTAGTCCGATTGACTTGAAAATTGGTATGCAGTGTCTTGGTCCAAGGTGCCATGTATGTGTATGAGGACATTGGCGTATCTCAAAAAACATGGCCGCCATCGGCCAATGAAATTTGAGCACCTATTAGACAAGGTTAACGGAGGCCGATCGGAACGAAACTCGATGGGCATGTTCGACTCAAGGCCCTAGAGGTCTGTAAGAATTTTGAAAGAAATCGGCCACTAGTTGGCGCTAATGAGTTTTATGGCTCTGTAATCACGTGGTGTTACAAATATCCACACAATATGCATATCATTTGATAGATCTCCTCATCCTGAACAACTTTGCCTCAAGAACCATTGCTGTCAATCAAACCGTTCATTAAATATTCGCAAACATGTTAAAAACCTACTTTTGCGAACTAGTCCTAGGTTTTTCGCCCGATCGGAACCAGACCAGTCTAGGACAATTCTATGGACTCTCTAGATCAAAAACTATCAAAAAAAAGTTGAACTTTTGCATTTGGATGGCTCTAATAGGGTCATTTATAAAATGGGCGTGTCAAAATACATTAAAAAGCCTATAAATCCTAAATAAAAACTCAGAACTTCACAAAAAGTGGTCAGCATATGTGACATAACATCATTAACAAGCATGAAAAATTCTATGGAGATCGGACGATAGGTGGCGCTATAACTGTTAAAAAGCTTTAAAATCATATATTTCCTATGGTAAACAGCCTGTATTGGCTGTAAATGGTCTTTTCCATCTCTGATCATATAATTTTCATATCATAATGTTCAAAACTAGTGCAATACAATTCTCTGGACTCACTAGATCAATAATTGTCAGAAAAAGTTGAACTACTTCATTTGGATAGCTATAATAGGTTCACTTCAAAATCTGGCCTTTACCAAGTGTCCCCGAAAGCCTATATCTCTTTAATCAATGCTCAGACCTTCTTAAAAACAAGTCAGAACGTGTGAAATATCACCCTGAACAAGCATGAAAATTTTCAGACAGATCGGACAAAATTTGCCTCTATAACAGTTAAAAAGGTGAAAATGATATGAATTAATGGCATGTTAAGCCAATAAGTGGTATTTTACTGCCCCCCGCTGTTTAAAATAGTCATTTTCTCATATTGGTATTGGTATCAGCCATGGTAAATCATGATAAATGATGGTGTGTGTGTGTGTGTGTGTGTGTGTGTGTGTGTGTGTGTGTGTGTGTGTGTGGTACAAATATAACAAAGGTTTTATTTTCCAACATGAAAACAAACATAACAGAGTGCTAGTGCACAAACAATAACCGACAATGATAATGGATGAGAGGGGAACTTAAATACACAGATCAAGACAAGGACAACAGGTGACGGTTATGATGATGAGGAGCAGGTGATGATGAGGAGGGTGATGAGGAGCAGGTGCAGGTGATGACGACAGATAGTGAATGTGATGAAGACAGAAGGTGAATGTGATGAAGGTGAATGTGACACCAATATCACTAAAACATTTGTGTGTGTGTGTGTGTGTGTGTGTGTGTGTGTGTGTGTGTGTGTGTGTGTGTGTGTGTAGCATTATTGTGTGTAGCATATGTAGCAAGTATGCATTATTGAGTTAACATGGAAACACTGGTTTGCTTTAGTGCAGAAAACTGGTCAAAATCATGAGGTTTAAAGTGAAAGTGAGCCAATAAGTGGTCTTCTACTGCCCTCTGCTGGCCATTCTACTTATTAATTAAATTTTTCCACATGTGCTTGCATTTATACTTGAATACACACTAAAAATCACTTATATAGCAATAACTATTATAACACAATCATATTTTGTCAGTGTTAATCACTTTATTTGCACTGACACTTCAAATAATTGCTAGTAATGTGGTAAATCATGGTAAATCATGGTTAACTATGCTGTGTGTGTGTGTGTCTGTGTGTGTGTGTGTGTGTGTGTGTGTGTGTGTGTGTGTGTGTGTGTGTGTGTGTGTGTGTGTGTGTGTGTGTGTGTGTGTGTAAGCATGCATTGAGTTAACATGGATAAACTGGTTTGCTTTAGTGCAGAAAACTGGTTTAAAGTGAAAGTGAGCCAATAAGTGGTCTTCTACTGCCCTCTGCTGGCCATTCTACTTATTAATGAAATATTTCAACATGTGCTTGCATTCATACTTGAATACACACTAAAAAAATCACTTATATAGCAATAACTTTTATAACACAATCATATTTTGTCAGTGTTAATCACTTTATTTGCACTGACACTTCAAATAATTGCTAGTAATGTGATAAATCAGGCTAGAAACATGGTAAATCAAAGTAAATAATACTAGATTGTCGTTTATCTCCTGGTAAATAATACTAGAACGTGGTATATCATGGTAAATCATGGTTAACTAAACTGTGTGTGTGTGTGTGTGTGTGTGTGTGTGTGTGTGTGTGTGTGTGTGTGTGTGTGTGTGTGTGTGTGTGTGTGTGTGTGTGTGTGTGTGTGTGTGTGTGTAAGCATGCATTGAGTTAACATGGAAAAACTGGTTTGCTTTAGTGCAGAAAACTGGTTTAAAGTGAAAGTGAGCCAATAAGTGGTCTTCTAGTGCCCTCTGCTGGCCATTCTACTCAATAATGAAATATTTTAAGTCAAGTCAAGTCAAGTCAAGTATATTTGTATAGCGCTTTTCACAATACAGATTGTATCAAAGCAGCTTCACAGTATTAAATTAAAATAATACAACAAGGTTTGTTTCTAGTGGAATTTATTGATAAAATCAAATTAGATATCCCCAGAATATCCCCAACTGAGCAAGCCAAAGGCAACAGTGGCAAGGAACCGAAAAACTCCATCAAGTGACCTAATAGTGTCCTAAAACTCCATCAGGTGACCCAATGGAGAAAAAAAAAACCTTGGGAGAACCCAGGCTCAGTCGGGGGCCAGTTCTCCTCTGGCGTTTATTAACTAGAGGCCGGATTGTAATTTGAACTGTAAGATTAAAAATATTATATGAATGCCTGGCTGAAGAGATGCGACTTTAATCTAGTTTTAAACTGGGAGAGCGAGTCTGAGCAACGAACAGTATCAGGAAGGCTATTCCAGAGTTTTGGAGCTTTTACATGTGCTTTTGCATTCATACTTGGACACACACTAAAAATCACGTATATAACTAACTATTATAACACAATAATATTTTGTCAGTGTTCATCACCTCATTTGCACTGACACTTCACATAATTGCTAGTAATGTGGTTAATCATGCTAGAAACATTGTAAATCATAGTAAATAATACTGAAATGAGGTGTATCAAGGTAAATCATGCTAGAATCCTAATAAATCATTCTGGAACATGGTATATGATAGTAAATCATGCTAGAATCATATTAAATAATTCTAGAATGTGGCAAATCGTTGTGGGAGGAGCCTATTTTACTCAAATGGCTATAACTCAAGAAGTAAATGAGATATCTTCACCAAACTCAGTACACATGTGTATGGGTTCAATTTGAGGTCACAGTAAACAATTTTATGGAGATCGGACCATAGGTGGCGCTATAACTGTTAAAAAGCTTTAAAACCATATATATCCCATGGCAAATTGCCTGTATTGGCTGTAAATGGTCTTTTCCATCTATTATGTCAGTGGTTACATGCTTGCTAAATAAATCTTAATAACTTTTGATGCTTTTGTGCTTAAATGCCTTAAAGGCCTTAACTGCTTGAACCCCGATAAATGCTGCTTGCAGCTTTAATTATTATTATTATTATTATTATTATTATTTTCCCCTTAAACGCATCGTGCAGACCAAACCGTAAGAGCTGGAACCTTGAAACTTGGCCAAATGGTAGTCCTCAATTTGGGGAGAACCTATAAAAGTATGACCCCGATTGGCCCATAGGTGGCGCTATAGCAACCAAAAGCGCAAAACTGCTCATAACTACTAGACCGTATGACATAGACTCAAGTGTCTTATATCATTGGAAAGCTGGACGCCTGACGAACAAAACGTATATCTCCGATTTCATTTCCGCCATGATAGATTTTCCGCCATTTTGAATTTTGTCAAAAACCTACTTTTGCGAACTAGTCCTAGGTTTTTCGCCCGATCGGAACCAATCCAGTGCAGAAATGTTCTCTTGAGTCTGAATATCAAAAACTATCGAAAAAAAGTTGAAATTTCGATTCACGGACGCTAAGGGGCGCCAAAACGTACGTTGTGGGCAGGGCCTATTTTACTAAAATGGCTATAACTCCAGAAGTAAATGAGGTATCTTCACCAAACTTGGTACACATGTGTAAGAGGTCAATCTGAGGTCACAGTAAAAAAACTGCGGCGATTGGCCACATGGTGGCGCTATAACATGAAAAAAACATAAAACAGGCTATAACCACCTGACCGTTAGTCCGATTGACTTGAAAATTGGTATGCAGTGTCTTGGTCCAAGGTGCCATGTATGTGTATGAGGACATTGGCGTATATCAAAAAACATGGCCGCCATCGGTCAATGAAGTTTGAGCACCTATTAGACAAGGTTAACGGAGGCCGATCGGAACGAAACTCGATGGGCATGTTCGACTCAAGGCCCTAGAGGTCTGTAAGAATTTTGAAAGAAATCGGCCACTAGTTGGCGCTAACGAGTTTTATGGCTCTGTAATCACGTGGTGTTACAAATATCCACACAATATGCATATCATTTGATAGATCTCCTCATCCTGAACAACTTTGCCTCAAGAACCATTGCTGTCAATCAAACCGTTGATTAAATATTCGCAAACATGTTAAAAACCTACTTTTGCGAACTAGTCCTAGGTTTTTCGCCCGATCGGAACCAGACCAGTCTAGGACAATTCTCTGGCCTCTCTAGATCAAAAACTATCAAAAAAAAGTTGAACTTTTGCATTTGGATGGCTGTAATAGGGTAATTTATAAAATGGGCGTGGCAAAATACATTAAAAATCCTATAAATCCTAAATGAAAACTCAGAACTTCACAAAAATCGGTGAGCATATGTGACATAACATCATTAACAAGCCTGCCAAATTTTATGGAGATCGGACCATAGGTGGCGCTATAACTGTTAAAAAGCTTTAAAACCATATATTTCCTATGGTACATTGCCTGTATTGGCTGTAAATGGTCTTTTCCATCTATTATGTCAGTGGTTACATGCTAAATAAAACCTGATAACTTTTGATGCTTTTGTGCTTAAAACCCCTTAAAGGCCTTAATAGCTTGAACCCCGATAAATGCTGCTTGCAGCTTTAATTCTGATTACTTTTGTGTGATGAAGATGACTGATAAAGCTATTATATGTATCTAGTATGAGTAACAAAATGCTTTTTCTGTGTCCATATTTGACTAATAATAATGAAAAAAAGTGCACTTCAAATGAACATTTCTGAGAAAAATGTTTAATCTTTAATAGTCTTTAATAATAAATATATGTCCAAATTCAAAAATTAATACATGCAAGTAATTATGACTGAAAACATCCAGCAACTAGGGAATGCACATCCATGGATATATGTTTATATATAGTGCTATACAGCCATCTACTGGTTACACAACAGTATTACAGATGATTAATGCTGCATGACTCCGAGGTAAATATTTAGTGCTGTAAAATCCCTTAAATATATATATAATAAATATTTTAAGTCTGCAACTTGTTACTGTATGTGGGAGTTCAAAGCAGTTTGTATTGTTAGATTATAATACATTTCCTCTCTCATTTTCCAGGGAGTGGAGCAACTTTTCCATAAACAAAATTCTGATGCTGACACAGAGTGATGCTGATGGAGTGATAGTACCAGAGATTCACTGTCCCTATCAGACAATAATATTACTTTGTTCAGACACATCACCTTTGAATGACTGGGATCTTGATCTTCAGACACCTGATTTATTTTAATATAAACTAGCAAATATTTCAATTTCCTTTAGATTAAAACAAACATAGTTCACAAGTACACAAGAGGTTTCACTTTATTCTTATTAGTCAATGCTGATCTTGGACTAGCATACCAACAGCATATGAATGTTAAGGGGATAGTTCACCCAAAAATACAATTCTCACTTATTTTACTCACCCTCATGCTGTCCCAGATGCATTTTACTTTCTTTCTACAGATAAACACGAATTAAGATTGTAAGGAAAGTAATCCATCTCTGTGAGTCCTAAAGACGCTTTAAAAACCACACAGAGTGAGCGTGACGGTAATCCATGCGACCTCAGTGGATGAGTCAATGCCTTCTGAAGTCAAACAATAGGCTAGATAAGAAAAATACTAATGATATGACTGTTTTAACTATTAAAAATCACTTCCGACCAACTGTCTTGCATACATGGGTTACAATCCACTTGTATTATGGACTCGCAGAGATGGATTATTTCCTTAAAAATCTTTGTCTATGTTTATGTCAAGAAGAAGTCATATACATCTGGGATGGCATGAAGGAGAGTAAATGATGAGAGAATGCTCATGTTTTGGGTGGACTATCCTTGTACTGCTTGTGTCCAGTCACTGCTTTGTTACTTGTACTGCAACAGGAACTGCTCAAAGAATCATTGCAACATTTAAAATGTATATGAATTTTTAAAATATATTCTGTATTTGTAATTGTGCATTTTGTATATTATGCAGTTAATGTGTTGTGGATTCTGGTCTTTCCGGTCACAACATAATTGCATCCAATACTTTCACTCTGATACTTGTGTATATGCTTTAGTGACAATAAAGATTGTACATTTATTTGAATTCATATTTTCAATTACATTCATTTAACTGGTTGTATAAGTCACGATTGAAATGGTTGATGATTGTTAAAGTATATTTACAATTTTAAATGTTAGAAGATAGTGTTAATTAAATGAAATAACTAAATAATTATTATCAATTATCAATTAAAAAAATGTCAACAAGAACATTCTTTGTGTGACATATGTAATGAAATGCCATTTGAGGTCTGTATCTGACCGCAGGCCACGACTGTAATTTTCATATTGTTTAAATTCCTCTTATTTAAAGGGTTAGTTCACCCAAAAATGAAAATTCTGTCAGTAATTACTCACCCTCATGTTGTTCCAACCGCGTAAGACCTTCGTTCATCTTCGGAACACAAATTAAGATATTTTTGATGAAATCTGAGCCATGTCTCACTCCTCCATAGGCTGCTATGTGACCGAAACTTGCTGGCCCAGAAAAGTTATTAAAAAGATCGTTAATATAGTCCAAGTAACTCCAGTGGCTCAATCTTAAGTTTATCAAGCGACGATAATACTTTTTGTGCGCAAAAACAAACAAAAATAACGACTTTATTCCACTTTTCATTTCCTTCTCTCTGGGCCTCGTAGTGTTTTTGCGCTGCGCGTCTGTGTTGCACGTCATCACGCATCACACACATGACCGGCGTCGGCCAATAGTGAGCTTATGTGGTGACGTGTAACACAGACGCGCTGCGCAAAAACACTACGCGAACCAACTAGAGGTCCAGAGAGAAGGAAATGAATAGTGGAATAAAGTCGTTATTTTTGTTTGTTTTTGCGCTCAAAAAGTATTCTCGTCGCTTGATATACTTAAGATTGAGCTACTGGAGTCACTTGGACTATATTAACGATCTCTTTAATAACTTTTCTGGGCCAGCAAGTTTCGGTCACATAGCAGCCTATGGAGGAGTGAGACATGGCTCAGATTTCATCAAAAATATCTTAATTTGTGTTCCGAAGATGAACGAAGGTCTTACGCAGTTGGAACAACATGAGGGTGAGTAATTACTGACAGAATTTTCATTTTTGGGTGAACTAACCCTTTAAGTGATCATTAATTTTGATGGTGTAAACGTATATCATGCTAACAATGAGTAGTGTGATGGCCATGGTTGCCAACCTTTTTTGAGGGCTGAATATATCGCACACGTTTGCTATTCTCTTTAAATTGTAACAGCTGAACCTAATCAGAGCCTAACATGCAAAAGAATCATCAGAAATAAACAAATATTCTCCGAAAACATTGGACACTACAATATTTTAAGTATTATATACAGTACTTTAATGTAGGCCTACAATTACACCTGAATAGACTGAATAGATCTCTTGTGCTCCTAAAAGCTTCTGCCAACTAAGTAGTAGCAGCAGGTAAATACAGATAAAATTAAAAAACAAACATAACTTAATATCACTAAAATGAAATAGAAAGCTGCGATTACAGACGCTGACATCCACACATAAACACACCACTGACGTCTTCACTTCCAGGTCACGAAGCTGTCTATCAAAAACTTAGTAACCAATGAGAACACACTGCTACTAGCCCCGCCCCCACGAGAGAAATGTGTCAGAACGGCGAACGAAAACTCAGGGAGTGTAAACAAAAACTTCAGAAACGGAAATGAAAACTCTAGAAGCACATTTGTAAGTTCAGATCAGCGATTGAAATATGAGAAATAGTTAGCAAAACATGCAGTGTATTAAAAACGAAGTCAAAAAAATTTGCCTGCGATTTATACTTTTTCAGTTTCAGAGATAATGTATTTAGTTTCAATTTATATTTTCATTAGTTTCTTGAAAAGCTACGTTCATTGTTATTGGCACAAGAATAATTCCATATATATTAGTAGCCTAATTTATATTTAAATATGTATATTTATATGTGAAGTTTGTCAGTCAGCAATAAATTATTCATCGCACAAAACTATTATACAACTTCAGAAGACTTGCAAAGTATTGCACAATTTGTATAGACAACTTTTTTTTTTCCTAAATAATTTTAGTGAATGTTTGTCCTTTTTGGAGTCTGACAGATGTGGTCTATGAACTATGTAAACATTGTGTAAAAATGAATCCCCCTTCCAAAAAAAATGTAATTTTGAAACAACATAGGGTGAGTAAATGATAGCAAAATTGTCATTTTTGGGTGAATATTCCTTTAAGAAAAGCTCTAGTGTTGGACTGCCTGTGCATGTCTCTTCAAGGCCACCTGAGACTCTCTTCCACCATGCGTTTATACTCTGTGAACAATGTCGGTTTAAGTCTTTGCTTCCTGAATAGCATATTACAACTAAAACAGCAGTATCAAATATGAAACGATCAATATATACTCTCACAAATGGGATTTCTGTGTTCCTGTGTTCCTCACAGAGATGTATGATGCTATTTAAAACACTTAAGGCCTGGGGCTTTCTCTTGCAGCTTAGACCATCCAATGGTGTGCATCAAGGCTACAACACAAAACATGAAGATAATTACAATGCTGTGATATCTTCATGGCCAATTGCTCGCACTGATGTGCATTGGCCTGAGGACGCCGGTGCTTTAAAGCCTTGAAAGCCAGACCAATCACTGAAGCTGTAACAGAGAACAGTCATGGTGGTAATTCCACAATGGTTAATCAATACATCACTATTGATCCTTAATCCTCAATCATGCATCCTGCAGAAATAGATTATTTGTGGGCTGTGATTAGTGACTTTTTCACCCCCAAAAAACTAAATGGATATAAAACACTTGAGTTGTGTCCCACATGACACACTACACACTACAGACTGTGTACTCTATTGTCTAGTGTATGATTTTTATAAGGTTATTTTGTCATTCAACATCAGAGTCTAATAGAGTGTACGCCCATTTATTCAGCGGAAGTATTTTTTACATTCATTTCTCTGACCAAATCAACCAACAACGAGGTGAAACATAACATTACAAACTTTGATTTGAAGCAAAAACTTGTTTGAAAATCAGACAGAAATACAAAGGCACAAGACTGTGTACTTGACGGCTTCAGTGAGAGAAAGAACTACAATCCCATGAAGCACTGTGAACAGCATAATCGAATTTAAAGGGGTGGTTGATTATGATTTCACTTTTCTAACTTTATTCTACCTATTCTACATTTATTCCACCTTTCATTCTGATGTAGAACCTGAAAGCGCTGCGCTGTTGACACCACGCACAAAAATGATTCTCGTCGCTTCATAACATTAAGGTTGAACTGTAGTCACATGGACTATTTTAACGATGTCTTTCTTTACCTTTCCGGGCCATGAAAGTGGTCGTTGCATTGCTGTCTGTGGAGGGGTCAGAAAGCTCTCGGATTTCATCAAAAAGAGCTTCATTTGTGATACGAAGATGAACGAAAGTCATACGGGATTGGAACGACATGAGGGTGAGTAATTCATGACAGAAATTTATTTTTTATTAAATAAGTGCATCATCTGGGTTTGAAGTGCATTTTTTCTTTTTGGAATTTTCAGTGTGAACACTACTCACACTATACAACAACAAAATAAAAAAAATAATGCATAAAATAATACCCAAATTGGGTATTTAATTGAATGGATCCATCTGTTGAAGGTGCGTGTAAGGACTAACCAATACTGACTAAGATCCATTTCAGAGCAGCTGACTCAACAAGACCTTTATATCTAATATGTGCTTCTTCGCTCTATGAACATACAGTATATAAAGTATAATCCAACTGTGACATTTATTAGTGTAGACAGAGGTGACAAATGTTACAAACAAAGAAAATAAGATCATCATGAGAAGAGAATGAAAAGAGAGTGAAAGAGACGGAGCGAGAGAAAAAGATGGGGGTTGGGAGAGACAACCAGATGGATGCATAGTTTGGGCTGAACGTTTTAAAACCAGCCCAGAGGCAAGTGCCTTTGTCAGGCCAGTTTACATGTGAAGTCATTCCAATTAAAAGACTGAGTAGCTCACTCCATCATTCGTATAACACACTGATACAAACACTTGCATGCTGGGTAGATTATTTATATGACAGACAGGTCAACTTCACAACAATATTTACTTACATATACACAAGTAATTAATATAATGGCTTGATTAATTAGATAAAAGAGACATTTGATGAAGAATGGTGTTTACTCATGATGGTATGGTGTTGTGGGTGGTTGCAATGGCATATAATTGAATATAATATTAACATTTTATATATACTGCATACCAGTGTGAATGCAGCTTTAGTGAGAGGTTGCTCACTGCAGAGCAAATTGGCCTATAGCTCCTCCTTGCTAGACGTCCAGCGAGGAGGAGCGAAGGTAATTTGGACCTAATGGGTGGAGCTAGAATATCCAACCACACCCTAAGCTGGATGTCATTTCACTCTGCAGTGAGGATCACTTGGCTTTAGTGGTGGGGATTGTTCAGCGACTCTTTCCAGTAGGTGGCGACAAGTGACTGTCTTTATGACTGAGTTAGTTACTTGTTTACTCAACCGATTTATTCAAACACCCTGATTCATTCAGGAACTAAAACAAGGGACTGTTGCTGACTTCGGAACCGCATACTAGCATACTACTCTTCCTATTCCTGCCATAGAAAGATGGTAAAAATAGTAAGAGTAGTGTGTGGTTAGCTGTGCATAGCTGTGTTCGAAAACATTACTTCGCTAAGATAGTCCACTTGAAGGAGTGAATGAAAACAAGTGAGTGTATTTGGACACTGAGTGTGCAGGAAAGGCTGTCGATTTTTCATAGTTTGTGCTTACTGTTTAATAATCATTTGGCACCCAGCAAAATGGCAGCTTCAGTAATGAAATCATTTATACAATACAATACAATGTAAATTTAATTTCTATAGCACATTTAAAACAACGGCCGTTGACCAAAGTGCTTAACAGCATAGATAATCCAACAAAAGCAATACAGTCACACACACAAAATTAAAACCTGATCACTCAATCAGTTTTAAAAGCCATACTAAAAAGATTCGACTTCAAACTAGACTTAAAAGCATCCAGAGATGGGGAAGATTTAATGTGCATTGGAAGAGGGTTCCATAAGCGTGGGAAATATTCCATAATCTTGAACTCTGTCATGGAAACTATGTACAAGCTTTAATTCATATATTCATATTTATATTCATTCTTTATTGTCCTCAATTGAGGAAATTTGTTTCCACTGTCTGTACCAAAAGTAACATTCAACACTCATAACATACCCGTACAACACAGAATTTTGTACACATGAGTAAATTAGGCTTTCTGTGAATTCAGCGCTCTTATTGCTGAAATTACAAAGCTTTTCCCTAGTCATGATTTTTTATGAGGTAGCTGTCTATATCTGCGACCTGAGGGAAGAAGGGTGAAACATGAGTTAAGAGGGTGGCTGGGATTTTGTATGATGCTATTTGCTCTGCGAATGGTAGCAGCATCAATGAGAGCTGGCAAGTTGGGTGTGGGAAGACCAATTATTTTTGAGGAAGTCTTAGTGATTCTAAGAAGCTTGTTCCTATTAGTGAGAGAAAGCATAGTGAAATAACAGGTGGCACAGTACAGAAGGACGGGTTCAATGATGCTACGGTACAAATGGAGAAGAAGATGTGGTTTGACTGAGAGACTTCTGAGTTTACGTATGACAGATAGTCTCTGTTGGCAGCGCCTGTGAATGTCTGTGGTGTGATGGTGAAAACTCAATTTATCGTCCAAAATAATACCAAGGTACTTGAAGCTGTCCACAATGTCCACTGACTGGCCCTTGATGGAGATATGGCAGTGAGCAGTGGAGGATTTTTGGCGTGTGTCCAGGATAAGTTCCTTTGTTTTAATAATGTTAAGAAGGAGATGACTGTCTGTACACCATTGGGTGAAATTGGCAACAGATTGGTGATATGCTGTGACTGATTCCGTACCGGTAAGGAGGGCGAGTATGGCTGTGTCATCCGAGTATTTGAATTAAACAATTTCATAATCAATTAAAAAGGAATTTATACCTGTATGATATTACCCTGTACCCACTTTGGACCATCGGTTTGGAAAATGAATGGATGGATGATTCAGACGCAGGAATTCATTCAGCACGAGCCTCACAGTGCATTATGGGTATTCTCTAGCCGTTGAGAGTGCATCAGTTGTACACTTGTTATTGCTGTGCATTATGGGATTGAATGAGTGCACTCGATAACATCCACTATGGTTTCGGACTCCATTACAAATGGCTGTCCCCTCAAATAGGGCTCTGTTATAGGGGGCGATTTCAGACACAGCTCAAGTCTTTATGAGTTATTGCATCGTTATTTACTCGGAGATACATTGTTTCATCCTAATTTGGTTTATTTGGAACTAAAAAGACCGGCAATAAAATGTAAGTTTAAAAGAAATATCATACACTCACAACTGTGCTGTTGTTCCGAATATCAGAAAACATCGGCAAAAATTGTATAGGCTCATTTAAAATTCAAAAACTGCTGTAAGATTTTATTTTATATTTTTGAAAGAAGCCTCTTATGCTCACCAAGGCATAATTTATTTGATCAAAAGTCCAGTAAAACAGTAATTTTATGAATTATATTGAGTTTTCAGCATCATTACCTCACATGATCCTTCAGAAATCATTCTAAGATGCTGATTTGCTGCTGCTGTTGTGCTGCTTAATATATATACATAAATTCATATCATTATATATATACATATTATATATAATTAGAAATTATATAAAAGAACAAGAAGGAAAGTCCAAAGAAAGGAAAGGAAAGGAAAGGAAGAGAGCAAATACAAACAAGTGTGTGCTAATCTCAAAAGACCTGTGCAAATATTCTGTTTGTGCCCCAGTAACACACACACACACACACACACATACACACATTTTCACTCGTTTCCAAGGTAGTGTATTACTGTGAATCCCAGAATAATAAGAAAGAAAAAACAGCGTTTCACAGCCATTCCCAGTTGTTGCGATTGAAAGGAATATAACCATAGCTGTTCAATCCTTTACCATCATACCGGTTGCTAGGAAACTGCTTATGGAACAAAACATTGCTATGCAGCACAACAGCTGTCTGTGTAATTGGATCATTATAAAACCTAAACGTCATAATTTAAGCCATAGCTGCTCTAATGCAGTTCAAGCATGCCTAACATGGAGGTTAATCATCCAAGCAAGAATGAGCGCTGAAATGACCTGTTTTATAGGTGAGGAACTGATTTACTACTGTAAACGTAGAGTAATAGTAGTTTAATATGATTTTGCTAATCACATTAAGGATTAGCAGAGAATATTTTCATGCACAGAATTCTTTTTTTTAAGCTACAGGGAGATGCAAGCATCCTTGTGGGTTATTTCAGGACAATTTAAGACAGACCTGGAAACTACTATTGTCATCTAGACTTATAATCGGCCCGCAGTGACCATTAAAAACCTGTGCCACTGGAAAAAATGTAATAAAACAATAATAGCAAAAACTGCCTTACTGTAAGATAATAGATTAAACTAGACTTGTAGGTCAGAACACTTTTTTCCATGTCTGAATGATGTTCAAATTTGCACCATTATAGTAATTATGTGTAATCATTTAATTGTGGCCTGTAGTAATTATCTACAATGGCTGCACCATCACCCGGCGTCTCTGCTCTATACCAACCAGATCTATTTTTCGGTCAGCCAATTATGGTATAAAAAGCATAGCTCTTCATGTTGGCAGTCTGTCTCCAGGGTTTTCCGTCTGGCATGACTGGAATAACTCTACTCCAATGATGAATATTTTAATAGAGACTGGGAGAGAACAGGGGTTTAGATCTCTTGAGTCTGTCTCAACAACTGTGCTCTGCCAGAGCCCTAACAAGCCCCACTAGAGTTACCGGCGGGTTTGTACACAGCCCTGCGCAGCCCGGAGCCCCTCCCCTCTCTTCCGGACCCCTCCCCTCTCCTCTGCCCCAACACAGACCCTTAATCTGCAGGACAATCCCATTTGGCCGAGCAGCTGCCAGGACTGATCACAGGCAGGCTACAGCAGTCTTCCCCCGCGGGGATGCCAAGCTGTCCACCGAGAACCCCACACGGGCCACCCGCTCTGTTTCCCACTCCTCCTCTGCCTGTCTTCTTCAATCACTCCATCCTCTCTCTCTCGGTCTTCAAATCTCTCACTCTCACGTATTCACGCCCCCTTCCCCCCTTTCACGCTTCTGTGCCCAGGGGCGCTTTAGGACCGTAGTCTTCCTCACTGTTCCTGCTCTCTGGCACAGATCTAGGGTTACCGTCTGATAGCGTGATGACAGAACCATTATAATAGAGAACACTGACTGAAGTAAATCACATGACAAAAGGAGCTTAATGGAGTTGTGGTATAACAAAAAAAATCTATTTTTATGACAACATTTTGATTAATGAAATGAATTATAGCGAAAGAAATAATTAAAGCATTCAAGCAATAGTTAACTATATAAGGAAGGTAGATTGTAACCTTCGCATGATATAAAGTCGCAATTGCGTGTTATAGAGTCAGAATTGCAAGATATAAACTCGCAATTGTGAGAGAAAAAAGTCAGAATTGCGAGTTTATTTCTCGCAATTGCAAACGTATATCTCGCAATTCTGACTTTATAACATGCAATTGTGACTTTATATCTCCCAATTCTGACAACTCGCAATTGTGAGATAAAAAGTCATAATTATCTTTAAAAATGTTTTATTCTGTGGTAGAAACAAGCTTCCATAGGTTATGGTAGGTTGGCTCATGGTTTTAAAATTATTTTTTTTGTATATATATATATATATATATATATATATATATATATATATATATATATATGTAAATGATTTGATATATTTTATGTATGTCAATATTAAAAACAATGGTTTAATATTTTTTATATATTTAAATTTACAATGTTGTCAAATGTGTGTTGTCACAAATTAATAAATTAATGTTTTTATTTAACATTAGTTAATGCACTGTGAACTAACATGAGCAATGAACAGCTGTAATCATATTAACTAACTATAACAAAGATTAATAAATACTGTAACAATGTATTGCTCACTGTTAGTTCATGTTAGTTAATACTTCAACTAATGTTATATAGTCTATATATTTGTAGCCAGGTGAATAAATATTTACTGGAGTATTAAGTATGACAACTACCTCCCTTGTAATAAATGAGCGTCACATAATAAGTAAGTAAATAGTTAAATAACAATAATAATAATTGTTCCTTTATAGAGCACATTTCAAGTAATTCAACCAAGCCGTTATTGATTACTGTGAAGGTCACATCAATGCAATGACCCAATGATCTGCTCAGTGTATGCTGCATGGTTGTGATCACACACAGAATGTGTGTAATTTATCAGTTGTGAGTGAGAGACATTGAGCTGAGCTGTGTGTGACAGTAGAGCATGAGGATACAGGTGCTCCAGGGAAAGCAGGCTTTGCACGCTACAGCGAGTCTGGCTGATGGGATGGGCTGGTAACATATGGTGATGGCCATGTGGCAGTCAGCGGCACAATCCTGTCATTTATAGTGAGACAGACCCCGAGTGTGAGAGAGACTTGAGCCTACTTTAAATATTTTGCATTTAAATTCATTCTCATTGTATAATTTTTCCCCCCATTTGATTTTTTACCCCTCCCCCCTTCATTCTACTTAATTGTCTTCACTTTATTTATTAGTGGTGCTTGTTAATTGATGAGACACTACATTTGAACAATTTGATGATTTTGTGAATTTCAGAGTGTTATCACCCTGGAACAAAATGATATGTCACAGCACCATCTGCTGGTTTAAACTTCATACAACAAAAATGTGAACCATGGCACCAATGGCAACTGATATTGCTATATCGTTTCATAATATATCGAAATGCTTCAAAATGTATTGTGGATAGTGACAATCTGTATTGTGTGTATTTCACCCAAAATAAAAACTTCCTGTTTCGAGTTTACAGAGTTTTAGTGTCAGTACTACATTAAACTACCAGGCTATATAAGGTAACACTTTATTTCGATAGTCCACTTTAGACATTCTACTAACTAGCCATCAGTAGGCTAACTTTGCAACTACATGTCAACTGTCATTAGAGTATTAGTAGACTGTCTGCTTAATATCTGCTAACACTTTATTTTGATGCTCCCCAAGACATTCAACTGACTATGGGCCCTATTTTAACGATCTGAAACGCAAGTATCAAACGAGAAACGCAACCCAGACAGCAACATAGCATCGACCCAGATCCGGGCCACATCCGGGCCGTGTGGAATCCAGGTATGCCAGATGTGGGCCGGATCTGGGCCGACACTATGTTGCTGTCTGGGAAGTAACTTTGTGGGCGGATCTCGGGCGCTGCTGCTATTATACCAGCGGGATAAATGACTCTTGCGCCCGATGCGAATCTAAAATGGGTTGGTCTGAAGTAGCTTCATTATTCATAGGTGTGGTTTGGGCGTAAGGTGAAATAAATCAAACAGAGCGTCATCTCACATTCCCTTTAAGAGTAGGCGCGCTTGTTCCATGGTGGATTGCTATTATAACGGTGGATTTGCCAGGCGCACACCAGGAGCGGTTCACAGCCGAGGAGACCGACGTTCTCGTCAGGGCCGTAAAACACAGAGAAGAGACATTGTATGGGGATGGGAAAAACCCACACAAATTAGCTTCGGTTAAACAGGCATATGATAATTTGGGTAAATGTGTAAGCTAGATTTATGCCTATTTTTTCACATCTTCATGGACACCACAATGATTTCCCTTGTGTGGTAATATTTTTCCTTGTAATTATGGAATTATAGGAACTGCTGCATCTGTGTAGATGAGAGAAGCAAAGTGTATGCTTGTTGTGCACACGCTACATTATGGCCAAGAATGCACCCTTAAAGTTAGGTTTTTCCTGGTCTGTGGCGGAATTGTTTTCTGAAACTGCAAAATAGCACCAGGGAACGTTTACGCCGGAACACGCCTCCTCTTTTCGCTGAACCACGCCCGGGAGCGCAAGTTAATTCCCTAATTTACCGACGTGCGTCTGTGGAGGGACAAGTCCGCGGTGCGTCGGGTGCAAAATAGGAATGATACATGCGTCGGTGTACAAAGTCAATTGTGCGGGTGCAAGATAGGGCCCAATAAGTACCTATACAACTACAAGTCAAATTATTCTATTAACAAAACCCTAACACCTAACCATAACCTTACAGTCTACTGACAGTCTACACAGTCTACTAATACTCTAATGACAGTTAGTTGACATGTAGTTGCAAAGTTACTTAAAGTTAGTAAAATGTCTAAAGTGGACTATCGAAATAAAGTGAAACCCTATACAGTATAATGTTAAAATGTAATGTATAATAATGCAGTGGAGGGATATTTGTGGGTCCTGATAATGCCAATTGCCAAATATCTGTTACCAGTAAAAAGTGGCCGGCATTATTTTAAATATATCTAGTCAGTGACGAGTGTAAGCATATTCATCTAAAATAATTATGTATTTTCAGCTTCAGAATCATGAATATTCTGGTGTCATCATTGTCCTGTGCATTGGGTTATCCGAATTAAATCCAAGTCCATTCATTTCCACCCCCAATGTAATACCAAATTTAGCATTTTAATCAACAGTACTTTTTTTGTTAACCTTTTACTATTTGTCTTGGAGTATTGCAATATTGTATCATGAGTTCAGTATCGTGGTATGTATTGAATTGTGACATGGGGGTATCTTTACACCCCTACAAATTGCAATGGTACTGATTTTTTAAACAATATTCAGGATGGTAAGTTATTTATATACTGATTCATTCAGGCACTAAAACAACTGTCTGTCTTTATAAGTGAGTTACTGCATAATTATGAAAAAAAAAAAAAAAAAACGGATTAATTCAGGAACAAAAACCACTGCTGCATGAAGATAGTGTTTGATCCTGCTTTGGTTCATTTGGAACTAAATAGACTAACTGGCAATATTGTGTCTGAAATTTAAGCTAATTTTAACTTCTGCATAAAAGCAATATCATACACTCGCAATCATGCTGTTAGCATATGCACTTCAAAGAATTATATAGTGCTACCATGGTATGTACATGTACAAAAAATGGTATTGCAGTAGCACGTTAAAAGTAATTCTCCAAACTGAGCAGCAGAGAGCGCTATAACACAAAAATAACACTCCACATCACTTGATTTTAAGAGCACACATATGAAGAGTTCAAAGTGTGCTGCTATATTTACTCCATCTTCATGACTCTCTGCAGTCTGAGTCAAAGATCAATCCACCAGCCTTCATGTGAGTATACAACACACACACACACACACACACACACACACACACACACACACACACACACACGCGCGCGCACACACACACACACAAAGTGACCCAGAGGATAATGTTTCTCATAAAAACTGTAATGAGAAATAAAATTAGATACAAATGACATACAAATAGACAAATTACATGACAAATGAAATCAGAATACAGAGCTATAAAATGTATGTGAATATCATAGCTCAGATTTGGATGATAAATGTTTAAGTTCATATTGAGATTTTAAGTTATTCTGGCAATTCCAAGCACAGTTCAAGACATTGTTGGGATCTCTTTTGAAGCTCAAGAAGACACATGTGAGAGGTCTTGTTCTCAGGAGAAAGCATCTATTTGATTGCTGTCTAGGAAAAGCAATTTAGATGAGACCCCTCATTCATGCTTGTTCAAATGTTGTTCTTGCAAAACAAAGCAGACTTTCACTGTCCAATAAAACCCAAGCCCAAACAAACCAACTATTTATCTCTTTTTGAAACACACACTCTCACATGTACGCACACAAGCATTCTGAACTAAAATGTACCCGTTTTATGTCATATTTAACAATATGACAACCAGTGTCCCCAGTCTACCCCTGAGTGCCTGGAGCGTGAGCTTTTGAGAGCAAACAGAAGTGGATCAATGCTCTGCTGTAGGACTGTTTGCTGTCCTGAGGCTCCAACTGTTCCACTCTAAACTGCATCAGAGCAACATCAAAAAACTCAGTCTGCACTGGAGATACCCAGAAACGTCAGAGATGACAATGAATCCCTTTTGTTTTGCTGATAAAACCCATTTGGCATGTGGTGGACCAGTGTGCGAGTCCAACACAGATGGTTGCTTATTGCTGTAAGTGAAGAATATATTTCAGATATCCACCTTATTTTTCAACGCGAAAGTGAGTTATTTTCTGTGAATGTGTGCGATATCAATATTTACATGGTTTTATTTTTCCTTACCAAAAAAAAATTACCCAATAGACTTTCCACCGACACATTCACTCTTACACCTTCATTAAATACATTGGCAGCTTTAAACGGATCATGGGCTATAATGGCCCATTTTTGTATATGCACTTGTAATTTTAGTTATTTTTGGCTGCTGTGCATTTAATTATATGCAAACATCCTCTTTGCATGAAATAAGTAACACTGTAACAAGTAACAAAGTGCATTGCTTGGGCTATGGGTTTGCTGATCGGTTCAATATTTGTCATTACAAAGCCTGCATTAGATTGGCTAATTTACATGTACACAAGTAGAGTACAAAACATCTTTAAACCCATGATCTGTAAAAAAACATATGACCAATAAGCTGACAACATACGTTTTTACATTGCTTTAACTCGTTAAAATAAGTTAAGCAAATTTCAACTCATTTTTTTTAAAGTCAGTTTAATGTAATTTAAGTTGAAATGACTTAAACATCCAAGTTGATTGTACTTAAAAATTTAAGGCATCAAATTTTTTTTTTTTAAGCATAGCCACTTGCTATTACTTAGATTTATTTGCTAAGACATTCATTTCCCAGCAGAAAAATTCATCTTGTAAGCCTGTTTGCTGCTGTCTTTATTGACTTTTTTGCCAGTTCTGGAACCGCCTTCATTTTATTTGCTATAAGCGTAACATAAATGTGGCTTCTTCTGTTCCAGCATGTTTTCAAACCCGTGACGCCCGAGCAAACAGGTGTCATTGACATGTGGTCACTTGTTAATGAATTCAACTGTTTATTGTCATGAAATTGCAAAAGTCAAGAACGAGGCTTATTTACAATAGATGGTCTTTTTGGACTTTGGAGGAATTGTTGAACTCTAAGTTGTTTTCATAGTGCACTGACCTCAAATGACTTCTCATTATGTGACTCCTTTAAGAGAACAAATCAGGTAGTTGTGATGTTCTTTATAGAGCTGCCCCATGTATTGATTCCAGACTTCTGCTCCTTATACAGAGTACTTTAATTCCTCTTTGTGAATGTGCCTGAAAGTCTTTGAATGAAAGCTTTGAAGCATTACTTTAATGAAGCTGTATTTATATTTAAGACATTTGCTGTTCGAATAACTCTTTTCCATACATCAGCTATAAAACTAAGAACTACGCTCATTTCATAACCAGCCTCCTCCAGCCTTGAGAGGTTTGATGTTGAGCCTTTGGTGGAGAGCTGAAAGAGAGAACTCTCATCTAAAAAGACTTTTTTTTTCTAAACCAGAACAGCAGGACTGGACCTGCTTGAACTGAAACCAAATGCGAGAGAGGTAATTACCTTAAAATTAGAGCCCTCTCACAGAGTTCATGACACGAGAAGTGGGCCATACAGATGTATTGGGTGTATTAATCTGAGAACAAAAGCCCAGACTGGAGCAGATCTGGTGTTATTGAGGTGAAAAGAGGAAAAGTGCTCATTAGCTGTGTAAATAAGCACTAATGGGGCGAGGGCATTTTGTTCTGCTTTGATCATACCAGCAGAATCACGGTGTCTCTATGACAACCTGCAATGACACAGAGAAACAGCCTCGTCTCTTAAAGTCAAGATGAAATTAATATTGACACTGGTTACTTTCTTAAAGTCACCATGAAATCTTGTTTTTTTATGGAATATTGCTGTGTTTATTATAAACGACTTATCCATGCAAATTTTTTCTTCTTTATTTAAAGGAGACATATCATGCTTTTAAATTGTTCCTTTTTACATATAAATCATACATTTGTGGTCTATATAAAGCGGAACTGCAATGCTTGGGTCTGAATTCCTCATTATTATAGCTCCACGGGCCCCTTTTTTACCCCTTTTCTGAGGTGCTTCTGAGATCAACTCGTTTTGGTGCGGTCTCTTTAAATACAATTGAGACACTTCATACCCCGCCCCCTCTCCAGGTTGCAGAGGTTCAACTCCACCCTGTTCGGCCATTTTTGTAGTCTGATAGCAGAGATAGGATTATCTAGCGGCACAGAAACTTTTTATTCACACGTTATTAACAAAATGTCAACAACGGAAGACTTGTCCAGCCAGCCTTAGATGTTCGAGCCAGAGTTGGAGCCGGAGCGAACTGAAAATGAAGACGACGAACCTGCAGAACAACGTCTTCATATGGATGTATCGCAATGGTGTGTTACTGTATTTATACATGAAACTTTGGTCTTCCGACCTTTTACCACCGTGTCGATTTATTTTGATTAATATGTGCGAGGGAGAGAGAGCAAGACAGCGTCTAGTTTGGAGACGGTGATGTCTTGTTTACACTTTCGCCTGGCTCCGAGAGAGAGTGCGCGCGCGCGCGAGACCGGGTCTCTCTCTCTGCTCGTTCTTTCAGTTAAACATGCGCCACAAGCGCGGCAGTTCATCTACATTAGACGGTGTAATGAAGCGTGTGGGTTACTACATCCAACAACCGATCATTTTAACTTACCCTCTCGTAACTTCTGCATCCTTTAGCTTGGACTACAAAATTGCAGCGAGAAATAATAATGGCGGATCGCTCGAAGTGTTGGGCCGGAAGTCAATGTCCTTATTTGGCAGTTCCGCTGCAAATACTGTGACGTGATAGTTCACAAAACGTCATAGATAACAGAAAAATCGGAACAGGTTGAAAAATATGACCAAAACAGAATATAAAGATATCAACGAAGCACCTGAAGAGAATAATTTCATCTTTTCTGTACTTCTAAACACTCCAAATATACAACAAAATGCATTTAAGGGCTAAAAAAGTGCATTTAGCATGATATGTCCCCTTTAAAACTTCTCTCTTGCAGCGACATCTCTTCTCTTCTCTGACGACATGTTTACTGGCGTGAGGGCGGGACAACCTGTCACTCACATGACAACACAACCATCCAATCAATTCCCCATGGACAAAATCAAGTCCCGCCCTACAATTTTTATTGACTGTGAACAAAGAGTAGGGCTTCTATCCTCTTTGTTGTGAAGCCGTTTCACTTGAATATACCATTCAAGGGGGAGAAATGACCATCGCAACTTCCGTTTTTCCGTACTTCCGTAGAAACTGAAGTCCACCGAGGTCATTCTCACCCAGCATCTGTTTTAATTAGATGGAAAAGGCAAATATCCGAAAACGGAATCCCGTGACTGGCCAATCAGAATCAATCTTTCAAGAGAGCAATCTAAAAATGTGAATCGACAGAGTAATGAAACGTTATCAGTTGGAAATGTCAAGATACTCTAGACTCGAGAAGTCCCGGTCTCAATCTCAGTTCCCAGCAGGTGAAGGCTCAAATAAACATGACCTGATTTCTGGGACAACATTCTCATCCTCTGCAAACTCGCATTCAGGTCTGGCTTCATTCTGGTATTTTCACAATCAGATCAATTCCCGATATATTCTCTTTCTGCATAAAACAATCACTTGTGGAAGTAAACTTGCGTTTTATACTGACATGTCCACAAAAGATAAACATGTCTTTGCAAGTCTTGATGAAATCTACACTGTTAGAAAAATCTGTAGAAATTACAGTATTACTGGCAGCTACTTGCCAGTAACTTACTGTAGATTTAAATTGATGTTATTTACTGGCAACAATTTGTTCAAAATTAAATGAACATTAAACATTAACAAGTCTTTATCTTTACAGAATAAAACTAAAATAACATCCTCATGCAAAGCATTCTGGGAACCAAAATCTGAAGGAAAAAAACAGAAAAAGGTTGATGAAGATTTCTGGTTCCCAGAATGCTTTGCATTAGATTGTTATTTTAGAATTTTATTCTTTAAAGACAAAGACTTGTTAATGTTTAATGTTCATTTAACTTTGAACAAACTGTTGCCAGTAAATAACATAAATTTAAATCTACAGTAAGTTACTGGCAAACAGCTGCAAAACTACAGCAAATTTTTTACAGAGTAGTGACTGTCACTGGACAGGCCAATAAAATATTACTAGACTTTTTTTCATTTGAGACATTTTGTAAAATACTTTTAAAAAGTCTTGAGGAGGAAGGAAATCCCAAATGTTTAGACAGTGCAGAGTTTAGAGAATAATGTATTCTTATCACTTTCATGCCCTCTTCCCTTTTAAAAAAACATTTTCTTTGTAAAAAAAAAGTATAGTCCCACCAGTCTAGTCCTCTTTTTAAAGCTCTACCAGGCTTCCTTTGCCTTTATCTTTTCCCCCTATTTCTGTCTCTCTACAACATAACCGCACCAAAATATGAACCTGACAAGCATCCTGAAGGAGAGAAAGCAATGTTTGCTGAGATGAACATCATATTAGCACTAGATTGCATAAGACCTTGATTCATCATATTTCTGTTTATGTCTGTAAATGTTTTAGGCTCTTTGACCTGGAAGTGCATGACCCAGATGTGCATTTTTTTTCCTGATCCCAAAGATTCCATTCAATCATGCGAGGACAATCCTCAATCCCTAATCCCACTAGCCGGAGGGAAATCACGCAGAGTGGTGAGTAAAAGGGAGGATTACCAGACGCAACACTGCTCCTGGACCTTGCATGTAAAACACTTCCCAAAACCAAATTTCCCTATGAAAACACAAACATTGGCTTCCTTTATCTCCGAAGGAAAGAAGTCACCTCAGTACACACACATTCGTGAACACGGATATCTGTCTTGACACGCATTGAAATCAATTAATAGACATACAGCACTGCCTGACCCAGTGGAAATGATGTGAGCTAAGAAATGGGTTAGAAATCAGCAGTTGTGTGGTCACGTGTGTGACTGTTACCTCCAGCAAAACAAGCTTATTTTTGCCATTCGTTTACTTTCATTTATGATGATATATGATGCATTACAATGATGTGAAATAAGGTAGGCCTATATAATGTATGTTATGCTACTATATGTGATGTGATGTGACAATATTTCATATGCACTATAATCTGATGCAATATATGATTAGAAATATACACTATCCCTCAAAAGTTTGGGCTGAGTACGATTTTTAATATTGTGAAATATTATTAAAATTTAAAATAACTATTTGGATATATTTTGAAACGTAATTTATTCCTGTGAGGCAAAGCTGAATTTTATGCATCATTACCCCAGTCTTCAGTGTCACATGATCCTTCAGAAATCATTCTAATATGCTGATATGATACTTAAGGAACAGATTCTTTAATCCTGAAAACAGCATTTCTTTGAAATGGAAATCTTTATATATAATTGAAATGGAAAACTTTATAAATGTATTTACTGTTACTTCCAATTGAATGCATCCTTGCTGAATAAAAGTATACATTTCTTTAAAAAAATCCAAAACTTTTGAATGGTTGAGTATGTAGAAATGTTATATATGATATGCATTTTTTCAATATATAATATGCTTGAAATTTTTCTTGAGCATTTTATATTTTTTCTCTGAAAATTAGAATTAAACACCCTGTTTTTGCTACTGTATCTTTAAGACTTCTTAATGGAAACAAATTGTTATGACTGGCAAACTTTTGATGTGAAACGTGGGTTGTCGTATGCTAATGTCCTTATTGTTGTGACATCATCACTGTGATGATTACCTAATGACCCATTTTGGCAACTTGGATATAGAGGGAGCTTTGTGAACTTCACAGTATGCCTAGAAATCTTGATTTTCATGCCATGTGAATGATTTACTGTAAAGAGATTAGTCTTGTTTTCCTATTCGACAAGAGAAAGCCAAAAGTGAAAGCAAACCTCCTCTTAAGACGGCCTCAAGAGCCTGTCAGTCATGTGTTGCTGCATGGCTGTGTGAGTTTGCTGCTGTGTGTTAGCTATGATGACTCACACCACTAACAGAGAGAGGAGGAGGGTCCTCATCAAGGCCCTGTTAGATCTATTCTGAGTCCTCCAGTCCAAAGGTCATTAGCATAAAACTTGTTATATAAAAAGATCCAATGGAGGTTGATGGGTTTTTGCGTCACATCGCTCAATTAGTCAAATGGATTGGACGTGAAATAGCAGGTGTCTGATCAGCTCTCCTAATACACAATGTTTCAAAGATGAAACGTGCTAATAAATATCACCTTTCTCCTGGTTTGAACAAGCTTGAGCTTTAAACGTAGTCCATAGTTTTGATACAAACCATGTTGATTTTTGTAAATGGACATTAAATATTGATTTTCTTGATTTGAGGTTTAAATGATTTGTAAAAATATTTCTAATTTATTTACAGTACCATTGAAAAGTTTGGGGTTAGTTATATTAACCCTTAGAAATGACTATTTTTGTATTAAGAAGTGACAGTAAAAACGTTTATATAATGTAACAAAAGATTTCTATTTTAAATAAATGCTGTTCTTTTGAACTTTCAAAGAAATCTAAATATAATCAAAAATATTAAGCAGCCCAACAATTGATAATAATAAGAAATATATCTTTAGCAGCACATCAGCATAATCATTTCTGAAGGATCATGTGACACTGAAGAATGGAGTAATGATGCTGAAAATTCAGCTTTGCATCACAGGAATAAATTACATTTTACAATATGAAAAGCATTATTTACAAATAATTATTAATAATATTTCACAATATTACAGCTTTACTGTATTTTTGATCAAATAAATTCAGCCTTGGTGAGCATAAGAGACTTCTTACTGACCCCAAACTTTTGAACGGTGGTGTATATAAAAATATTTATATAACAAAAATATATTTATATAAAGAAATCATTGCAAATAAATAATACATCCAGTTGCCCAAGACAAACAGTCAATTACGCAGTTTAACGGTCATTTAAACAAAAATATTTGGCATGCATAATAGACCAACTGACTTATCAAAATGTAATACTCCACAGCTCATTTGCATATAGAATTTTAAATTGTGCAACAAAAATGTTTTAATTGTAAGGATCAGAGACAGAGTGGAAAACGTAATTTCAAGGTCGTCTAACAGTATTAGTGGACTTCAGTGATAAATACGGCCCCTTTTGAAGTGCGTGTTTGACAGTTTTCCAGCATTTGTTCTGTGGTACAGTGAGATGACCTTAGAGTCTGTCACTTTATATAGTGTGGGAGTTTGGTATCGATGTTTTCTCCGAACTGCACGGCGCTCGTGATTCATCAGCTGCAACGGGCCTGGCGCCTCTCCGAGAACTTTCATTAAACGTGAAGAAAAGCCTACTCCGGTTCGGCCATCCTGGGTATAAATAATTTTACAGGGGGAGGGAGGGAAGGAAGTGAGGATGCATGTTTTTTGCATAGCATATTAATGGATTTTCCTGGCCTACTTCTTCAAGTACGCACGCATGAACACACACAGCATTACGCAGTGACAACTTGCATGTATCCTCACCTACAGTATATTACATCAATAATTAAAACTGGCCGTCTGTGCCATTGCTTTCCTTTGAAAGAAAGAACAAAATATGCATGTGTGAAGTAGAACAACAACACAGAATGCAGAAATCAAGATCACACAACAAGGAAATATATAGAAGCAGTGCTGGTTAATTTGGCCCATGTCTGTCTCTCCCTGCTTAGTCATGTGCCAGAAGGGAAAAAATGTAATTGATCCTGTAGGTTTATTTTTAAAGCTGTGCTTCCCTCCAGCTCAGTGTTTCCTGGATGTGCAGAATATAGCCAAGACAATAGAGCTCCTTATCTAAGAACACTGCAAAGCTTTAGCCCCCAAAACGTCTGTGAGACGAGCATAAATGTAGGTAACATGCATTGAGGAGTCTCTCTCTCTCTCTTTCTCTCTCCTCCCTCTCGTTCTTTCTTCCTGGAGTCTCTTCACAGATCTGAATCAGCTGACCTGCCCTCAGTCTGGAGAACACAAAGCAGGATTTGTGCTGCTGTGGTTTCTCGTCTCTCTCGCTGAAAGAGTGGACGGAAGGCTAATGCATCCACCTCTTTAGAAAGGAAACTGATGCAGGATTTGGACAAAGACAAAGTGTGTGTGTGTGAGTATGTGTGTGAATGCACAAACACCTGGCTTGGAGAATTTCAATGCTTGAGCTGATGAACCACGGCCTACTGTGAGAGATTTTAGTTTACAGTGGCCCCAAAACATATTTGAACATGTAGGCCACACTTAAAAATGTTTCCGAAGCGGAACGTTTGCCAAGCAACACATGGTAGTGTGTGGCGCAGTAATACTGATGTAACGCGGCTTAACCAAGCATAATCAAGGACTGGAACTATTTATTTAAAAAAATATAGTTTTAACATTTGAAACCTATTGAAATACTTTGTAGGAAATATTTTACTTGAGAAGTGTGCTTGTGATATTTTTTTTTATAATAATGTGACTTTGTGTGATATTTTGCTAGATAACACAAGTAATTCATTCATTTTGAGGAACACTCCACCGTTTTTTTAAATAGGGCTTATTCACCATCTTTCCTACATTTAGATAGGTGGGCAAATGCATTTTTGTCTCAGTGCATGCATTGTTTTAGTTTGACAGGGTCGGCGCTAGCTTAGCTTAGCATAATGAATGGAATCCTTTGTTGGCAGCTAGCATGTCCTGAGTAAAAGTGATAAAAAAAATAAAAACCCACCTAATTACTTCTTGTGGCCTGCGTATTCACAACGAGTACAAATAGCGATTTGTATACATGTATAGATCGACCCATATTATACCTGTATTCACAAGTTGTGGGATTTCATGTGTTGCGTGATATCTCTGTGCCCAAGTAGCAGTGCTTCGCCTGTGCTTCCCCCTAATAAAGTCCCAAGTCAATATCTGCATAGGAAATCGCCTAGTGTTAATCTGCATCGCTATTTGTACTCGTTGTGAATACACATGCCACAAGAAGTAATTAGTTTTTTATTTTATTTTTTTAATCACTTTTACTCAGGACATGCTAGCTGGCAACAAAGGATTCCATTCATTATGCTAAGCTAAGCTAGCGCCGACCTTGTCAAACTAAAATAATCCATGCACTGAGACAAAAATGCATTTGCCCACCTATCAAAATGTAAGAAAGAAGGTGAATAAGCCCTATTTCAAAAAACGGTGGAGTGTTCCTTTAAGTGTCCAAACACTTTTTGGGGAGAAAAAAGCAATTAAACAAAATAAAATAAGCTGAAGTTGAATAGAAAATAAATAAAGTTAAAATAGAAAATTAAGAAAATGACAAAAGCACATAAGAAAATTACTAAAACTGAATAAAACCTGAATATATATATATATATATATATATATATATATATATATATATATATATATATATATATATATATATATATATATATATATATATATATATATATATATATATATATATATGCTGTATATAAATAATTTAAAATATTAATAAATACTATAATAGTATATAAAAATGCTAAAATTATACTGGCTGAAATGTGTAATTTTTTTGTATTTAAATACTTACTCCCATTTTTATTTGCATTTGGATATACTACTAAAAACTAAAAATGGATTACAATATGTAAAAGTAGGCCACTTGTAGGTTGATTCCTTTAAAAATGTGAACACTGTTGCTATTAAAACATTGTTTTGTTTATTTGAGCACCACAACCTGCCCAACCTTAACCAATGTTTGTAGATCGAGGGCGGGGCTGCCCGTTTGGCTGGCCAATCACAGAAGGGGGGAAGTGTTTGAGAAACTTTTCGAAAAAACAATCATTATTTTTCCAATGAAAGGTAACATTAGTGCAGAATACGAGATCAAGCGAATTTCACCTCATGCAAATTTATGTCTCATGAAGTGACCAATAGAAGATTGGTAGGCCTACACATCATGGCATGAGTGGAGTAGATTGCATCATTTTAGATGTATTATATGTTGAATAATGTTTAAAAAAAAGACATTGACATCATATTGCGACTGTTTTAATGTCCGTATAAATTTTGTGTGCTCAAAGTCTAGTGTGACCATGGCATTTGAGTTTTGATATTTGCCAAGATACTAAAGTGTGCAATCAAAAGTCTCAATATGCACAAATTCAAATTCTCAAGAGCTAATGCTATCGTAATTCATTTTAATGCTCTATACTTAAGATCTCATTTATGCCTTTTTAAATTTCTCCTTAGAAATTTAAAGAAGAAACATCAGGGACAAAGTTGATGCATAAATGAAACATAACTTCAGCAATGAAAAAGCATCCTCTGAGCAATAAAATTACACACACACAGCCTCTCTTACAATCTGTTTAGTTAAGAGGTTATGTGAGCACTTTGAAAGATCGACCTGTTCTCTGTGTAATGTGTCTACAGTCTGATGTCTCTCCTCCCCCACTTAACCTCTCATAAGTCTTCCTCTTATATCACGATATCTACTTTATAGAACGGGCCACACACACACACACGCACAGACGCTCTCATGTTGTATAATTCCCATCAACAGAGAGGCTTCTCATATGTGTGCATAGAACAAGCTTGTTTTTCTCTGACACAAGCAAAAGTAGTGGAATTCACCGGTGTTTAAAAGATAATCCATCAAAAATTGTATTGATCATCCACCACACACACATAGGCACACACACAAACTCATGAATAACCCATCAGAAAGCATGCACCGACTAAGCATGCTGACTTCCTCCTCAAGTCAACAGGGGTTCGGAAAAAACAATTTATCAGTCGCCACACACCCAGGTTTCTGACCGTTTGCTTGCAGGTGCTATAACAGCAGTTCTGGTTCAATCCACATTTCATGCTGAAACAAACGATCTGCTGCCCGGCCTCTAGGCCAACACCCTGATATTACATTAGCCATTCATCCGACGAACTCAAAAACAAGCAACCTCAAAACAAGTTCGCATCTGTGGCGGGGCTGGATGGATCACGGAGAAGATTCACTTCGGGGCCTCCGGGTCATTTCACTAATGAACGACCGGATATTGAACGCTGAAAGCTCAGCCGGACCTCTGGGCATTGACAGACTACGCCATTCCGACCGTCCTCGTCGGATCAGATCGGCTCCCAACCTTCCCAAAGTGCACTTCATTAGCCTGATGATGAAGCTGTTTTAAAAGATCCATAGCACCCGTTTCAGGCTCATGTCATCAGAGTCATCGCCGCTGACCTCTGTTACACAAACACAAGCTCTCTCGCTCTTTTACTCATCAGTTTTTCTGCACACTTGCTGGTGGCTACAGCTGAGCTTTTAATGCCGGTCAGCATACAGCTTCTTTTAAGCAGTGTGTCAGCTGTATTATTTTGTCATTTAGGATCGGGAAGCCAACATGACCCCGTTTGGCGCTTTGAAATGCTGGATTATAGAGGTTACAACTGTTTCAAAATAACCAGGAGCATAAGGCAGGCTTCTCTAAAACAGACTCACCGCCGGCACGCCTGGCAATAAAGTAAGCCAGCGATGAATAATTAATGTATCATTAAAACTGCCCGATATATTTGTGACTATCACAGCTCTAAACAGAGGCATATGATAGCTAGCACAATCACTGTAAAGACTCACTTTAATGTGACTTGTTTACTCCACACTGTAAAATAAAATAATAGATGGAGAAAGCTTTCAGTTAGTTATCTCATATTAAACTGAGAAGACATTGTGTGTGTAATTATGGCATCTATCAGGCCTAATGGCACCATGACAAACCTTGACCCTTGGTTTCACGCTTCATCTACCACAAGGAACATGCTAACGTTAGAGGCGCACTTTGACACACCAGGTGCCTTGACAAATGAACTTTGCTATAGTCCAGGTTTTGGCTTTTTGCCGTTTATTGTATCACAAATGAAGAACAAACAGGAAAGTAAGGGGAATATGGTCATGACATGACGCAGGCCGGATTCAAACCCGCACAATGACTCTTTATGTCTTTAATGAGCACACGTGCACTGTCTGACGTTTACCACAGTTCTGACATCAGTTTAACCTTTATATTCAGGATGGGAAGTTACCACATAGCTGTATGCTCACAGGAAACCAGGTTGCTCCTCAGATAAGAGCAATGCAGGTGATAATTTTAATAACAGCATCAGTTTTCTGGCCTTCTGTTGCACTAAATCTGACCACAGTGTCCGAAGAAATAATCTAACACTGATTTACAATATCAGGCTGAGGAAGTGCAGCCTCAGGCACTGCGTTTGAGTCTGTTTTCATTCTTACACAAACATGAGATAATACAGTATATAAATAGCCAGTGCTCTTTTTGTGAATATAAAGAGGGTCACGTTTTCCTGTTAAATGGTAAACAGCAACAGAGGGCAAACATAAATCAGAGTTTTATGGTCGACAGGCTCTGCTGTTCGACAGTGTTGTAAAGAAGATGTAGTGCACATAAAATTCACACCTATTCACAAGGATGTTTCTTAGGCCAAATAATATGGCTTTCTCTAGATCCGTATTTGACCACATGTGCCTGTTTGACACAGAGTTGCACAACCAGACAATATTAAAGCGGCTTTTATGACTGTAAACAACTTATCTCCAGGTCAGAAGAACAGCATGGATTCATATTTGAAAGGTCATTTGTTCGCTCAGGTACTGGGGGCTTATGAAATAAAGTCTCATCTCATTCATATAGCAATTACAATCATATACGATCATCTTTAATCTACATCTGAACATAACTTTCTAGGGAATAAACACTTCTAAGTCACTCAAAGAAATGAATCTATAAAGCCTATCCAAATAGACTTTAAACCAGAAGGAAAAACTGGATTTTTTTTAAACAAAAAGAATAAATTAAGTAACACATTATATTATTATCATCATTATTATAAATTGAAAATAACACTTTAGGCACAATTCTCACTATTAACTATTATTTTTGCTTCAATAAACTCCTAATTACGGCTTATTAATTGTTAGTAAGGTTTGGGTAGGACTGAGGGATGTAGAATATGCTCATGCAGAATAAGGCATTAATATGTGCTTTTTAAGTACTAATAAACAGCCAAAATCCTAGAAATAGGCATGCTATTAAGCAACTAATTGTGAGAATTGGAGTGTTGCCTAATTTTATTAATGCATTAATACAAATAAAATAAAAATCAACATGTTCCACTCATCCTTGACAACATACTCCCACAGACAGTTGTAAGATAAGCATTGCTCATCATCAACACTTCCTAACAGAAAGTTGTCATTACGCAGCACCCCTTCAGCACGCGGTGACCCAGCAAAACCAGTCTTACCTTCCGTGTGACAGCTCGAGGAGAGCAGGGTGCTCGGGGGTCGGAAGATGTAAGGCAGGTACCGGGAGAAACATTTCATCTTTCTTTCGTCCGTTTTCCTTTTGGAGGGTCCTTTCCCACCATCCGCGCTGCGATGACAGCAGAAGCGGACCGGAGGAGGGATGATAGGCTATATGCTGATGCTCCCTGGATGCGTGTGGAGTCACGGCAGCATCCTAAACACTTCTCACGCGTGTGTCAAGAAGACGTGCAGTGTGCATCCTCACAGTTCATCATGTTTTCCTCCCAGAAGGACGGAGGGTTGAGATGTTTTCCTGAGCTTCGGTTGGGAGGGGCAGTTACGCTACATTACCCTATGAGCAGGAATATACTGCGCACAGCCCGACTGATCATCAGGCTTTATTTAGATGCGCTCAAAGCATGACATGAAATCACCCTCATGCTTGAGAGAGTGACCGTAAACTTTTTGCTGTTCAATTTAAAGCTGTCCAACAGCGCCATCTCATGGTTGGCCGCCATGTATACCGCCATGACATCCTTATTGACATGTCTGTCAATTTCGATCAATTTAAATTCATGTTCTGTTTAACAATCACATAAAGATAATGTATATAAACACAACACACTATCATAATGCCGAAAAACATAAAAAATGTGATGTAAAACATCCTAACAAGATCCTACTGTTTTTCAGTCTGTAAATTAAAATGTTATTTCTACATTATACTTACAGTGATACTGTAAAAAAATCGGAAAAAAGGAAAATCCGGTAAGTTTATCCCTAAAACACAACACAATGCATCGCGTTTGAAAATAAAGAGGGGGGAAAAAAGGCTACGGAAAATTCCTTTGCACTGTAGGCCTACATTGGCCCTATATTTACAGTGTGCAATATTTTACTGCAAAAGTAGGTAAGTTGTAAAATAAAATATGTTGGTAACTATATACAGTGCATATTCACTGTAAATAATTAGATAATTGATACTTCTTGAACCAGGCCTGGCCAATGCCTAATGCAGTAGACCAGAATTACAATCAACATTACACTGCATTTTAAATGACAAATTGCCATTGTTTATGCAGAGTAAATTGCATCCTATTTGTTTCTGTTCTGTTTAATATATGCACAGAGGTGTCACACTTATTCTTCTGAGTAACATAAACCTGCTCAACCATCTAAAAGTAAGAGTAACCAACCGTCTCTTGTGAAACACCAACCATCTCAAATTACCACCTTAAACAGAAACATATGTCATAATTCTGATGATGAATTAACATGTAGCTAATTGTTTGTTTATTTATTTATTTAGACAAATGCCACCCGGACCCCCCCCCAATGCAAATGTGAAGACTATGATATTTTGTGACGGAAATCACACACTGAGTAGTCAGCGAGAGTGGCCAGAGCCTCTGAGAACAGGTGCCATCTGTGCCGGTCCCCCGGGTATCAGCATATCAAAATATCAAAGAGTTATACTCTCTCTCTCTCTCTCTCTCTCTCTCTCTCTCTCTCTCTCTCTCTCTCTCTCCTCCTACTCTCTATGACACAGGCTGCCTGACTCACTGTTGGGAACTCACGCTGACATCTTTTTTAAAGACAGCACTAATATACCTCAATGAATATTTATGACTATGAGCCACAAGAGCTTCTAAATATAGATTGACAGTCCTGGGTATACTGAATCTGAAAAGCTGAAATAGAGGTCGCCTACAGATATGTGTTGGTATAGTACAGAGCTATACAAAGGACTTCCTAGCTGCAATATGCAGTTCACCGAGATTCTGATATGCAACGTTTCGGTGAATTATTTTGCTTGCCGCTCGGTTAACTGTTTATTAGTGTATAGCTGTTTGATTGATTAGGCCTAATTGGCTCAGATCAATATTTCATCAGTGCGTGGTGATATCTTGTCGAGTAGACTATTTCTGCTTCACCAGCATACTGTTGTGCACCTCACGCTCTTCTTGATAAATATATTACAAATGTAGGATCAAATGAACTCAACAGGTTGTTTAGAGAGGGAAAAGTCTTAAAATTCTCTTAAAGTTCTCTCTGAATAATAAATAATAATAAAAAAAAATACCAGTAGCCTAGGCATTGAATAGAGATTCAGGCATTGAATAGAGGCATTGAATAGAGATTCAGTCTCTTTGAGCAGGTTTTCAATATTCCAGGAGGCCATAATTGGGGCATCTGCATAAGATAGTGTTATAAAGCCCACGTTCATAGGAATACAAACAAAATCTACATGAAGTTTTGGTAAAAATTTAAATTCTAAAATTTGTAAAAATTGAAGTTTCTCTTCATTTATGTATCTAACTGTACACTAGTGGATAGAAAAAAAGTTTTTTAATAAGTATTTATTATTTTAATAATTTACCTTTAGTAGGGACAATATAAAAGTCATTTATTTAAGAAAAAGTTAATATTATAATATAACTTAATTTTTCCCTCACAAAACACAACCTAGGCTCTATCTATCTATCTATCTATCTATCTATCTATCTATCTATCTATCTATCTATCTATCTATCTATCTATCTATCTATCTATCTATCTATCTATCTATCTATCCATCCATCCATCCATCCATCCATCCATCCAGATGTTTGTCATACCTTCTGCTGCGGTCACCTCCGACGGACCCTTCACTTGGACCAAACACCAGGTTCGTTCACCTGGACCTCGTCCTTCGCGCAAGTAATCAAATCAAACAACAGTAGGCTATTAGTCAGACTTAAAGTAATGTTTTTCATCTGAAGATCATCCGTCATCTTATCAGCCAAACACATACCGGGCATGATGCGTCCTCCTGTATGTTTCCCTTTATAACTGTTCTCGCTGATCACTGATATGATGGAGGTGTTTGATTCGCATCCTGCTGATGGCGCACATGAGACCAGAAATGCTAGGCTTCAGTCTTAAATAAAAGAGTGTGTGATGTTGTTTGTAAGAACATTCCAATTAGTAGCCTAAAGTATCGCTTTGCATCGTTTTAAGACACATTTGTCGTTTTAATTAGCCTACATGTTTGTACTTTCCTCATTATATTGGCAAGAACTTCTCTTGCAATCGTCTAATGATTGTATAAATGTTTAAAAAATGGCAAAAGAAATGTAGCTAATTATCAGAAATATAACTAACTTGCCCTTATTAATTCCCTCCTTTGAATCATTTTACATTTTGTGCTATAGCAACTAAATTAGGAATTTTTTGGAATTAGGAAATGTATTTCCTATATAAAAAATGAACTGATGCATCATCGTCCTGCACGTGCAATATCTAAAATATGTTACAGTTTAAAAGTGGGGGCATCTTCCCCCATCTTCATAATGCCATTTTTATCAAAGAGGTCATGACATGAGAAATCAAATTTGTCTTGATCTTTTGACATTTGACTATGCGAAAAAGAAGAATAGCCTACTTCTATTAGTATACTTCTTTTAAACTAAAAATAAGAAAGTATACTTTCAGTCTACATTTTATATACTTCTCAGATGTACTTCTCAGAAATATACTTAAAATTGCACTTAAGTCGTGTACTTTCCAGAAAAGTAGAGAAAAGTCCATTTGGCCTGTACTTGTACTCAATCTTTTGATCGAGATATCCTTAAAAGTATAATTAAATATTCAAAGTATTCTTGGCTTGTAGTTGTGCTAACTCTTTTGATCGAGTAGCCTATTAAATATACTTTTTTTACATAGTTTTTCATAATACAGTCTTATTAAACTTACATTGTTTTAAAATATTGATTCGAATATTGATATAAAACAAATATGTTTCTAATTCTGCGTATCTGAATTTTAGTGTAGGCTAAAATAGGCTAGTAGGCTAGTGTAGGGAATTTACTTTAATTCTACTTTACTCTTTTCCAGCTATCCATGTTTTCACTGTTATACGGTAGCGCTATGACACATCTTCTAGTACAAAATCTCCGGATCAAATCAGAGGAGAGTAAGAAGCTGAAACAAGTGATAGAAGATTGCTCACTCAAATGTAAAATAACGTGATTATTATTTTGTTTAATGATTTAAACATTAAACAGCGTGTAAATCAAAACTGCTTAATGTTACCAAATGAAATGTCGAACCAATGAAGAGAAAACGACTGTGAAGCTTTCCATCTGTTTTGATCATCGTTCTGAATCTGATCAAGTCTTTGACAAAAATGTGATTTTATCAACTTTTTTGTTTAAAATGTTGCCTTTCTTTATGAAACTTACCGACATTCAAGTGTTGATAAAAAAGGATGTATGAAGCTAATAAAATGTTTTTAAAATTATAGTAGGCCTACAGTTAAAGGTATTTTTCAAGTATAAAAAATATCTACATTTAAATATAGTAGTATACTGCAAGTGCAAAAATAATAGTAAATCATAAGTATGTTCACTTAGAGAAAACTTACAAGTACTTGCAGTATAAACTACTAAACTAGTTTACTGTGAGTACACTTCGTAGTATGTAGGCTACTTGTATTAAAAATAGTAAACTACTAGGCTACTTAAGTTCACTTGTAGTACAAATGCATTACAAATGAGAAACCTAGTTGTGTACTTAAAGTTTACTACTGTTACACTTATAGTACACTTAAACGTATACTTTTATATACTAAAAGTGGGCCAATTTAGTCCCAAGCAGTATTGAAATAGTACACTTACAAGTACACATTGATATTAGTATACTTACTACTACATAAAGTATACTTAAAAATATACTTGAACATTACTTAAGTATAGGCTACTTCATAAATGAAATTTAAGTATACTTCTTTTTCGTAAGGTAAAACAACAACAACAACAACAACAACATTTAATCAAGCTCAAGAAACGGCATGTTTTGACATTGCGGGATCTGTGGCATCACACGGGCAAAACATATTTGCATATGACATCGATGAATAGTTTGCCAACATCACACCATAGGCCTCGTCATCTGACAGCAGCTGCATCACAAACTGTAAGTAAATTATTTCATAATGCTTTGTCTGCAAATCATGGCTTTATATGGATGATGTTTTCAAAACACTGGTGCAGGAACTATAGGCGTCGTTAGCCAATCATAACAGTAGCCGTTTACGGACAAGTCATAGGCTACAGACGGTTATTATTTTCAAATAAATGTTGAAAATAATAGTTTTCTGCATATATATTTATTTGTTTTCTCTGGTTATCATAATTTCCCCCTATTAAAACAAAACAAAAGCAAAACAAAACAAAAGCATCATTATAACATCATACAAGTGTCTCTTATTTTGGACAGTAGGGAGCGATCGTACACAAACAACAATGATACCATGAATTTGTAGCCTATGTAAACCACATAGGCCTATTATTGAAAATGGTCTATTTGTAGAAATATCAGCATTACATTCTCTTTATTTCAGAAAGACACACTTTACAGTTCCATAGCATTTGCAATCAGCTAAATTACTCTCCAAACTGTCAACTTCTTTAATATAGCCTATTAAAAGCATATATTTATGCCCAAATAGCTATACAATTGGCTTAGCTTGAGATGTCACAATGCAAGTAATGACATTAAATGTTCAAAATCTTAAATAAAAATCACCTTTTCAAAATAGAATAAGCTACTGTTTTTGCACAGCTACAGTTGCGTTTTATTGAGCTCACTAAATGTATTCTTCACTATTTGTTACATGGAAAATCATAAATGCACAATTGGATCCGGATTCATTTGCAGTAGGCTATAAGACAGGTTGAAATGTGTTGGTCCAATGCACTCAGCTAGCCCACGATGCACGTGCACCCCACGGCGATGCTCTCCACCACCGTTCTGTACCGGGGAGCGCATGTCTTCTTCTTCGTCGGCTTCCTCGTTGGCCGGTGGCAGAGGAGTCTGCGCACGGGGATCTTGGTGTAGATGAGAGCGCTGGTCATGGTGCGGTCCTCCTGCATGGTGAAAGGATTGATGCATCCCACACACGAACACACTGCCTCTGGGATGTCCACGGGTTTACGGGTCTCATCGTGATTGATTCTAGCCAAAGACATTAAATAAAGTACGTATGGTCAATATTTTCTGGAAAAAGTCTTCTAAAATATTTTTAATGTAGGCCTAAAAGTTAGACTTATACGCTAGGCTACTCTTCAAAAGCATGGGGTCATTTTGAAACGATTTGAATTGAGTGTGCACCGGAGTGGTTCACCTTTTGTCGCACTTGAACCACGAACACACACACACACACACACACACACACACACACACACACACACACACACACACACACACACACACGCACACACACAAAAGGTTATGTGGTTGTAATAAAAACAGTAACAAATCCTTCCCTCGCGTGTCAATTTGACCCCCTTAAGAATGCGAGGAATGCTTCAGTATATAGAAAAACCTAAACAATGCTCAAAATTTTAACTAAAAAGGCTAAAACTTTACCAAAATGTACGTCTACTTGTGTATCTGAATGCATATTGAAGAGATAAACTCGCCTGACTTTAGGATTCAGTGGAACAGCTCATTTGCTTCATATAGAGCTATAAGGCCATCTAGTGGCTAGAGTTATGAAATAGCCTATGTTATATTATTTTTTTCTTAGAGACACCCGAATTGACCCAATATTGAGATATTTTGAGCTGATTTGAACTGGTTTTTGCATGTACTGGAGAGTTATTTTGAATTGAATTTGAAGAATCTGCTTAAATTATATTATTTATTGATAAAAATCTATGAATTTAAAGGTTTTTAAAAAATAATAATAATAATTGTATAAATGATATAAGCTTTCTGGACAAAAAAATAAAGGGAAAAAAAGTATAATTTAAGGGCTTTGGGTCATTTTGACCTGGGAGGAAGGATTTGTAACAGGATGCGTGGAGAGGACGGATTAAATGTTTTTGATAGAAGTTTCTTATGCCCACCAAAGGCTGCATTCATTTGATCAAAAATACAGTAAAAAGAGTAGGCTAAAATTAAGAAATAGTATTACAATTTAAAATGATTGTTTTCTATTTTAATATATTTAAAAAATATATATGATGGAAGCTGCGGTCAGCATTTGAAAGAAAATAATAAAGAATTTTATTCAGAATTAAATTGATTGAAACTGACATTTAAGGCGTTTATAATGTTACAAGTTACAGTTACATTACAGTTGTATTTCAAATAAATGCTGTTCTTTTGAGCTTTCTATTCATCAAAGAGTCCTGAAACACAGAAGACTGTAGTAATGACTGCGAATAATTGCAGTTTACTGTATTTTTTAATAACTCAGAAACATATTAACATGATACTTTAATGTTACAAGTGTTCTTTTTTAACAGGGCTTTGAGGTCTCTCAATCTTCAATCAGAACATAAAAGTTAAATAATAATGATAAATAATAATAATAAAAATGACCTCGATTTCACCTACCTGTAGGACCAGGGAGAGAGGCTGCGACTATTGGACATCCACAGTTTGCGATCCACCACACATTTGCTTATGGTTAAGTTGGGATTGTTTCTGACCTGGGACACCATGTCCTCGATACTCTTATCAAAGTCCGTTTCAACAGCACCAGGCATTACGCCTGATTCTGGACCTGTCATCATTGGATCTGGGGAAATTCTGACAGATGACCCTTTCCGGCGAGGATGTGATTCCAGTTTCCGTCTCCGAGACTTTCCTTCTTTACTGGTGTTCTTTGTGTCAATGGGCACAAACAGATTCCACACCATCAGGACCATGAACACCTGCAATATGGAGTGCTGAGGGTTTAATTTAATTCTCATAATGCTTTATTAAGTAAAGAAATATTTTTAAGTAAAGAAATAACTTTTTTGAGACTCACCTTATTCCATATGTTTTTCCACATTGTTTTCTAAAAGAGCGCAATAAGTTGTCACATTTGTGTCCTTGCCGTGAGCATGTATTGAATGAAATGAGCAAGGAATTACTCATACTGAAGTATCACGCCTCACACTGACACAGTAGCCTACAGGGACACACCTGAAGCCAACAGTTCAAGGTGGGGCCACGCAAAGATACTATTATACCCTCTCCAAAACATCAGATAGATAGATAGATAGATAGATAGATAGAATGATAAATAGATAGATAGATAGATAGATAGATAGATAGATAGATAGATAGATAGATAGATAGAATGATAGATAGATAGATAGATAGATAGATAGATAGATAGATAGATAGATAGATAGATAGAATGATAGATAGATAGATAGATAGATAGATAGATAGATAGATAGATAGATAGATAGATAGATAGATAAATCAATAGATAGATGGATAGATAAAACGACATGATAGACAGGCAGATAAAATTATAGATAGAATGATTGACAGATGATAAAACTATAGAAAGACAGATAGATAGATAGATAGATAGATAGATAGATAGATAGACAGATAGATAAATAGATAGATAGATAGATAGATAGATAGATAGATAGATAGAATGATAGATAGATAGATAGATAGATAGATGGATAGATAAAATGACATATGATAGATAGACAGGCAGATAAAATTATAGATAGAATGATTGACAGATGATAAAACTATAGAAAGACAGATATATATATATATAGATAGATAGATAGATAGATAGATAGATAGATAGATAGATAGATAGATAGATAGATAGACAGATAGATAGATAGACAGATGATAGATAGATAGATAGATAGATAGATAGATAGATAGATAGATAGATAGATAGATAGACAGATGATAGATAGATAGATAGATAGAAAGATAGAAAGATAGATAGATAGATAGATAGATAGATAGATAGATAGATAGATAGATAGATAGATAGATAGATAGATAGATAGATAAAACGATAGATGGATAGATAAAACGACATGATAGATAGACAGGCAGATAAAATTATAGATAGAATGATTGACAGATGATAAAACTAGAAAGACAGACAGATAGATAGATAGATAGATAGATAGATAGATAGATAGATAGATAGATAGATAGATAGATAGATAGATAGATAGATAGATAGACAGATAGATAGATAGATAGATAAAACGGTAGACAGATAAAATTATAGATAGAATGATTGACAGATGATAAAACGATAGATAAATAGATAGATAGATAGATAGATAGATAGATAGATAGATAGATAGATAGATAGATCCTATCATTAGTTAATCAATTAAAAGAGTGTATTATTACAAATTTACAGGTGCATGAGTTTTCAATAGAATTTTGGCCAATTTCACAGAACACTGTAACCTTTGTACCTTTGTTGTTTTCACGTGTGTCTATTCAATCGTGCGCACTCAAAGACCCTTTTTATTCTTAAATCCTAAAGCCCAGAGAAAACAAACGACCAGACAGAGCTTTATGAGCCTTAGACTCATTCTGGGAACCAAACCAGTGCCTAAAGAAACTGTCTGCAGACACAGATTTGGTCAATCCATGTTTTCCCCCGATCTGGCTCATTCAATGCTATATTCATTTTCACAATGGGTTCTTTTGAGTGGTGTAAAAGAACACCTGCTCTTATGACATGTCAGGGCAGTGTTAGACCTGGAGTTTCAAAGAGAACACTTGTGGCAAACTATGTTTTGCTATTTTTAAAGGTTTGTTGGATAAAAATCAAAACAAGTGCTTAATATTGTGTTGAATAAAAACTGTTTTCAAATTCACTGACGATTATATTATTCTAAGAAAATGAAGTGACTCAGATTTGCCTTCTTTTCTTCTTCTGTATAACCTTTTGACAAAAGAAGTCCCTGGCATGGATTTTTTTGTTGAAGTTAAAGCACCTGTGACACTTTACAAGAAATTATGATGTTTTACATTTGGACAATGGCTGTTTATCCATAATAAATATAATGATAGAACATACAAATATTGATATTTCTGCAGATTTTTATCTTGACTTGGTTCTGTGAATATGGGAATTCAAAGATGTTAAGATATCAGAATGGATTTGGAACGAGTCTGTAAAAATGTGTTACTTATAAGACACTGATAAAAATTACAAGGGGCAAATGTTTATGTTTAAGAGCAGTAACTTGGTGCCTGGCAGTTCATTGCATCTTAGATTGGTAATTAACTGCTGGAAAGTCCAGTTTAAGTTGTGTTTGTGGAATATGGTTTCTAGCTGGTATGCGTCTTGAATCAGCAACATGTAATCAAGCTGGTTTTGGGACACTGTGGTTGGTCCACCAGCAAATGACAACCTTGGACCAGCTAATATCCAGCTCGAACCAAATAAACCAGCTACCATGTTCCAAAACACAGCTCCCAGCTTAAACTGGACTTTTCGGGAGGGCAATCATACTTTTATATGGACATGATGAGCTGAGCTCAGAGAATTTGCACGTTTGTTTGGCAAATTATCTTTTAAAATATTGAATTAAAAGGACTAGTAACTGACTGTTAATTTAAACTGTATCAATTTTAAGAGTTTTAATTTTATATATTTGTTTTGAATTAATTTTGTAAATCAGATTTATTCAGTAAAAATCGAATCAACACCTAAGAGATAAACGCGAACGCGTCCACTTTTATCTGTAAAGCGCTGTCCTGTCATCATATTTTATACTTTTATATCTGGTGTTTTTTTCTTTCTAATGTAGGCCTAGCCTAGTTTATGGCTATTCATTTGTCTGTGTTGTTGTCACCCTGCCATAAAAAATAGGTAGTTACTTTGAAATCCCATTCTATCCATGATGATCTCGCGAGGTTTGCGCTGCAACTAATTCTGGCGGAAGTAGTTCTAGAGTCTCTTTTCCGGCGGCCATAGAGACAAGTCGGCAGGGTAAGCCAAGATTGCTAAAGCATTTCTCAAACATCCTTTGCCATCCTCGTGGAATTTAGGTCCTCAAAGTTTAAAACACACATTATCGCTACACAATATCCGTATGTTCTAGTTATCCGTGATATTTTACACTCGCAGTACAACATTGTGGATGATTTAGCCTCTAAAGTTCAGCCAGTTGCTACTGTAGGAGCACTGTTCTCCCGTGTGAATAACGTTACCTTAACTTTGCCCAAAACACACGGCTATGCTTTCCGTTTATGCGTGTTATAGGCTGTTTTAATCGTGTCGCGTTTAAACACTCGAAGCACAATATACATATGAAATTTAGGTATGTATGTATGCTTAGTGTCATGTCAAGTTGAAATAACAGTATAGCAATAGCACGAGCTGAGAAATACACCGTGTGTTATCAAGACATGAATTCATAAGCTTCGAGTGCAGTGTTTCGTGTTAGAATTTCTGATTTGTTCATAGAGAGATGTGCTACGCTGAATTAAATGAACCCAAATTAGTGACAGTAATGCTAGACAGCCAGTTTAATTAAGTGAATGCTGTTTATCTTAGAATCTGTCTTGAGTGTGGCTTATTTGTCACATAGCCTAAATTGTTTAAGTTTACTTTTATTCATTTAGCAGATGCTACTTATAATTGAAGTTGAATTTTAATTGTCCTCTTCCATTACCAGCCATCATGAAGCTCAATAAATTTGTGACATCCTCCCGGCGCAAGAACCGCAAGAGGCACTTCAATGCCCCTTCTCACATCCGCAGGAAGATCATGTCCTCCCCTCTGTCCAAAGAGCTTCGCCAGAAGTACAACGTAAGATCCATGCCCATCCGCAAGGACGATGAGGTCCAGGTGAGGACGTTATTCGGTTTTTCTGCCAGATTTATAAATGCAGTCTCATGTATTGAAATGTCATTTAGTTTCTAAGCATGTTACCGTAACGTCCCGTGCTTTATTTCCCCTCATCGCCAGGTTGTCAGGGGACACTACAAAGGCCAGCAGATTGGCAAAGTTGTCCAGGTCTACAGAAAGAAGTACGTCATTTACATCGAGCGTGTGCAGCGTGAGAAGGCCAACGGCACCACAGTCCATGTTGGCATCCACCCCAGCAAGGTGTGTATTATATCCAGATAATTGTTTACATGCAAGACACGAGTGTCATACTAGTGGTTGTCCTATATCCAAAGGGCAGGATGGCAGATATATTCTAAATGAAATTTGGTAACACTTTACAATAAGGTTTCTTTTTTTTGTCATAAATTTAGCATGATGATCTCAGTGTGTTTGCTGTTACGACCTACGTCTACTGATTAGCCAATAAAAATACAACATTAAATGTTGTATTGATCAGTGCGACATAGCGTTAAAACTTAACCCACCTCAAGCTCCAAAATTGGCATGCCATGTTGGCCTCTCTTCCACAGCCACGACCGTGTCCATAGTCACCTGTTTTTTTCAGCACACATAAAAACTTCAATTGCTAAAGTGCGATTAATCTTGCTCTATTTGTTTACCGCTAGAGCATGCTGGTGATATCTTATTCGTCTATATACTAACTTACGTCGTAGCCTACGATTCAAAGGGTTTCATATGTCCTACCCAAGTTTATCAATTATTGCCTGAATTTATTCATGCCGTACAATGTGATTTGTTATGATCTTATAGGATTGGCGAAATCGCACAGTCTGTAGCAGGCATTAGGCTAGCGAGTGTTAAACAATAGTCAGGCAAAATTTTGCCAAAAAGGTCCATTGTCAGTGTTGTGATGCATGAACCGCTGCTCATACACAAGTCACTTTCAAACCAAACAGCTTTCTATCGGACAACGCGGCGAATTGACGTGACCATCTTGAAAATGAGCAATCTATGTGGGCTTTTTTTTTTTTTTTTTTACATTTCAATTGAAATGACTGAATTTTATCAAGCAAATGTAAATTTGACCACCTTTATGCAATTGGGCAATCTGGTTATCAGCCAATGCCACTAATCTATAAAAATATTGAATCTAAAATATATATGTATATATATCATCAATAATAACTGCATTTGATACATGTGGTTAGTGATAAAACAAAAAAAATTTGCAGTAAGTTTACAGATTATTAATCTGCATTACATAAACAGCATGCTAAAATGTATATTCAGCAATTTAACCCAATCACAGATGAAGTCTGGAACTAGTTTTATTGCATCAAAACAAGCTGTGTTTTGGTGAATTTGAGTAACAATTGTCACTCATAAATTGACTACACATTTCTGACATCTTTCCAGTATTAATGAACAGACACTAGCTGCGTTTCCATTACACTTCAAATTGCACAAATTGCAAACTGAAAATACGCCCAATGGAAACACGTCAATTTCGCAAAAACTCCCATTTATCGCAAAAAAGTTTTTACGCTCGCATGAGGTGGGTTTTTAGGCAATTCGAAAGAAATATTTCGCAACACTGCATTGGAAACAGTTTTTGCGCATTTACAGGTCACCTGACGTAGATGACAAGGTATGTTTGGATAGAATACGAGACAGTTCTTTATTAAATTTATAAAGACAGAAGAATTACAGGAATACTGGATTCCAAACCTCAAAGAAATGCCACAATCAAGACCTCGAAGCAGATATGAGGGAGAAACACCAGCTCCAAGTATAAGGGACTTTCCTTACCATTAATGCTTGGATAACACACATGCGTCTCCTTCGAGTAATATTAATGGCCAGTGCAGTGGCTGGGATATACGTAAACCTACCAACATCCGTCGCCATGATTTTAGGAATGACTTATCGCAAGAGGAAAAAATAATGCTTAGTCGCATAACATCGGTTAATGGAAACGCCATCATTTCGCAATCTTTTTTTGTCGACATTTAGAAAAAATCGCGAAGGTTTTGCACAAATCTGTAATGGAAACGCGCCTACAGACTGTTACTTCATTTCCTAGAGCTACTGACTGATGTTTTAACAAGTGCTCTGTTAGATATTTCAATGTCCAAATTATGCATGTCATCAGGGGTTACTTGTTTATGAGAAATTAAGCATCTGATTGTTCTGCTTGAGTTGTCATCAATCTGCCAATGCATAAGCTTACAGGATCGCATTTCATTACTTGTAGTTGTAGAACTAGTTACCTAAAGGGTACCTGCTGATTTTCAACCAGCTTTGTATTGTTACAATGCAAGCAAATATGTAATAAACATTGTGTACTCTTTCTGTTTAATTCCTCATTTGATTCTTATCAAAAGTTCTTTTGACCGCTCCAGGGCTTTTGTGAAAACTACAGATCTTAAAAGCCCATCTTGTCAGCTCTGAATTACTTTAATCCATATATATAAATCCTTTCTCTCAGATTGCAAATTATCTCCTGTATTTAACTGCATTATCAAAATGGACGTATGCATTAATTTATGATCAATTGCATAAACTTTTGGATATTTCGTGCTGTTTTATGTTGATGGAAGTGTTCTCAAAATGAATCAATCTTTTTGTTCTTCAGGTGGTGATCACCAGGCTAAAGCTTGACAAGGATCGCAAGAAGATTCTTGAGCGCAAGGCCAAGTCCCGACAGGACATAAAGGACAAGGGCAAATACAAGGAGGAAACCATCGAGAAAATGCAGGAGTGAAATGATTTTTTTGCTAACAATAAAAGACTGTAAAACCTGCATTTCTGTGCTTTTGTCTTTTATATGAAAGAGTGTTGGCTTTGGTATAAATTGAACTTGAAGTGGAAGAATTTGGATTTAAGCTCAACCCAGTGTTTTCTTTTAAAATAACATAACAGAAAATCACAGTTTGAGCAATAGCTGGTTCCTTAACACAAACTAGACAAAAGTAGGGACATTTTTAAACTGCTTCACAGATAGGGAAGAGACAGGGAACTACTTATACTTCCTGTTTGACCACTTGTTTAACTGCTGGGTTTTGTCACAGTCTTTTTGTCATGGCGAGCAGAAGCTGTGTATAATATGTAGTAAATGGGGTTCCCATTGCTGTTTAAAACCTGGAAATATATGGGGATTTTAAAATGTTCATTTCCAGGCATAGAATTGTCTTGGAAGTCTTTATAGTAACTATTTGGTTAGAGATAAATTTTGCTTTAATTTGTCCACCAACATTTTACCTATTTTGTTGTTTTTATTAAGTGCAGTTTTTAATTATTTTAGTGCAAGTAAAACTATGAAAATGAGTGATGTTGCATTGGCAATTAGCTAAAAGTTACAGTGCAATGCATAAGTGAATACACCCATGCTAAAGTTGACTAAAAAGAGGAATAAAAAATAATATTTTGGAAATTAAACGTAATGCCTTAATTAAAAAAAAAAATAGGAAAAATCCAACCTTTAAGGACACCAATTTTCTTTGTGAATGAATAATGTATCGTAAATAAATGTTCTTCCTTAAAATACATGGTGCATAAGTGAGTACACCCCTATGTTAAATTCCCATAGAGGCAGGCAGATTTTTATTTTTAAGTATTCCTTCAGCATACCTAGAGATTGGCATGGTTTTATTTCAGTTAGCCTAAAAGCAAGTTTGATTTGCATTGAGAGATGATCTTATGGAAAGTACCCCATGCCAATCTCTAGGTATGGTGAAGGCTATGTGATGATGTGGGGCTATTTTAATTCCAAAGGCCAATGGAACTTTATCAGGATGCATAGTATCCTAAAAAAAATTAAAAAAAAAATACTTCAAAATAAAAATCTGCCTGCCTCTATGGGAATTTAACATAGGGGTGTACTAACTTATGCACCATGTATTTTAAGGAAGAACATTTATTTCTTTACGATACATTATTCATTCACAAAGAAAATTGGTGTCCTTAAAGGTTGGATTTTTCCTATTTTTTTAAATTAAGGCATTACGTTCAATTTCCAAAATATGATTTTTTATTCCTCTTTTTAGTCAACTTTAGCATGGGTGTATTCACTTATGCATTGCACTATATATATTTTATTTCCGTTATCGTTTATTTTATTTAAAGTTACGAAATGTTTTTAAAGTTTTGCTGTTATAAGCATGTTTCACAGAGCTGCACTAATTGGTTTTAACAATGCAACAAGTCAGCGGATGACATTTTAAATAATTAATACCGGTTAAAGGTTTCGTGTGGCGTGTCTAATGTTAATTAAATATATGCAGGGCACATATCCTACAAAATGCACATTGTGTATCACCAAATCATCTAGTATCAAAAGAAGGATGTATATATTTAGTGTGATCGAGTAGGCTACAGAGGAAGAGGTGAGACATCAGTCATACGCCTGTTCTCTTCAGGGCCCGACGAGTCACATGACCATCGACGTCCACACAGCAGTGGAGTGCGCGAGCGCTGTGGAGTCTACGAAGTTTATTTTATAGAAAATAAGTCAATAAACTCGACCTACAAAGAAATATAATGGCGGCTACATCGTTTGCGATATCAATGTCAGTTATGACTGTGTTTTGGGGTCTTATTGGTGGAGTTATTCCCTGGTTTATTCCTAAAGGACCGAATCGAGGGTGAGCAACATTAGCATTAACGTTAACTTACCTTAAACGAAAGTTTTCTGTACTACATCACCTGTATTAACCTCTAACTATTTAGCGATATATTTGAAATGTTAAAAACCTGACAAACTAAAAACAAATGTTCATAAACAAAACAGCTGATCATTATTCGTTTTTACTTTACGAAAACCAAGTGAGCGTCAGAATAAAATAAAGTTTGTGATTTGACTAGCATGGCAATAGGAAATACATTCAATTCAAATAATGTATTTAAGTACATATGAACATTCAATATGTTGAGAAATATTTTTTTTTATTTTTTTTACATTAGGATATGTATGACTGGATCACGTGACCGTGACAAGTGACGAGGCTGATTCAAAGAAACCTAGTTTACACGTTTAAGTTTATCCACAGAATTTTTAACAAGTGTTCAATATCTGTATTTTGCTCTTTAGAGTCATTGTGACGATGCTGGTACTAACTGCAGTCTGTTGCTACCTTTTGTAAGTACATTGCCTTTAAATTGTCTTTAATGTACATGTCTAGAGAGACTTCATAATAGTAGCTGTTGTTTAATGTAATAAAATAAAGATTTTTGTGTTCTGTTTCAGTTGAAGGTCAATTACAGCCTTCGGGCAACGCCAGTATTGATTAGAAAAGAAATAAAGCACATCCAGGCCAATGTGCAGTTTCCTCCAGTTTAATATAATAAACTTACAAATAAAGTGTAAATAGTATTTTACAAATGTATGATGTATTAAATAAGCTTATAAACTCTGCACTGTGCATGTTTGATGTGAATTATTTATTATTTTGAAGAAATATGATAGTGTTTGTTATCTAACAGCCAATAGGGGGCAGTGCATACTGCTTTTTTGCTGCCACATTTGTTCCTAAATTCAGTCTCTCTTGGCAGTATTTTCTTATGACTGCCATATTGTTCACTTTGTACTTTTGGTTTAATTTCAGCTGGCTGATTGCTATTCTATCACAGCTGAATCCGTTGTTTGGACCAGTACTGAGCAACGATACCATCTGGTACCTCTACTACCACTGGGGGTAGGATCCAATGGTTCATCTACAAAGCAGGTTAGCAGATCATCCTGAAAATGCACTTACATTTTTTATTTAGTAAATCAATAAACCCTCACTTCTAGTTCCAGTAATTTTGCCCTAGAGAGGATTTTCTTTTTCACCAAAAATGCTAAACTAAAAAGTTCCTATTTTATTTTTTTTGTGTGGTAATTTCTGTAAACCCCCTTGTCATGTTCCTGGTCAAAAATGACCGGTCTACTGCTTATAAATCTCTCATTATGCTGTTATTTCCAGATGTGGAATTCAATCTTTTAATCAACTTGTTTTCTTTCAGTTAGGACAGGTTAAATATTTTGCCGTTTAACCATTTGCAGATGCCGGAAGCTTGTACATTGCCAAAACGGAGACATCTCACCATCAGGAAAACTCCTTGTGATTTGAAGCTTTACATGCTGTTCTCTTACTCAAAGAATGACTACCATATGACTGTTTGTGGTGTTTCTTTTTTTATTTATCTGATCTCATGTTCAAGGAAATAATATGCAATTAAATCTTATGTTTTATTTGTCTTTGTGTACATATACATCAACTGTCTGTGTATAGTTTGAGTTGAACGACATGATTATTGTTGGACAAATTAACCCGTCCCATTTATATATGTATGATTTTTGTATGTCAAATAAAATTAAGAATGCAGAAAAATTGAAGATTTGCATTGCATCCAGTTTTAAAAGCAAGTTATTAAAAAGCATGATTAGATTTCTTAAAAATCACACAGTTCACAGATGATTTTCAACTCATAGAGTTTGTCATAGTGTATCTTTGGGGATTCTGGGTCGTGACATTGTGCATTCGCACTCCTCTCGACGAGGAAGCCCATCAGAGGAGACGTCGCTGTGGTTTTGCTCTTTGGCTTGGCATACAGGACAGCAGGCCGTCAGCCCTCTCTCTCTACAGGTGGCACACGACAGCACCAGCTGACAGCAGAAGTCTGTGGAGCACAGCTGATACTGATCCCACGGGCAACTGCAATATCTGCAGTCTGGGGAAAGGAGAAGTGAATGTTATGTTTGTCACTCCATATACAATTTGTGATTATTTTGATGTTGTTCAATCAAACAGTGAGGGAGAAATATAGTTTTTACTGAGAGTGGCAGTTTTTTTAAGTTAGGTTAGTTAAAGCAACACTAAGGAACTTTTCCTCTTCGGTCGCCCTACAGGTTGGAAGCGGATGTCCACTTACAAGGTAGTGTCCACTGACAAATACATATTTGCTACTCCACTGCATTTGCACTAAAACTGACCTTTGTACTTGCACATTGCTTTCTGTTTGTTTGCGAGTCGAGTTTTCCTTTGCAAAGTAGATCGAGTTAGTTTGCGAGTCGAGTTTTCCTTTGCGAAGTAGATCGAGTTAGTTTGCAAAATGCTGGATTTGTTTGTTTAATTATGGCACATAATTCGCTCCATAGGTATTGCGACATCAGAAACGAAGGAAAACTAAATAACTTGTTTATTATTATAACTTGTAGTTTTCTTATGTCTCATTCGAACTACAGAAACACAACCCGGTTTGGCAAACTTGCATAGTGTGGTTATATCAGATATAGGGCTGCAAAGCGAATCCAGAAGTGCCTTTCACCCTGTTACGACTTGATAAACCACTGATACGATTTTGGAAACATTATTTTAAGGTAAAAAATGTTCCTAAGTGTTGCTTTAAGAGGATGGAGCGTATATATCCGTTTGGACAGTTACATGTTTGTAAGTCTGTGATGCTCTGTGTCATGAATGTGTTGTCTCTGTCCCGATTTGCATCTTAAATAGTGAGAAATATTAGAACTGAGTCTCCATTATCATAGTGTGTTTGCAAAAATACAGACACACTGATGGATTTTCACAGAATGCATATTTTTGGGGCTTATATTGTGCATGACCCCTTGGCACACCCCAAGATACTTTTGTTACAAATAATTTTTTTAAAAGAAAAGTGGAGGAATATGAGGCCACGTCAGCATTTTTCCGATGTACAACGCTTTTAAAAAAAAGTACACACCTGAGATGATGTCCTCATTGAATGCGATGGCATAACGTTCATCAAACACAAAGAGTTTACCGCGGTAGAAGCCGTCGGGGAACTGCTCAAGGTATTTGTGAATGCCTCCCTTCAGCTGGTAAACCTCCTTGCATATGTTCTGAAGAAAAAACATTCATGATTGAGGATGCCATTAGAGGGATGTGCATGTTTAGTCTTTTTTCCTCCCAATTCGGACTCACTTTTGATCTGAGATAGGCCGAGCCCCGTTCACAGCGGATGCCCCCTGTACAGTACATCAGAACCTTTTTGTCCCGAAAGAGATCCAAATTCTTTTCCACGTAGTCTGGGAAGTAGCTGAATTTCCGGATATCGGGGGCCAAACACTGATCGAACTGACCCTGAGAACAGGCTGAACTATTAACTGTAACGTGCATAAAGTGCTGACATTATTGACTTTTAAACTACTTACAATTTTGCTCTCATAGAAGTTTCTGCAGTCCAGCAGTATTGTATCACTAATGGAGGACTGATTCTCCACAAACGCCTTCACTTCTTTGTGAAATTCCTCTGGTTCCAAGTGTATTCCTTTGTGAAGTACAACATTTGCATAAATACAAGGCTGCATTTATTTGATTAGAAATACAGTAAAAACAGTAATACTGTGAAATAGCATTGCAATTTAAAATAACTTAAAATGTAATTTATTCCTGTGATGCATCATCACTCCAGTTTTCAGTGTCACATGATCTTTCAGAAATCATTCTAATATGCTGATTTGATTCTCAAGAAACATTTCTTGTTATCATCAATATTGAAAACAGCAATGCTTTTTAATATTTCAGTAGAAACCTTGATCATTTTTGATGAATAGACAGAGTTCAAAACATCATTTCCTTAAAATAGAAATCTTTTGTAACATTATAAATGTCTCAACTGTCACTTTTGATCAATTTTCTCGCTGAATAAAAATAATTTCTTTTAAAAAACAAATCTTACTGACTCCAAACTCATAAATGGCAGTATAAATACAACAGATTTATGCATATTTTAAAGAAAGACACAATGAATACACAACTGTTCTATGTTTCAAGCCAGTTGTAAGTCTTACCAGCCAATCTGTAGGAGATGATATCGGGATCTACACCCATAGGGACAATTTCTTTGTAAACACCAACCTTCAGATCAGAAAAACACTCTGCACCACCTTCACTTTTCTGCCGGAAAAGTCAATGATGTGCATAGGTGATTTTAGATGCTTTTTAGACACTTCAGAACTCATCTCAGCCCACTTAAAAATCTGAAGTAATTAACAGTTTCCTTAGAGGTCCTAATAAAAAGTTTGTGTAATTAAGTATATCATGCTCTATTATCCTCTATTGAATGAAAACAAATATGTCACCATTATATATCTAGTGAAAAACAGATACAATTTTAAAAGGAATTGCCAGTTGAGCTGGTCTGAACTTATAACCTCTTGTGCAATACACATTATTCTAAACCACATTATCTTATAGTGGAAACCCCACAATCTCAGATCTCAGGTTATGAGCATTGTTTAAATTCAGTTTGTCTCTTTTGTGTACCTTATCAGGGTTATTCTGGACAGTGGCAATTGCTTTACCTTGAAATCATGTACTTGCATTATTTTGAAAGATGGATGTGACAGCATGGCCTTGACGTAAAGATTAGCGGCGGTTTTGGTTCCACCAACTGTACCATTGATACCCTCTGTAGCTACTCGTACCTGTGGAAGAACACATATGTGAGAAACACATATTGCAATAAAGATCTTGTATGGATTTTATTAGTTACTCGTGGTTATTTACCTTGCCTGTCATGTGAAATTTTGAACAAAGCTCTTTCTGCCACTGACAAATCATCTGAGGATCATTTAAACGACAGTAGCAGTAATACAGCAGAACTTCACCTGGACCCCTATAGAACAGATGAACTCCATCAATCTTCACATAAGCAGAGCAGAGTATATCAGAATTCTGCAATGCACCTACTTGATAAGGTCATCCTCTTGAACATGGCTTGTATCAGGGATCCAGGATGAGATATCTGTTGATTCATCATTAATGGGCTCTTCCATCGAGTCCTCGCTGTGAGCCTGCCGAAGCATCACGTCCAGCGTCTCAGTGGTCAGCTGGTGAATCTCACTGGCATGGCTGTTGGAAACATGTTTGTGGATTGATGATGGCTCTTTGAATGACTGTCCACAACAGAGCCAAAGAGTTGGTGAGGTGTTTTCACAGGTTGGAGGAAATTTCTTGGAAGCCACAAATGCTGCAAACGTCTAAACACAATGGAGGAAAAAAGGACCGATATTAAAGGGTTAGTTCACCCAAAAATGAAAATTCTGTCATCATTTACTCACCCTTAAGCTGTTTCAAACCTGTATGAATTTCTTTATTCTTTTGAGCACAAATGAAGACATTTTGAAGAACATGGATAATTATACAGTTGATGAAAGAAATACTATGGAAGTCGACGGGGTCCATCAACTGTTTGATTACCGACATGTTTCAAAATATCTTCTTTTGTGTTGAATAGAAGAGAGAAATTCATACAGGTTTGGAACAACTTGAGGGTGAGTAAATGATGACAGAATTTTCATTTTTGGGTGAACTATCCCTTTAAACACGGCAATCGTCATAATATCAGTAAGTACAACTTAAAATGATCACTACACTCACCCTTTTCTTGACATAAGAGTACAGTTTCCTTGTTGATGAAAAGTCAGGTTTGTTTACTTTATGGACTTCTGGAGCAAGACTCTCAACATCCAAATCAACAAGCACATTTGCCATTATAATTGTGATATTGTCGTCCAATGATTGTTTATAAGAGAAAATCAACCATTAACAGTTACTGTCCTGTTATTTTTAAAAACATAACGTCATGCTAAAATGTCTCATATAAAGTATTTTCAACCTCTTTTCGTGCTATTTATGTCGTTAGCCCTGGACCGATTGCTTAAATACTATTGACAGGTTAATAAAACTGAACACACAAGAAAACTAAACGTGCATTCATGTCTGTAAGGAGAAAATGAGTCCCAACTCATTTTTGAACGAATCGTTCTTTTGAGTCGGATCTTTTAATGGAATCATTTCTTTTGTTCAGTTGTTCATGTTTATCTCTTGATTATATGCCAGCTTTATCAACCCCCACATTCTAATTGATTTTGCACTTATTTAAAAAATATGTAAAACTAATAATAATAATAATAATAATAAAATAATAATAATAATAATAATAATAATAATAATAATATTTTTATTGTGAATGCAAATTATCTATTTAGGTTCTAAATGAGTCTTTATCAGATAAATATAGCTACAACCAACTGAATCAACTAAAGTCGTCACTTTTATTTTTTATAGCACTTTATATAATACAGATTGTTTCAAAGCAGCTTAATAAAGAGGAAAATAAGGATCATTAATGCAAAGTTCATCAGATAAGATATGAGACCAATTCAAATTCTGCTGTAAAGCAGCTCTACAGAAAGAGAAAAAGACATAAATGAATGAATGAATGAATGAATGAATGAATGAATGAATGAATGAATGAATGAATGAATAAATAAATAAATAAATAAATAAATAAATAAATAAATAAATAAATAAATAAATAAATAAATAAATGGTTCAGGGGAGGAAATCCTATAAAATACGGTAAGGAATCTTTACGTCATGACGTAAAGGAATCGCTAGATTATTTTTCTCGAATTGTTTGGAAACGAACAATTTTTTTTACACTCTGAAAACGAACTGCTCGAAAGAACCGACTTGCGGAAATGAATCGGACTTCTTATCACGAGTCGCAAGTCGCAACAATACACGTGTTTCCGCTGACGCAGCTGCTAGGCCGGATGTGTTTTCCTTAAATCAAACCGCTTTTATTTTCTTAGTGTGGCTAACGGCTGATATCATTCAAAGCTACAGGCTTTACTGAACGCAATTCAGTGGATATATAACATTTTGAAAAAGTGTATTCTTTGTGTTTCTTTCATACTCTTTCAATAGTCTTTTTATTAAACTTGAGAAATGTCCAGGCGAAGGCACAGCGATGAGGGTGATGGTGAGTGGTTAGCGTGTTAGCATGCACGTTGACAGAGATGTGTGTGTTTATGCAATTTTCATATTGTGTTTTTTTTTTTGTTTACTGTTATGAATGCGAATATAATACTTGCTCACTATAATATGGCAGCCGAAGGGTGCAGTGTTTGGCTTCTGTAGTCTGTTTATTTGCATTAAGTACATTTGCATTTAAAAAAAGCTCAAAGTAACCAATTACATCTTACTTTTTAAGCAGATAGGAAGCTTTCAGATAAACAAAGCTCTTTGAACTTGATTATAATAATATGCAAATCCCCTTTAAAACATAATGACAACAGTAAGATTGGATCTATTAGGATTGGTTCTGTATTCAGATTCTATTTGAAATTTCATTATTCCAGCAGAGCCAGTACTTTTTTTGCTGCTTATACCTTTGTGCTTCTCAATACCAATACCATGACTATTCTTGTTTTTTAATATTACAAAATCATTTATAAATATAAGTAATTTGTCCATGCATGTCATTAATATTATTATTATTATTATATATTTTTTAATTAATGTGCCCTCATAATCTTTATTCAAAATAACTTCTCTTCTCTGATGATGCATTTACTGGCTTGAGGGCGGGACAACCTGTCACTCACATGACATCACAGCAATAGCAAATCACAACCATCCAATCAATTCCCCATAGACAAAACAATTCTGGTTTGAGAAGCCGTTTAACTAGCATATACGTCACAATAGGGAAGAAAAGACTATTACAACTTTTCCAGTCATTTTTTAACCGAAATATCAACCAACCAATAATAATCAATCGGACATTGATTAGGTGGAATAGGTGAGGTTGAATAGGTGGCTCTTTTTAGATGATCTACATTCGCCGTTAACAGTGTTTGCTTTGTTGAATGAAAATAAATGTTAGTTCTAACTTAATTACAAAATCTACCTAAATCCTTGTTGGAGGATATATATTTTTTTATAGAAGTCACTTTTATAAATGCCTAAAATATGTTCATGTTCTTAACTTTTTCATTCCAGCCGGCTCCCAGCCTCACAAACGGAGGAGGACGTCTGAACCCATTGAGATTGAAGACCGCCTGGAGTCGCTGATATGTCGTGTGGGAGAGAAGGTATCAACTCACATGCCTTGTTTATTATGCAGAAGTGCCTTTTAAATTACATTAATTACAATTTTTAAGACAACTGATTAATATAAATTTTTTTGTGTATGTTTACAGAGTACTTCCTCCTTAGAAAGCAATTTGGAGGGTCTCGCTGGTGTCCTGGAGGCGGATCTCCCTAATTATAAAAGCAAAATCCTGCGCATCCTATGTGCTGTGTAAGCGACCTACTCTTTAAATATGCAGTTTAGCTTCATTTTGCTTGAAAAGTGAATCTCACTATGCAGCGGATGTTATTTAACACATTTTGTTTGTTTTGCATAGTGCAAGGCTTTTGCCGGAGAAGTTGACGGTTTACACGACTCTGGTTGGACTTCTCAATGCTCGCAATTACAACTTTGGAGGAGAGTTTGTGGAGGCCATGATCCGACAACTCAAGGAGACACTAAAAGCAAACCTTTACACTGAGGCTCTTTACTTGGTATGTGTTGTTTAGCATTTATAATAAAAAAAAATCATAACTATTGATGGTGTTTAATTTCCCATGTGCTCTGCAGGTGCGCTTTCTCAGTGATCTGGTGAACTGTCACGTCATCGCGGCTCCCTCCATGGTTGCAATGTTTGAGAACTTTGTCAGTGTCACACAGGAAGAAGACATACCACAGGTAAACGTGACCTCCGGCTGCCTTGCAGATCATGTTCATAGATAATCGTGAGGCTAACAGATGTGTCCTTACAGGTGCGATCTGACTGGTATGTGTACGTTGTGCTGTCCAGTCTGCCTTGGGTTGGCAAGGAGCTGTACGAGAAGAAGGATGTGGAAATGGATCGCTTGTTTAACCAAATCGAGGGATATTTAAAGTAGGTTCCTCTTTCACCTGTATTAATGGTACACGGAAATGCATGAAAAGATGGCACGAGATGTAATATTCATGGGGAAATAATGTAGAACTCCAGGATTTGATGTTAGGCTATGATATTAACCCTGTAAAGCCTGACATATGAAATACATTTTTTTTTATATATAAAAGTTTATTAAACATTTAGACAAAAAAAAAAAAAAAAAAAAAATATATATATATATATATATATATATATGTATATATATATATACATACATACATACATAGGCTACATACATACAAAAAAAATATATATGTCGCTCATAGTCGGAAGAAAAAACTTTTCTGATTAGCTTTTAATACAAAACAATAGGATCTTCATAACAGTATAGCAGACTACTTGCGTAAAATGCATGTAAATATCAGTAGTCACAATGATGTGTCATATTAATATGATATTTAAATAGTTTTATGATCAAAGCTCTGTAGGTTTTATTGTGGGGGCAAAACAATAATGCATAGCAATGTAATGATGATTGAGAGATTGCTACAAAGAAATGTTCCTCAACAGCCTGATGTTTCATATTTGATTGCCATGTTTTAACATGATTTTTCTAATAATTATGTATGGATAATCAAGCAAACCTAAGTTGCTTTAGCCCAGTAAGTATTAAAATGTTAATTACGATATAAGTCATTCTTATGTTTTCTTTAAAAAAAATCCGTAATCATTTCTCAACAAAAAGACTCATGAACCATGACCTAAATGGGGATGTTTTATAGTTTTACTTCCTAGAAAAAGTGTAAACTATCAATCAGACGAAATAAGTCATGTATCAGATTACAGACAACCAGTTTGGATCATGTTGATAATTTAGAAGCCTTAGAAATGTGTGTATCAAATATGATACAGTAGGTTTTATTGGGTTAAAAACCTAAGCAAGTTTATTTGTCCCTTTGTAATGTGCACTGATGGAAAAGGTGCCAGTTTTGATATCCTGTTCTTTTTAAAACTACTAACTTGTAGCTTAAAGCTGCTGTCCGTAACTTTTTTTTTTATTATTATTACAAAAATAATTTTGTCAATTATTATGAGGTTTGACAGCTAAAATGTGGTTATCCTGGTAGAGTACAAAGGAGTCTGCTGTGAAATGTCATGATCTGGGTTTTGCTTCAGGCGGCGTCAGAAGATTCATGTTCCCATGCTGCAGGTGTGGACTGCAGAAAAGCCCCACCCACAGGAAGAGGTGAGAGTCAGACCACAGGCTTCATCCAGGGCTGCGTTCCAGTCCACTTTTAGACACGCACTTGCGAACTTCCCTAAGCACTTCCCCTCGGAGGAATCCCTGCCGCCATTTTGAAGTGTGTTCCACTTTGTGAAGTGGACGTGGGAAGTTTATATGGACAGACCCTCGTTCCCTCGATTTTGACCGAGGGAGCGAGTCTGCTTTAAATGTACATTTCAGGCACCTGTATGTCCCACAATGCAGTACGATTGTGACGTCACCACATATCTCGTCTAATCACCACCACACAGACAACTCTATGATATATTAATTATAATGTTTTAAATTTAAAACAACCCAAACACACCTATAAACATTTGGATGCTGCATTAAACAAATTATTAAAGGGAAAAAAATGTAAATAATAAATCAACTCCACAGCTGATTCCAAGTGATCAAGGGCGTTCCAGTTCAGCCCATTGCAGTTTCCGCCAGTAGTGGACACTCGCAATGACGTACATCCAAGTGAACGAGACGAAGGGAAGTTAGCGAGTGAAGGGCATGACAATTTTGGACTGAAATGCAGCACTGGGCTAAGTTCCAGTCCAAAATTGTCATGCCCTTCACTCTCTAACTTCCCTCCATCTCGTTCACTCGGATGTACGTCATTGCTTGTGTTGCCAGTGCCCACTACTGGCAGAACCTTTGCAATAGGCTGAATTGGAACGTGCTTGATCACTTGGAATCCACAATGGGGTTGATTCTTTATGAGTTGTTTAAAAAAAAAAATGTAATTACTATATCACAGAGTTGTTTGTGGTGGGGTAAATTAAACGCAATTTGTGTTGATGTCATAATCGTGTGGTATATGGAGCTGCCTGAAGTGTACATATGAAGCAGACTCGCTCCCTCGGTCAAAATCGAGGGAACGAGGGTCTGTCCATATAAACTTCCCTCGTCCACTTCATGAAGTGGAAAGCACTTCAAAATGGCGGCAGGGATTCCCCTGAGGGGAAGTGCTTAGGGAAGTTCGCAAGTGCGTGTCTAAAAGTGGACTGGAACGCAGCCCTGGCCCCCCACTTTAACTATAAGCACTAACAAAATGCCAGTCACAGTTGTTCTTAACTGGTTTTACTTTAGGACATTGGACAGAAAGTGGTGACCCAACACAAAAAAAACTAATAACCTGTATTTAATGTAATCTGAGTTGTATTTTGTTTTGATCATGTATTTTAAGGGAGGTGAACATCTTGCAGCCAGTCCATGTTGGCTTCTGTCTAATTTGACTAGCTTCTACAAAGCACCGTAGAATTTGATTAAAAGCTTTGACAAAAAAGCTTGATAACCTCTGACATCAACAAACAAAAGATATGGAAAGCGCTTTCTCTTCCCTTTTAACAGTTAATAAGCAAAATTATTTGTCAGTGGCCCTTTCAGAACAGACCTGCAACTCCCAAATTGAGCACCGATGCTCTATCTTTTTACTAAATGAATGTCCTTTGTGTCTCTCTCTGTAGTATTTGGACTGTCTCTGGGCCCAGGTGCAGAAGCTGAAGAAGGACCGCTGGCAGGAGCGTCACATCCTGCGGCCTTATATTGCGTTTGACAGTGTGCTGTGTGAAGCCCTGCAGCACAACCTGCCCCCTTTCACACCTCCAGCCCACTCCGACGACGCTGTCTACCCCATGCCTCACGTTGTCTTTCGCATGTTTGACTACACTGATGCCCCAGAGGTACAGTAATGATTTTACATTGTTATAATTGAACATCAAAGGAAAAAGGGCCTTACACCTTAAAAACATGAAACTGCTCATTTAAAGGGGTAGTTCACCCCAAAATGAAAATTGTCATCATTTACTCTCCCTCAAGTTGTTCCAAACCTGTATGATTTCCTTTCTTCTGCTAAACACAAAAGAAGATATTTTAAAGAAGGTTGGTAATTAAACAGTTGCTGGTCCCCATTGACTTCCATAGTATTTTTTTTTTCCTACTATGGAAGTCAATGGGGTCCCTCTGTCGTTTGGTTACCGACTTTCTTCAAAATATCTTCTTTTGTGTTCGGCAGAAGAAAGAAAGTCATACAGGTTTGGAACAACTTGAGGGAGAGTAAATGATGACAGAATTTTCATTTTTGGGTGAACTATCCCTTTAACTTCCATAATATTGATGCATTAGCAAGTGAAACAAAAATTCAGGAGAAAGTTATAGGGATTGTTAGGCTATGATGTTATTAGTTAATATTATTTTGGGTTTCTAGGAATTAGGAATTGAGATGTACAACATTTTTGAAAGCAGTCTATTATGTTCACCAATGCTGCATTTATTCTATCAAAAATATAGTATAAAAAACAGTATTTCTATTTAATATTATTTGAAATATTAATGTTTTAAATAACCTTTTTTTCTATTGGAATATATTTTAAAATGTAATGGCTGTGGAGAATTTTAAGCAGTGTCACATGATCTTTCAGAAATCATTCTAATATGCTGATTTGGTGCACAAGAAACATTTGTTGCTATTACTGTTGAAATCAGTTGTGCTGCTTATTATTTTTGAGGAAACCATGAGACATTGTTTTTTGTTTAGTTCTTTGATAAATCAAAAGTTCAAAAGAACACTGATTTGAAATAGAAATCCTTTGTAACATTATAAATGTTTTGCTGATTAATTGAATTGCCCTTGCTGAATAAAAGTCATTTCTTTAAAATATAAATCTTACTGACCCCAAACTTTTTAACGGTAATGTATAAACTGTTATTATTATTATTTTAATTTATTTTAAGTTTATAGTTTATACTTTATTCATGTTCTTGTTGATGCTGTTGTGTTTAGTTGTATGTGTAAGTGTGTTAATGTCTGTCTATCTGTTGTCAGGGGCCAGTGATGCCAGGAAGTCATTCAGTTGAGCGCTTTGTGATTGAGGAGAACCTGCACTGCATCATCAAGTCTCACTGGAGGGAGAGGAAGACCTGGTCAGTCATCTGCATTTGCTGATAGCTTCAGAGATACTGGGCTGATTGTTTTTGTTTCTTTGAAACCTAGTCTACATACTTGGCCTTCAACTGTACTCTCTCTCTCTTTCTCTCTTTTTGTCTTTCTTTTTCTTTCACAGTGCTGCCCAATTGCTCAGCTACCCTGGAAAAAACAAGATACCCCTTAACTACCATATTGTGGAGGTACATAGCAATGTGATGCTGATCATTTTTATTTGATAATGTGGCAAAATATTTGTCTTGGATTTGTTGTTTTGGTGTAATGCTGTATCTGTTTCTCTCTGTAGGTGATATTTGGCGAGTTATTCCAGCTGCCTACTCCTCCTCACATTGATGTCATGTACACTGCGTTACTCATTGAGCTCTGCAAACTACAACCGGGCTCTTTACCACAAGTCGTATCCTTCATACTGACTGAAAGTCATGTGAATTTGTGTTATTAATTGATTCCTCCCTGCATATTGCGCCTCAGCTCTGACAGGAGGACCAGAATGTTTAGACTTGTGTAAACATTAGGATGAGTGTCCCCTGCTCTTGAAGTTTTCTTTAACCTGCCGTTATTCAGCTCGCTCAAGCCACAGAAATGATGTACATGAGGCTGGACACAATGAACACAACCTGTATAGACCGGTGGGTCCGAATATGAGGTTGAATAGATGGCTAAACCACTCACTTTTGTTGACTACATTGGTTTAAATAATATATCTCAATAAATCTAGGCAAGTAAAGTTATACAGCTGAATGTTCTAAGTGTAAAACTATGATGACAGTGTTTGAATGTAAATAATCCTCATTAAAAAAATGTATTACAGTAAAAATCACTATCAGGCTATCACACGGGCACGTTTGCTGCTATCCGAGTTGTTTCTGGCGTCCCCCGCAGAGTTGGTCTGGTTTCAATCTCACTTGATTCTTTTGAATTCTTGCGTCATCATCACAAATGTGCATGATAGAAAACAGAACGTGCATCAATGTATTGCGTTTTTTATTTTAATTTAATTTAATTAGTCATGATTCTTTTCATTTAATTTAATTGCGAACCATTCATTTGCACCTCTGATTGGACTCATTCTGCACAATTACACTGTAGCTCACTCTTACTTGTGTCTAAGGTAAATTATCTGTCATCCCTTACATACTGGCATGCGCAGGTTACGTTACTTCCTGAACAAGTGTGCGCTTGAGTCCACTCCCAGTTTGTTTCACATTTACATGAATCGTGTCACAGTTCCATTGCAAACGAACTCGGACCACCTCTTACAGCTAGTCTCTTGTTCGGTTCCTCGGTGCGCTCCCAGGTCCGCATAACAGCTTTTACATTATCAAATTTCCATGTGAACCGTGCCCCGTTTCAAATTAAACTGCCAGTGTGAAAGCACCCTCAGATTGACTTGAGAAACGTATTCTGCTTTTCAGACTCATCAACTGGTTCTCGCATCATTTAAGTAACTTCCAGTTCAGATGGAGCTGGGATGACTGGTGAGGATGAGCTGTTTACTTCTGGGAATCACATTGATCTGATTCTCTAATATTTGTACAAGCTGTGCATTGTCTCTGTGTATAAGACACTGTATTGAAACATTGAACTATGATCTCTTCAGGGCTGACTGCTTGACTCAAGACCTTGAAAAGCCCAAACCCAAGTTTGTTAAAGAGGTTTTGGAAAAGTGTATGAGGTAAATTTCACACACACATTTTTATTCAGTTGCATTGCAGCTTTTTTTTTTATTATTCAGCTGCTACTTGTTGTGCTGTTTATTAACAATGAGCCTTGGTTTATAAACCTGCAGGTTGTCGTACCATCAGAGGATAGTGGACATTGTTCCTGCAAGTTTCTCTGTCCTGATCCCTGCTGACCCTGTGTGCTTCTATAAATATGGAGAGGAGAGCAGCTGTATGTTCAGATGCATGAACACATCTGTGATTTAAAGCATACATTTGTATTTATGTGTGTGCATGTATACATGTTTGCACTGAAACAAAATCTTCAATCTTTTTGATTTTACATTCTCAACCAGTGACAACCAGCAAGTTTTACAATGATTTTAACAGTTATATTATGTAATATTATAGTACAGTTGTGATATTGCTGTGTAATGTGGTTATTTTTTTTTTAAGCCTCATTACCAGGATTTGCTGTGACAACTACAGTGGGTAACGCTATCAAAAACCGGGCGTCTAATGAGGAGATTCTTATTGTTCTAAAAGACGTCCCTAATCCCAACCAGGATGATGATGATGGTGGGTCTTTCTTTGGTTTAGTGCATAAGTCACTTTGCCAATCATACTCTTACATCATTAGTCTATGGCTATCGGTTGATTTTTAAAAGGTTATATAATTATGTGATGTGCTTAATTAACAATATATTTATGATGTATTTACATAATGCATTATTGTGGCAGATGAGGGGTCAGTAAGATGTCCTTTTTAAAGAAATTAAGGATGTCCCAAGCCGATCTCAAGGACCGGTATCAACTGTCCTGAGCCCGATCTATTATTTTGTCAGCTGTCACTCAGGTGTTGTTCAGTAGGTGGCGGTGTGAACAAAAAATTGGGACATACCTAAAATTAATACTTTTATTAAGAGATTAAGTTGTTCAAAAGTGACAGTAAAGACATTTATAATGTTTCAAAAGATTACAATTTCAAGTAAATGCTGTTCTTTTTAAACCTCCTATTCATCAAAGAATCCTAAAGTATCAACATTGATGATAAGAAATGTTTCTTGTGCACCAATAATATATCTTAAAAAAAAAATGCAGCTTTGGAGAGCATAAGAGATTCATTATAAAAGCATTCAAAAAACATAGCAACTTTATTAGGTTATTAGAAAGTGCTTTTAGTCATAAAAGGAAAGAATTATGTCATACTTCAAACTTGGCAATGTGTGCTATGAGTATTGCTGGCTTTTGTGAACAATTGCTTGATGTTCCTCCTTTGAATGTCTCTTTGAATAAAAGTGTCTCTTATGTGAATAAATGTAAATGTGTGGTATTCTGTATCTAACCACACTTCTCCTCTCTGTCCAGATGAGGGCGATGGATTCAACCCTCTAAAGATTGAAGTGTTCTTGCAGACACTGCTCCATTTGGCTGCAAAGTCCTTCAGTCACTCCTTCAGTGCCCTGGCCAAGTGAGTAACTCCTGCCAAACCCCACACAGGCCTGCCAGCGGCTGGCTCCGCGTCCCCTCTCCTTCTGCTCACAAAAGGCGCCTGTAATTGCTAAAAGCACAGATCATTGAGAATGTATCAAAGCTTGTAAAATGCTCAGGTGTTTTCTTCTCGTAAATGAAGATGGGCAAATTTCTTTCCTCTCTCAGGTTTCATGAGGTTTTGAAGGCCCTCACAGATTGTGATGAAGGGAAACTGCACATCCTCCGGGTTCTGTACGAGTTCTGGAAGAACCACCCACTGGTAGGATCATTCAGACTTCATATTTTAATGTCATTCGTGGCATCTGTGGAAGCTCATGTCGTGAATGTGCTCTTTCAGATGATCTCAGTGTTGGTGGACAAGTTTATTCGGACCCAGATCGTGGACTGTGCGGCCGTGGCCAACTGGGTGTTCTCTCCTGAAATGGCTCATGATTTCACCAGGTATGCCTCAGAGCACACTCAGACACACTTACATGTGCAGGTGAGGTGACTGCAGCTGGAATTGATTTACCTTCATTGGGCCTATGCAGGTTTTATGTGTGGGAGATTCTTCATTCAACCATCCGGAAGATGAACAAGCACGTGCAGAAGATCCAGAAAGAGCTGGATGAGGCAAAAGAAAAGCTGGAGAAGCAACAGAACAAAAAGGTAGAAGAAAAACACATCTTATGACTGCTAAGTCACGTGTGCACATGGGCTTCGCAATTCCGATCTTTACGACTGACTGTTACTTTTACTTTTTAAGGGTTTAAGTTGCATCATTTGTTTGGGCAGGGCAGTTAATATCCGAAATGTCTACATTGGTTGCTGTATTAATAGCGTCGGAGTCGGCCTAAGGCCAACAGACTTTCTCATTCAACAGTAACTGTTTGTGAGAAGACAGACAACTGGAAATTTGGCTTCTGGTCATGTCAGTCACAATGTTTAGCCACAGTGCTGCATCCTTTACGTCCCTGAGACAACATATGTCTATTTTATTGTTTTATACATGCTACCGAGAGTCCCAGACACTACTATCCCAAAACTACTTCCAGTCAGAAAAACAAAAATTTCTAATGGGTTTCAAATCTCACACTATGCAATTCTGTTATTTATAGCTTTCAAAATTGGGTTTGGGTTGGCAGTGCTTTTGTTTTTATTTTACATATTTTTTCATTTGTGTATATTTACCTTTTTTATATTAGTTTTATTCTGTATGTTATTTTATTTATATGTGTTATTTTTATAAAATTAAATAAAGCTAAATATGTATATAATTTGAGAGAGCAGAGTTAGTCCTTTGGAAATTACATTACTACATTTTTTAATGTAAAAGACTACAAAATCTCTCTTTCTTTGCTCCGATATATTCATTTTAATTGTATTTATTTGCTTATCGAGGAGAGGACAGTATGTCTTTGAAGTACACTGTATTGAAGTATATCTTCATAAATAATTTGAGGGAAACAAAATAAGGAAATGTTTACAAAATGATTCTGCACCATTATTTCTAAAATATTTTTGTTCATTTATTTTAGAAGATACTTATATCTGCAAGAAATGGCAAGCTGAATGGGATCAGTGTATAACAAGAAAACTTTACGAAATCAATCCTGTGGTTGGTGTAAAATCATTTTGAAAATTGCTGGGATCATATTACCTGCAGACGCTTTGGAATAGGGCACTCCAGACTAACTCATTTGTTTCTGTTAATGGACGATTCTCCTTTATGTCCCTCGTGCCAGAATCCATTATCACTGAAGCATATTTTGATGGACTGTGATGGATTGAACTCTGTTAGAATTTCAGTTGACTCTCATGAATAGATTTTTAATGAAGAAAGACCAGGGGTCTCATTTATAAAGCGTGCGTATGCACAAAACGGGGCTGGAAACGTACGTACTCCAGTTCCCAAGCAAAGGTTGTGATCTATAAAAAACAAACTTGACGGGAGAATGTGCGACACCGATGGTGAGCTGGAGTTAAGTGTCTTTTTGGTCATTTTTTGACAGAAAATTAAACATATACAGAAAGATAATACAAATATAATTTCACTCACCAAGCCTGTCACTTGAAGCAAATATCCATCCCTCCTTAAATGTCCGCGCCAGTGAGCGCGTTGGGCCGTTTAGTGAAACTGACACAAATAACAGTTTAAATAAATAAAATAATTATTTAAACTATGTTTTACTTCTGATATAAACATTTAGAGTAAATATGCCATTCAAATTAATGGAGTTAAGCACTTAAACATGAAATCATTACTGAGAAGTTACAACATTTTTATATTCAAATTCAGTCAATAGAAATATGTTATGGATGCGATGTTTTTGAACAATTTTCCTCTGGCATGCTGTGTTTTAATGTTTTAACCACAGAGATAATTGCTTATCATGATAATACCAGATTGTCTGAGAAAATAGTTTTGTGCAAATAATGCCCAAGGCCTATCTGTTTCCATTAAAAATATAAATCAATTAAAAATACAATTCGGCCAGTGGAAAAGATTGAGAAAAACTTTCTCTGAAATGTATTTTACACTATTTGATTTATGTATTCAAAAACAAGGCAAGGATAGGCAACTACTTGATTTTTATTAATGTAATGTGTCTTGTACCGTTAAACGTCATCACGTGGATGAATAATCATATGCAAATGATATGCAGATGAGGATCTGCATAGTAAAACTAGGCGTTGTAAGCTCCATATATGGTTATTTTGGGGAGGAGACGCATGTGCGCACAATCTTGCGCTGACTGGGATTTATAAAGTGAATTCTGCGCAGGTTCTGGCGTACGAACGGTTTTATAAATCTGAATATTTTTTTGCGTACGCCATTTTTGGCTTTCGGCCGCACGTACACTTTTAGTAAGATTCCTACGCACAGTTTTATAAATGAGACCCCAGATCTAGTTTAAGAAGTTTTATCTACAAAAGATAAAATTTGAATTGTTCTTTTTTTAAAATCTCTTTCTCATCATGAATATAGCCAGGGTAGCTGGCATGGCGTTAAACTATAAACAAACAAACAGTTAGAAATTTGTTTGTAACAAGTCAATATGAGTATGTGTGGGTCCTTTTAAAAGCTCTGCTTTGTTTCACTAATGTGAAGCCAGTAACTGAATGATGTTCACTAACTACTGAGAGAGCGCAGGGGCCAAGTGTGTTCCTGAGATCTGAGGAGGTTTTTGTTTTCTGTAGCAGCGGGATAGCGGCGATGAAGAGGACATGGAGAAACAGAACAGTGAGGATGAGGAGGGACAGTTGGAGGAACAGATCGAGAAGCTGCAGGAGAAAGTCGAGTCGGCCCAGAGCGAACAGAAGAACCTTTTCCTTGTCATTTTCCAGGTGCGCCCATGACAATGCACATCCATTTTACCTTTTTTGTTGGTAAATTATTATTTTTTTATAGAGGCTTCAGAGCTACAGTACATAAAAAAAAAAATAAAGCTGCAAAAGATACATCCCTGGTAATGACACAACTCCTTTTACACCTTATTCCTTTTTGTCAGGAGAGAATACATGTTACATTCTTTTCATGTCTTTCTCTCTTAGTTTGCCTTTTGTGGTTCATTATGATATGTGAAGACAGTGCCTGGAGCTAAGAGATGACAAAAGAACTGTTTCTCTCTCTCTCTCTCTCTCTCTCAGCGCTTCATTATGTTACTGACAGAGCACCTGGTTCGCTGTGAAACGAGCGGCGTAGACATCAACACCACCTGGTACAAGAACTGCATCGAGAGACTGCAGCAGATCTTTCTCATGGTAGTCCTGATCCATTTGTTTGTTGATCTGTATTGTGTGAATTTTTGTGGTCATATTTCGACTGACTTCCTGTTTCGAATGCGCATGCGTCGCGTCTGAGCGCGTTGTTGTCTTTGGAGCGCCATCGATTGATTTATAATTCTTGATTTCTCTTTAAACTCACAACGAACATTTTCTACTTTTCCTCACCTCATAGTTATAACGCGGATTGTTGAGCAGACGCGTCTCAAGCCTTGTGATCCAACGCTGGATACTCTTATAGGTTACGTCCGTGGATCACGGCTGAACGCGTCTTCTCCGCACTCATTTAAGTTACAAACAAACATTTTTTCGCCTATCGTGCGTCTACTCTACACCCGTACCACTGAAAAGACGGATTATATCCAAGACTTAAGCCATAAATTAGTATTAATATTGATAGCACCACTGGTAGCGTCGTTGCTAACTTAACTTACTGTCCATCTGTTAAAATGGCGAATATATCAAATGTAAGTAGTCTACCTTTTGGTGCAGGTGAGGACACATTTGAGCTGCACGCGGTGCAGTCTGAGCTGGAAGCTGTTGAGAAACAGATCCACGACCTTTTAGTAAGAAAAGCCGAGCTGATAGACCGGCGTTTGGCTCTCGAAACATCACGTGCCGAGGCACACAAATCAGAGATTAATGTTACTAACCCGCTGACTCCGACCTCGTCTACTCCGTGCGTTCCTCAACATCGGTCCCGAACGTCGAGGTCGCGATCAGCCATGGTCTCGTTCACTCCGGCTCCAACATGCCATCACGAAGCCTGGATTTTTCCGCAGCGGAAGTCGCGAGTCAGGTCTAGACCAAGAAAACTCTCTCCGACCCTCCCGGCTTTCGAGATATCCACACAAAACCGCTTCTCCCCTCTTCGCGAAACAGAACGCGATGCTGTGATCATCGGCGATTCCATCGTTCGACACGTACACGTTACGTTAAATAAAAGTAAGGTGCATAGTCACTGCTTTCCTGGTGCTCGTGTTTCTGAAATCGCTGCTCACGTTCCCGAGATTCTGAACGAGCGCGTCGGAACCGTTGTCCTGCACGCGGGAGTGAACCACATCAGGCTGCGCCAGACGGAGGTTCTGAAGAAAGACTTCAGGAATCTGATCGATACGGTACGCAGCACATCGCCTGATATCACGATTATTGTGTCAGGACCGCTTCCCACGTACCGACTAGGTCATGAAAAGTTTAGTAGATTATTTGCGCTTAATGAATGGTTAATGTCATGGTGCAATGAGCAGAAACTTCTCTTTGTAAATAATTGGAATCTGTTTTGGGAGCGTCCTAGGCTTTACCGTGCTGATGGCTTACACCCAAACAGATTCGGATCGGATCTTCTGTCAGATAACATCTCCAAAATGTTAAATACCTTTTGACTAGTAAACAAAAGTCCAAATCATAGCCTCTGCTGCACCAATTTAACTGATATAAATAGTGTAGAACATTGCATAGAAACTGTGTCTATTCCTCGTTTAGTGAGATCAAATCATAAATCTACTGCAGGATCTAGAAAAAATCTAATTGTTATTAAACCAGAAAATGTTGCTATTGGTAATCAAAAACAATTTTTAAAGCTAGGTCTTCTAAACATTAGATCACTCACACCTAAGGCAGTTATTGTAAATGAAATAGTCACAGATAATAGCTTCGATGTACTTTGCCTTACTGAAACCTGGCTTAAACCAAATGATTATTTTGGTTTAAATGAGTCTACTCCAGCAGGATACTCCTATAAGCACGAGCCCCGTCTGATTGGTCGTGGCGGCGGTGTTGCAACAATCTATAGAGATTTTCTCAATGTTACTCAGAAAACGGGTTATAAGTTTATTTCATTTGAAGTACTTGTACTAAATGTTACGCTCTTAGATGTTCGAAAAACATCCCTATTATCTCTAGCCTTGGCTACCGTATATAGACCGCCTGGGCCTTACGCTGATTTCCTAAAAGAGTTTGCAGATTTTCTCTCAGACCTATTAGTTAACTTCGATAAAGCATTAATTGTTGGAGACTTTAATATCCATGTAGATAATCAAAATGATGCGTTAGGGGCTGCGTTTACAGATTTATTAAACTCCTTTGGGGTCAAGCAAAACATTACCGGACCGACTCATCGATTTAATCATACACTCGATTTAATTATATCACATGGAACCGATCCAACCGATATAGATATCATTCCACAAAGTGACGATGTCACTGACCATTACATGGTAACTTGCATATTACGTACTCCTGTAATATATCATGCTGCGCCGCGTTATCGATTAGGCAGAACAATCCTTCCATCCACCATAGATAATTTTTCAAACAGCTTATCGGATCTGTCTCAGCTGCTCAGTGAACCCAAACAAACAGATGAACTTGAGGAATTAACTAGCACTATGAGCACCATTCTCTCTGGATCATTGGATATTGTTGCGCCCATTAGATTAAAAAAGGTCAGAGAGAAAAGTAAAGCACCATGGTACAACAATACTACGCGTGTTCTAAAGAGAGAAACCCGTAATTTAGAGCGTAAATGGAAACAAACTAACTTAGAGGTTTTTAGAATCGCATGGAAAGACAGTATGTCACGTTATAAAAAGGCCCTAAAAGCGGCCAGGGCTGAGCATCTACGCAAACTAATAGAAAACAACCATAACAATCCTAAGTTCTTATTTAACACCGTGGCGAGACTAACAAATAAACAGATGTCTCCTGAACAAAATATTCCATTACAGTTTAGTAGTAATGATTTCATGAAGTTCTTCACTGAGAAAATAGAAAACATCAGAACCACAATTGTAAACGTTCAATCCTCAATCGCGCCTTATAATTCAGCCTCAATTATCACCCCGCAAGAACAATTACAGTGCTTCACAACTATAGAACAAAAAGAGTTAAATAAACTTTTTACTTCATCTAAAACAACAACATGTTTACTAGATCCTATACCTACTAAGCTATTGAAAGAAGTGTTACCTGTAGTGGAAGAGCCTCTCCTCAATATTATTAACTCGTCTTTATCTTTAGGTTATGTTCCAAAAACATTTAAACTGGCAGTTATAAAACCTCTCATTAAGAAACCACAATTAGATCCGAATAATCTAGTAAATTATAGACCCATTTCAAATCTACCTTTTATGTCTAAAATACTAGAAAAAGTTGTGTCCGCTCAACTGGGCTCTTTCTTACAAGAAAATGACATCTATGAAAAGTTTCAGTCTGGATTTAGGCCGCACCATAGCACTGAAACTGCGCTCGTTAAAATCACAAATGATTTACTTTTAGCTTCTGACCAAGGCTGTATCTCAATATTAGTTTGACTTGATCTTAGTGCTGCGTTTGATACTATAGATCACACAATACTCTTAGATCGACTACAAAATTATACTGGTGTTCAAGGACAAGCATTAAGCTGGTTTAGATCGTATTTATCTGACCGCTACCATTTTGTTTATTTAAATGGAGAAAAATCTATCATAACTCCAGTAAACTATGGAGTGCCGCAGGGATCTGTGTTAGGCCCTCTATTATTCTCAATATATATGCTGCCACTTGGAAATATTATAAGGAAACATGGAATTAGTTTCCATTGTTATGCTGATGACACTCAAATCTATATTTCATCACGGCCAGATGAAAACGCTAAATTATCCAAATTGACAGAGTGTGTTAAAGATATAAAAGATTGGATGACGCATAATTTTCTTTTATTAAATCCAGACAAGACAGAGGTACTACTTATCGGTTCAAAAAACCACCCACAAAACCTCTCACAATACAACTTTAACATAGTAGGATGTCCTGTTACTTCATCCTCTACAGTAAAAGACCTGGGTGTTATATTAGACTGCAACCTGTCTTTTGTAAATCATATTTCATATGTTACAAGAACAGCCTTTTTCCACCTTAGAAACATTGCTAAGCTACGTAATATGCTATCAGTTTCTGACGCAGAAAAGTTAGTTCATGCATTCATGACCTCGAGACTAGATTACTGTAATGCGTTATTAGCCGGTTGTCCTGCATCCTCAATAAACAAGCTACAGTTAGTCCAAAATGCCGCCGCTAGAGTTCTAACTAGATCAAGAAAATATGATCATATAACACCGATTTTATCATCCCTACATTGGTTACCTATAAAGTCCCGTATTAATTACAAGGTATTGCTACTGACTTATAAAGCCCTAAACGGCTTAGCTCCAGTTTATTTAACGGATCTTCTATCGCCCTATAATCCATCGCGCTCTTTAAGGTCACTAAATTCGAGGCTTTTGGTCATACCTAGGATATCCAGATCCACCAAAGGAGGGAGAGCATTTTCACATTTAGCACCAAAACTCTGGAATAGCCTTCCTGATACTGTTCGTTGCTCAGATTCGCTCTCCCAGTTTAAAACTAGATTAAAGACGCATCTCTTTAGCCAGGCATTCATATAATACTTTAAATCCTACAGTTAAATCCGACCTCTAGTTCATAAACGCCAGAGGAGAACTGGCCCCCGACCAGAGGTGGGTAGTAACGAAGTACATTTACTTCGTTACATTTACTTGAGTAGTTTTTTGGAAGAATTGTACTTTTAAGAGTAGATTTGAATGTGGGTACTTATTACTTTTACTCGAGTACATTTCTAATGAAAAAACGGTACTTTTACTTCGTTACGTTGGGCGACGTTCCTCTCGTTACTTTATTTTAATGCAATATGTGTTGTTAAATGCGTAAGTGCGATGTATCTTTTTTCTGGGCTTGAGCGATGCTCAATTCACAAATGAATCACTCTTTTGAGTCGATTCTGTTCAAAGACTTCATCAAACAAGTTGGCAGATCTGTCTAAATCGGTTCGCGAATCAGTTTGAATGAACTGTTCAGTTCCTGCACGCACTGAATCGTCTGAAGCGATTTCAATTCACACTCGACTCGGAGTCGTAACCAGAGCCGGATTAACGCAAAGGCAAACTAGGCACGTGCCTAGGGCCCGATTGGCGGGATGGGGCCCAGACAGAGGGACAAAAAAATAAAAAATAAAAAATAAATAAATAAATGTACAAATGTCCTATCTACAATTTATTTCAAAATTTATTAATTAACTAAAAATAGTGACGATGTTTATCTTAACCATAGACTGTTACATTACGTCACATTAACGCCAGCCCATGACTGTACAAAAGTCTACATAGGCACGCAAAGAAGCACAGCTCGTAATGCAGGTCATCGATTTTGGAGTGATTGCAATGTATTTTAAATATAAACGTGTGGGCTACTGTAGATCAGCGTCATTTCTGGAAAAATCATTCACCGCTTTGTTAGTCTACGAGTTTAAAAGAGTGCGAGCGTCATTAACGTGCCCAGACGCGACGCTTTGAATTTGCGCGTACAATGAATAACATCGCGTTGGGAGCTGACTAGTAAAAAAGCTACAAAAGTAAAAGATAAGACGTTTGTATTCAAAGTTAAAAAACCAACACACTGCAACATTTTTAAATGTTTCAAATAAAGGATCTCATATCTATGGGTCTATCTTCTATATTCTGCTGATGATTAGATAATACCCTGACATCATAGCCTATACGAATATTAGTTTAGATTTTTTTCCCTGCTCAGTAGCGATCGTATCTTTCTCTTCCACTTGATTTGTGTATAGCATATTTAAGGTAGCAATGCAATATCTGCCCATAACGCAGCTATGAAAACAATTATAAAAGCACGTTTATGTTCATCTACTGAAGTGGTATTCTGGAACTGTGAATAAACTGAATACACCAGCAAAATAACAACAAGAACAATAACATCTTCATTAAACAAAAAAGAGATTACTTTAGATAAAGTTTGATGTAGTAGGCTACCAGTAAAAAGTCTGGACCCATTACTATTTTTATTGTTTTTGAAAGAAGTTTCTTATTATGCTCTACAAGCCTGCATTTATTTGATCAAAAATACAGAAAAAAAAAAAACAGGAATATTCAGCGAGGATGTGTTAAATATATAAAAGTGATAGTGAAGACTTTTTTAAAACAACTTTTTAATAATCAAAAAATCCTGAAAAAAAGTATCACATGTTATAAAATAAATATTAAGCACCATTTCTAACATTTGATAATAAATCAGAATATTATAAAGTTTTCTGAAGGATCACGTGACACTAAATTCAGCTTTGCATCACAGAAATATATTTTAAAGTATAGTAAAATAGAAAACCATTATTTTAAATTGTAATAATATTTCACTATATTATTTTTCTGTATTTTTGATCAAATAAAATCCAGGCTTGATGAGCATAAGAGACTTCTTTCAAAAACATTAAAAATAGTAATTTGTCCAAACTTATGTACTGTGTAAGTAAAAATATACTAAATTTAAAATGAAATGTTGTATAAATAAAAAAGTTAGGAATCATATTTGTTTCAAGTGTTTTTTATTGGGGGTGGGGGGCCTCCAACATGAATTTTGCCTAGGGCCTCCAAATGTCTAGAACCGGCCCTGGTCGTAACAGGAAGATTTAAGGACATCAAGAGCGTAGATGAAGTGGCCGTGGACCTACAGTCTACAGTCAAGTGAGAGCAAATCTGCAAATGCATCATATATTTGCCAGCGATGAAGATCTTTATTAGTTGAACATCTTCGTAAGCTGTCTGTGAATGAATGATTCCACAGCACAGGACGATATATTCGATTTCATTTCACTCAGGTAATACATTTTACAACCAAACAGATTATTACGCCATGATAGCACTTCTAGAAAGTATGCCATTACCCGTTTTTTAGACATATACATTAATTTATACATTAAATAATCTACCATTGCCCACAGTTATGAACACCCGCCATCCCGCGGTAGTTTGTGTGTATTGTTGCGCAGTGGCGTGCGAACTCGACTTGAAAACGAATGCCTTTAATTGCCTGCCGTAGACACAGTTAACCAGTTTAAACATGCTTGCAGAAATATACATTTGATTATATTTTGGAGAACCGACAGAAGAAGATTCGTCGATGTACTTTTTTTTGGTGTGTGTGTGTGTTCGTTCAGATATTCAGTAGCAGTCATGAGCGCGAGCACATGTGAAGAGTTTAACTCTTTCTTCTCTGTGTCAATTGCATGCCTTTGAATGCAACACTCTGCAGATTCACTTTATTTCGACATTGTCTAATAATCCAAATGTATAAGTTATATTACTATTATACAAACCAAAGGACAGGCAATGATTTTCTTTTTCAGGCTACAGATGGGAGAAAATGCTTTTTGTTGCAAAGAGAGCCAATCTACTTATGAAAATAATAGTCATTTAAATAAAAACAAAAAATCGAAATAATATAATTTTATATACATGACGACTTCAGATGCAAAAGCCTCTAAGTACCATCTGAAATTTTCTTCGTACCTATTAATTGTCATTAAAGTTAAATTACTGAACTTAAATATACAAGCTTGATAAAAATGCTTGTTTTAGAAGAAAGTTTCAGATGGCACGCAGAGGCTTTTGCATCTGAAGTCTTTTTCATATATATATATAATATATACACACACACACACACATATATATATATATATATATATATATATATATATATATATATATATATATATATACTGTATATATATATATATATATATACTGTATATATAATCCGAAGTAAGTTACTCGCTACTTGAGTAGTTTTTTCATTGGATACTTTTTTACTCTTACTCAAGTAACTATTAAGATTATTACTTTTACTTAGAGTAAATATTTCTATAAGTACTTGTACTTTTACTTGAGTACAGTTTTTGGGTACTCTACCCACCTCTGCCCCCGACTGAGCCCGGGTTCTCCCAAGGTTTTTTTTTTTTTCTCCATTAGGTCACCTGATGGATTTTTTCGGTTCCTTGCCACTGTTGCCTTTGGCTTGCTCAGTTGGGGATATTTAATTTAATTAATCAATCAACGATACTATTGATCAGCATTACCAAACGTAGACGTTCCACTAGAAACAAACATTGATGTATTGTTCTAATTTATTACTGTGAAGCTGCTTTGATACAACCTGGGTTGTGAAAAGCGCTATATAAATAAACTTGACTTGACTTGACTTGATATAACAGCCCTTATTGATTGCCTTCAATCTTCATTGTCACCCACAGCATCATGTGATCATCCAGCAGTATATGGGCACCCTGGAGAACCTGCTGTTCACCGCTGAGCTCGACCATCACATCCTGGCTGTTTACCAGCAGTTCTGTGCTCTTCAGCTCTGAGATCCCACAACGCATCACTTCAGACTGTCACACCTGCCTGTTTAGTGACATCCATTGGAATAATTGGAGATGGCTTGCTTTAGTAGTGATATTGGGAAATATCATACTTATTTTGGGGCCCTTGATGTTTCTGTAGTGTTTTTTTGTTTTTTTTTGTCGTTTATTTTTTTTTTATCCATTGTCATTTGCTCTGTGGTAAGTGTCGATCTTTTTAAAAAGCCCAGCGTTTAGAAAACCGAAAACCGAGTTTTGTTTTACTCAAGCAACCATGGTATGAAGCTACTCGGCTGTATTTTTATGTGTTTTATGTCATTTCAATTAAAAAATGGAAGTCGAGTTGGGTTACAAGTGATTCTGCATTATCAAAGGTTTGCCTTTGTAAAGAAGATTGAGGTCTTTTGCCAATGTAATGCCATATCCTGGATGATGAAACGTCTTCCTCTTTTCTTTTCTTTCTTTCTTTTTTACAAAAATACAAACAAAAAAACAGGACTGCTTATGTCTTTTGTTCTTGCATGCATCTTACCATATCAGATTGTGGATTAGAAAATAGTGATTGGGATTTTACAAAAGCAAATCCATGTCAAATCAATGATGTTTGATTGTTCTTAACAATGTAAACAGAAAATGAAACTTTTAACATCGTTGTGGACGGACGTTTGCTTTCTTTGGGTATGATTAACAATTGTTTTGTGAACTCTTCATACGATTAAGATAAAATATAATAGACAGAGGTGTGTATTGAGTGCACAATGACTTTTTTTCTTCCAAAAACAGTATTCTGGATTGTATAAAATTAATTTTATTACATACAAACAAAAAAATAGCAAATGCTTTGGTCAAGTTAGCAGAAATAGATAAACGTTTGGTAAGAGATCATGCACAGTATGTGCTTTGAATGGGTCCTTGGCACCTTAGCTTATTGTACATGACCATGCTTGTTACATGGCTAATTGCTAAATGAATAAATTCACCATGAACTATTGATTAAAAAGGATATTACTTCACTTGAGTGAGAAGAGAAACACCATAGTTATTGGAGAAACAACTTGCAGTGAAGGAGAAAATGGTCAAATATACAGTTTAGCAGTCATACACAACTTTTTGACCACACAAATTGAGTATTGCATAAATCTGTAATATGTGCAACAATATCATAGTTTAAATGATAGTATAGCGATATACAGAATGGTTACTCAAACCCAGCAATCTTATATTTCTGCTCTTAAGGTAGAAAGTCAGTTCTATGGACATTTTATTGCACTCAAAAATACATCTAATTTCATAAAATAAACAATAGCCTTAGTTGCTAACTTGCCTTATAAAATAACTATATTGTAAAAATAATAATAATAATGCCTTTAAGTGTAACAGTTAGAAATCTTTCTGTACCGTTTAATGCAATAAAAACATTTATACATAGAGATTAAAATTGCATAAAACATTTGGTCTTGGTTTAAAGTTTGTACCTTTATCTATTCTGTTTCTTTAATTGAAACAAATGTTTTTTGTGCGTATAAGGTTTTTATGTATCATTAAAGGTGCCATATGTAACAATTGAGGTAAAAATATCCCAAAAATGAGCTACACACATCAAAAGAATGAGAAGAAATAAGGGCGATGATGTCATTAAAAAAATGTCAAGTTATAGTGCTGCAGAGATATCAACCTTAATTAGCATTAGCATTACTAGCCACGGCCCGACAGGTGTCGTAATACCAGTTTCGGCCATGGGAGGCGGTATACGGGCAACATAACCACCAGCCAAACATGCAATACACGAATAACTCGCGCGGCTTGTGGGCGTACTTGAACCTGATGTGGAAAGTACAGCCCACTACTACATTTCAGTTCAGGGAAGAGAGCGGAAGGATGGCTGAAGCCCTTGGCAAGAGACCCCTACCACCACCCGCTGCAGGGAAAAAACCGCGCTCTGAAGCACAAATAAAATCTCAAAAAGCTATCCGCCACACTGGCGGGTGAACGATCATACCAAAATATGACATTTTAAGCGCGCACGCGCTCTTCTGCCTCTAAGAACTAGCAGAGAGAGAGAGCGAGCCCCGGCCGCGCGCGCGCGCACTCACTCACTATATTCAGAGCGGTCAAGTTTCCCCGTACTTTTTGACAAGCGTCCTTGACAGGGCGGCCAGAGCTTCTTTGCAGCTCAAGTCGGCGGCGGTGTATACAGTTTTAGTAACGCTCTATCTGTTGACGGCGCTGAGGAAAAAGCTCCCGCCACTGGAAGAAGCTGTCGCCGCCCATTTGTGTCCTCCTGCGCACCCATCAAAGCCGTGCAGAACGTCTTCAGCACTCACGGATCGCGCATACTCCGCCGCTGGCCAGGCTGCTTCTGCTTTACACACCCTGGACGCACGAAACGTAACGGAAAACATTGCAAGGTGTAATGAGACCGAATGTTTTTTGGTGACTAATGATAACTTAGCTAGAAGTGGTATTGCTAATGAAAATCAAACTTGATATATGCTGCTAAATTAGCTTCAGGCGGGCAGCGTAACACTCTAAATAGATGTTGTCCCTATTTTAACTTGTATATGTGCAGCTAAGAAGGTAGGGGCGGAGCATAGACCAATTCACTTTCTGGAGGTATACTGCCCCCATCTGGTATGGAATGTGGAGTATGACTTGATTTTTTTTTGCCAGACATGACATATGGCACCTTTAATGGCACCACTTCTTGAGTAAAACAAACTAGCATTTAAGGCACATATTTTCAGTGTTAACAAGGTAAAAGTCTTTTTAAAGTGCGTGTAAACACTCATCTGTGGTTGTTTCTCTGCCTGTCTCTTTATGCATCAGTGCTGTTTGCCCAGGTGTCGTCTCCTGTTGACTGGTCTGTCACTGTCTTTGGTGAGGCTGTGGCTTCCGCGCGGAGTCTCCGGTAATCCGTGTGGAAAAAGACAACAAAGCAGCAGGTGCCCAGAGCACACAGGCCTGCCATCACCAGCACTGGCACTATCAATGTGTGTTTGTGTGAGAGTGTGCAAATAGGAGAAAGAGAGAGAGAGAGAAAAACAAATGAATGCCTGGAGCTCAGCCCAACTCTATCATTAACTCATCAAGGCATCAAGCGACCAGGAAAAGCCGGAAGGCTGGATTAATTTGGACATGTTCCCACTAGGGAAATGTTTTCCCTAGTACCCACACAGTGGGTTTAGTTTATCTGGAAAGATGAAGTGCAAATAGTGCACTAACCAACAACACTAGAGTTGCAAAGCATGGTGGGAGTCATGACTCGGTGCAGGGAGGAAACTAATCACCATTGGAATACTGCCATGCTTTTTCAGCATACTGCACAGTGAACACTGCACGGCATGCTATCTTTCAGTAAACAGTGTGTTTTCATTTCAAGTAAGTGCATCACTCACCTGTCCAGCTCAAATTTGCATCCGCTCCAGTTGCACATACGGATAATGAAGAATCTGCTATTGGTTTGGCCAGAGCTTGAAGCAGCAGCATATAGAGAGCGGCCTGAATTTGTCTGATCAAACATCACATTAAACACATCAGTTATTCTATAATAAAGAGCTAAAGAGAAGAGGTTTAGCCACAGCATTGGTTTAAAAAACAAAACAAAAGTTACCCAGATACGAAGATCAATCCAGAGGACGTTGCTTCACCCACAGGGTATGAGCATTCAACTCCGAGCTCCATGGCGATGGGATATACAGAGTACCCGAACAAACCGAACCACGCACATACTGCACCGATGATCAGCTTCTGCTCACTTAACTGGGAAACCTGATGGACAGCAGGACGACAACATCTCAGGCCAAGCACTCATTAAAAAAACTGGGTTCATTCGCTATACTCACCACAGCAAAAACAGAGCAGCCCAGAGATGTCAAACACATGTTTATTTTAGTGACTTCTGTAAAATGCTTGGTCTTGTCCACGTACAGGCCGAGGAGAAAGGCGCCCAGCACACCGAAAACAATGGAAACTGCACCGCACAGTCCTGCAAAGTCCTGTCACATTAAAAATGCAGAGACAAAGTTCATTAGACTCGACAAAGCTAACACTACTTATAATGACACTACTAATACTAATTCATCTATCCATCCATCCATCCATCCATCCATGCTGTGTATATGTTTATTATGAGGGGTGCGTCTCAATCAGCTCATGAATCAGTGTATTGTGTGTACAAGAATCTGGGCACCAGACTACACATTGGGACAGTGATTACTCAATTTGACTATGTACAGCGATTTAGATTTATTTGTTATGCTGTGTAAACACATTTAAGCCGAATATTGATTATAAATGTTAACTAGATGTGTTCACTACCTGTCTAGCTATGTGTGTTTATGATGACACATAAAACGGTTTGTCTTTTTTAATCTTCTATGGCATGTCATTATATTTATTGACTAAGCTGGTGAGTTTTATGTTTTGCGCTCCAGTAATGAGACGTCATTTCCGGTAAGGGAACATAGTGAGCATCAATGCTCAATGGTTTTTGCGGTGCATTGTGGGATTTTTCAGGGAGCGAACGTTCCAGCGCACTGGAAGGATTTCGCGATTGAGGCAGCTCCTAAAATGGCCGACTCTCTGATCAGTGCCCTGATTGACATGCACCCTATGTTTTTAAAATGTTTTTACACATTTGAATGTAGTTATTCAGAATATTATGGAACAGGCTGGCTTTAGAGTTTGAGGTAAACGTGTGGCTTTTTGTGTTGGCAATAATGCTGTGTTGGGTTCTTACATTTGAGTAGCCCTTAACACAAAGTATCTGCTCCAGAAAGGTGGAAAAGCAAGTGAATATTCCTATTCCTGAACCAAAACACACCAGCAGGACCATATATGCTTTGTTCGTCAGTAGCTGGAAATAAAAGTGAGAGAATACAGTGGATCTCAGACAGCTGTACAAAATGTAGGGAAACTAAATGCCACATTTAATCAGAGGATGTTTCATACATTTTTGAAAAATGCTAATTAGTCAAGCAGTAAAGAGTTGTTGTGAGATCTGTATGCCATGTCAGTTTGTTCAGAAGTGTGTGTAGTACCAGTTTCACCCCCTGTAGAAAAGGTTCAGAGCTGGAGGTCACCACGCTGGCGGAGGGGGGTGTCGGGGGAACGCGCTCACGGATCCCCACTGTTGCTAGGAAACAGGCTACGGCGGCAGGTATGGCATATATAAAGAGCTACAACCCAGACAGACGACGGGACTGTTAGAGATCATACAAGAATTGAAATTCGATTGTGACCAAGTTCTGACTTAAGCGATCTTACCAGCATAACAAGATTATTGGTGTAACTAATTATCATGGGAGAGAAGATATTCGCAAAGAGCAGCCCAACAGTATTTGCTGGAAAACAAAAGAGAAGAATATTAGCATTCTATATACATAGAAATGAATACCATGTAAAACATGAGCTGTGGGTGAATAGGTTACCCATGGAAGCCATCATGTTAGCTGTGGCCCTCTGGTGATCGGGGAACCAGAGAGCTGCCAGCTTGGTGGGGGCAAAGATGATCAACGGCTGGGCGAAGGCACACAGCGTCTGGCCGCCCATGACCATAGGGAACACGGCCCGCTCTGGGATGCATTTCAGCACGCCAACGAGACGCAGGACACTGCCCAACATGTTGAGCCAGGAGCCCATGATTAGCTGTTTCAGAAGGTAGGAAGGAAGTAAAGTATTAGGGCCTGTTCACACAGGACATGTTTTTGCTGTTAAAAATGCGAGAAACAGGTCAGTCTAGAAACACGTTTTTATACGTCCAAAAGACACGAGACGTGAGCACAATGGTTAAAGACATCAGTCTAGTTCGTTTACATTGAAAAACAATGGAAAAGTAGCGCAGTGGAATGGAAAACGTGTTCTGTGTGACTTTCACTTTCCACCACAGGAAGAATCCGTCATTTTTCTAATACGTCATGAACATTTTCACCAGTTTCTTTCCCACCACATCCCAAATTATGTATTGTGTTTAATAACTTTAGGGGAAATTATGTTTTAAATGTTAAAATAATTTATAATAATAATAAATGTTTAAAATAAACAAATAGGATAAAATGGATGAATCTTTTGTTAACACAATTAAATAATATTTTATTTTACATAATGAAGTATTGCATTACTTGACAAAATGACAAGTACACTAACTTTTGAGAAAACTTTAAAAGTCAGAAGTGGGTCACAGGCTGGACCAATAACACTTTTTTTCAAGAAAAAAGTGCCGTCGAAAGGAATGTGCTTAAAAAAACTGAAAAGATTTTAGACAAATTCACTGTAATTTCACTAAAAACTCTATGATCAGTTATTATATGACCTTCACTTTAACCTTCATGTTTCAAATATGTCATGGTGTCACACTACAATGGTAGGTCTAACCAAAAAATTTCTGCCAAAATACCACAGATACTTCAATTATATTTACAATTAACTGTGATATTAGTCAACACTGCCAAAAAAAAAGACATGCATTATTGCTTTACTATGGCTTTCACAGTAGGAACAATAACTTTAATAATGGTATTTGGCAAAAAAAATTGTCCCTTTTGTTCTATAACAAAACTTAAAGGGATAGTTCACCCAACAAATAACAATTCTGTCATCATTCACACACCCTCAAGTTGTTCCAAAACCCCATTGACTTGGGAGTATATGGGAGGCAATGGGGCCCATCAACTCTTTTTGGTTTCCGACATTCTTCAAAATATATTATTTTATGTTTAGTAGAAGAAAGAAATTCATACAAGTTTGGAACAATGTGAGGGTGAGTAAATGATGAAAGAATTTTCATTTTTGGTGAACTATCCCTTTAACTATATTCGCTTTATTGTCTTATGATAGAGAGTAATAAGGCTCTGTATACCGAGAAGCGCAGTCCCAGTGTGTCCAGTACCCATGTTGTGATGAAACTGAAAAAAATGGCAACCACTACATAGACTAGCGACAGCCAGTTGACAAGGTTGAGAGAGATTTGCAGATACTGTGCTGTCTGGTCGGCCACAGGTGCAAAGGTCAGCCACGACTGTGGAGAACACAATAAAAACAAAGGTTTAGCTGCACATTGAGTTATACAGATGCATAGTTCACAACAATACAACATTTAAGACAATGCTTTATTTCTGTTGCTGTTTTGACACGGCTGAATTGATAAAATGTATGAGACAGGAACAGCTTGCTCATATGACACAAAGTCTCAGTTCAACATTTAACTGCTGAAGCTGCAAAAACCAGAAACCACAGGTCAGAAGGGGCCCTCACATGAGCTAAACATGACAAACACAATGTGAATGATTAGCAGGGGCTCAAATTATACTTCAGTTCAAAATATGGGATTTAAAGGATGAAAAAAGTAGACTACCCTTAGGAATGTCATTTAGTAACATGAGTATCGACTTTCAATGGTACTAGAGTTGTAATGAAGAAATGAAAATGGACGGTTCTTGTTTTTATGGAATATTGCAGTTCCTGTCACTCACACGACATCATAGCAATAGCAAACCACAAACATCCAATCAATTCCTAAATGGACAAAATCAAGTCCCGTCCCACAGTTTTTCTTATTGGAGAAGCCGCTTGACTCAGATTTAAGTCACAATATGTGAAGAAAAGGCTATAGCAACTTCTGTTTCATGTTGACTTTAAGCATTATTTGCAGTGCAGAGACCATTTGCAGTGTTTTTGATTGTTCATTTACTCTGTTGCACACAAAATCCTTTATTTGTTTGCTATGAAGAATACTATGTATGCAGTGTGACAGATGGCAGTCAGCTGATCCCAAAACACAATACAGTCGTTTCATGCACCACTGCACAACTTACTGGGATGCTGTTTCGCATTAATTCAAATGCATAGATGCTTTTTTCACAGTCAGTGTAGAAATCCTTTGTGCACTTTGTGTAACACAAGATGCTTTCCTAATATGAACCGCCATTGCTGATTGTACTTTAAAATTCCTTCTTAACACATGCACGGGACTACACTTCTGAACCACATCCACAGGTTTAGGCTGTTATCAGATTTCCTCAAGATTGTAATCTTTAAATAAACCCAGAATCACACCATCTGCTAAGCTTTACCACAGTGTGCCAAGACACGATGTACATTTCTCGTATTTCAGATGAACAGCTTTGGATCTCTTGGCCTTTTAACACATATACAATGGTGTCCGAGCAAAAGACAAGTCCCACTGGAGCCACGGGTGCGTGATTAAGATTGACAAGCCCCTTTCTGGCACACGCCCTCTTCAGAGATAATAGCCTCAGGGGGACGTATCCATGTCCTACTACAGCTGGGCTATTAGGAAGACCCTGTTATGACCCGATTGAAGCCCCTAGTGGAGTGTGTGAACATTTCCTAAATCGTTTCAACACTGGATACATGGGGCGAGTTGAGCGGCAACAGGTATAATACATCAATAGATTAATTGAATTTATATGATATGCAGATTAACTGACTCAGTTTTTGCATATATAAGCCTAACAGAAAATGCCAATATGGTTTAGTTTACATCACAACTGTGAAAAATGATTTGCTATTGCAAGTCAGAGGCAGGTGGTAATCAGGGGGAGGGACTTTAACATTTATTGGACAAAAAAGTATGGAATTCAATATGAGTCATCAATATTTTTAGTCATTTTACAGGAAGAAAAAGATAAATTGAGTTTTATTAAATATGAGTACACTAGACATAAACTAAAGGCCACAAAACCTAAATGTTAATTTCATTGTTTAAAGTAAATCAATTGTGAAACCCTGGATGAGGGGTTTCGTGATGTCAGTAAAAACGAAAGTTGTTTGTTAGAGACGGAGTAATTCAGATTTAGCAATTCCATCTTCAGAAATTAATTTAATTTTTTGGGCATATTTCTACTTGCAGAATATTTTGATGAAATATTACGAAGACAAACAAAGTTTTTGGAACAACGTGCACCCATGAATCGTATCTACAGACCAGAAATACTAAGAAAATTTCGTGTGTGTAAATATTCTGTTAGCATCACTTTGGTTAAATAAAACTTCAGTTTTGACATTAACTTTGTAAATGGATGGTTATAACATAGGTCTACCTACCACTGCGTTAGAACAATTAAGCAGGCAGAGAACAAATAAGAGGAACCATCTCCTTTTGTAAACTTTGAACTCGGCAGGAGCGTTTCTTCCGTCCAGGTGAGACCGAACATCTTCACTCGAGCTCCCGATGAGCGCTTCAGTCTCCGCGCTTCCGTCATCCATGATGACAAACCCGAACCTCAACCAGATCACATCAAGTGAGTTGTAAAACTCTTCAAATTTCAAACTGTCCTGAGCGGTGTATCCATTTGGGTCCAAAAACAATTCTGTCGATAATCTACACAAATCAAAAACTTCACCAGTTTCATTTCCAAGCGTTTCCAGGCCGCGCACTCTTTAAATTCAAGAGCAGGTCTACCTCAGACTATTGTTATGGTTTTGGTTTCGCATATAAACCGGTGAATGAGGGTTTAGAGTTGTTAGGCGGCTTCAACATTACAACATCCAATCCACAATCACATCACCACTCCCTTCAACCCGTGACTCGCTGTCATAGCGCCGGTCGGGTTCTCTCCTGAAACTCCCATTATCTGTCTGGAGTTTGGTCAGCATCAGGAAAAGAAAGCTTTTTTAAATGTTTTTCCAAAACAATCTGATTCTAAGAAATACGCCAACATTACATTCATTTAGGCTACATCAGTGTCATCTCATGCAAAGACTATTGATCCAGGTCTTTATGTTTGTTTAGTGGGCCTATATTACAGAATCCTTACGAAAATTAACAATGGTTTTACAAAAACAAAACAAAAACATGGGTGTTAAACCACAGTAACCACAATTTAACCATGGTTTGCTATTTATAAACTTGTTTATTTAATATTAACTTAATATTTCCAATAAATTAATGGGAACTTGTTTGTTCGTTTTTTATTTTCTTACTATTTTAATTGAGAAAATGGAATGGAGAAAATAATTTAAAGCATCTAAATGACCTTCCAGTTTGTCGCAAGTTTTAGGAATGTTTTGTAATGGGATAAATATTGTTATTGGTAATTATAATTAGAAGTTTTTACTAGAATCAATATACATTGAACAGACCATGCCAAAATGATGCCATTGCGGTATGATTTTACTAAATGTTGGAAACAGTTATTCCATTGGACTGTGAGATAAGCCCAAATCTTTTAAGCCTATTTGATGTGCTATTTATTTATTGAGGGGGTTGTGTCTCAAATTATTTTTTTCTTCTTTTTTTTTTTAAAGTCGTGAGAGACAAAAGAGTACCATACTCTTGGAATGTGCTTTTTATTGTAGTCTATTATTTGTAGTGACTTAACTAATTTGTAGTAACAACTAATTTAATTTAATTTAAATTAAATTAATAATATATTATGTAATTTATGTTAAAAGTCGTAATTTAAGCATAACCACTCAATGTAATTTACTAAGATCCATGTAACTTTTCAAATGAATGAAACACATTAATGAAAGTATAATCCAATGGCTTTAGTCTCTCAGCCACCCCTCCTCCCTGTCTTAAAGTCGGCGCATGCGCAGTGCTCCTCGGTGCGCTGCTTCGGCCTGTTTCGGCAGTGGCCGGACATTTTCGCCTCTTTGTTTTACTGATAGTGGATTTAACTCGGATTCAACCCAATATCCAGCGGACCGCTCTGGCCATAAACAGGTTTGTTCCTTTAAACTTGAACCGATTCCCGCTGATCATTGCACGAGCTTTCTTTCGGACGACAAACGGGGAGTTTTCATTTATTCTCGCTGTGTTTTTTTCCGCTTGATGGCAGCTCTGCATGGCTATACGTGCTGTTATCTGTGCGGTCGTGTTGTATGTGTGTGTATGCGTGTGTAAATGTGTGTGTGTATGGCGACACCGGGCCCTGCAGCTCCTAACCGGGGTCATCTTTGTAAGAAAGGAAAAAAAGTGTAATTTAGTGTAGCTGGAGTTTCATAAGCATTCACTCCTGTGTCTGATTATAGTTCTTGTGTTGGTCAGTTCTCCTCTTCCTCCTGCCTGGAATGTTCTTGAGAGCTTATTGACCATCATTATAATCATCATCTACCTATCTGTGTGTTGAAAGTTGGGGTTGTGATGCTTTGACAGGTTTGCATGCAAGCTAAAATGAAATCTGGGCCAGAGAAAAAGTTAAAGCCCAGAGGGTTTTGGGGAAGCATGTGCAAACCTGCACCCCAGACTCCTGGAGCAGGAACAACCAACAAGTCATACTTCATATGTTTTGATATATTCACTTTTGTGAATGCCCTACATTATAGCTGGGGGGACGACAAACAGGATATTGTTGTTACAGTTACAGTATAAATTGGAGTACAGACAATTTTATGTTGTTCCAAAGTTGTGGGGGGGACCTGTCCTTCTTATACCCGCTGGGATCCCCACTCTTACATGATGGACATATGGAGTTGTCATGTCTGGACATTGGTTGGCATCCACATTGATCCACACACTGTGTTGTGGCATCTTATAACCATGTTGACCAATGTAGAATGTTTTGTCTTATGTCCAGATGTAGTGTGTTGGTTTAGAGTGTTAGCTAATATTCCTAAAATATAAAATGTGTTCGGGTGTATTTGATCTAATGACATGCTGTTAACCTTGAGGACTTTTATAATACGGCCTTTTTTAATATAGCGAATCTCATGAAACCTGTCAAGAGGTTGCATTTCAGCACAAACTGAAAAGCAAAAAAAGTGTTAAATAACATCTTCGTAAAGATATTTAAGTCGACAGTGAGGATTTTAAATGTTGTCACATTATTTTCAATACTGTTAACCTAATTTTCCTCCTAAATCTAATTATCGTATAAAAGTATTTTGATTCACCATTGAAATGGGGAGAAAATAATGAATTGCTGTAATGACAGTTAAGCTCATGAAAATCATGTCTATGCTAACAGGAAAAGTGCTATAAATACAACATTTCTAATTTTGGTTTTGGGCTGAAATATGATAGAATATGACTGGTTTCGTGAGATTCACGCACTAATCTAAGTGAGTCAAACATTCAGATGACGTTTTATTAATGCATGATTAATCGCTTAGTCAATGTCATGCCTATAATTGTCTGATTCTTTTGTGTTAAAAGTATGTGATAGCCTGATGAAGTTTATCACGAGACACGTGTTGTTTGAAGCAGTTTTTTTTTCGTAGGACTGGCTTAAACATGTGGCCTGTGGCTATTGCGCAGTCCTCGCTTATGTGCCAGCAACAGTTAAATGGTTTTCAGTGAAAAAAATGCCTTTCAGTGTGTCCATGTTTGTAGTGAATACCCAGAAAAGCAAGTTCTAAAACCGGTCAATCCTGCGGTCTGGCATTAAGCAGTGTCGGGCTGTAGGCTGTTATTCCCACTGATGTAAAGTTATGTCACGTTAAACAAAAGTAATTTAAAAGTGAGCTATTGAAATTTGTCACTGATTTTGAATGGGGTGAGGTGTTGGTTTACAGTGACAGTTATGTAGATTTAATTCAGTGGATTGAAGGCCTTAAATAAGGTAATGTGTGTGACTCAAGTCAAGTGTGATTTCACTTTTGGTTTCTTTGATCTTGATTCAACTCTCACTTCATAAACTGTTAAAATCTGTCAAACTTCAGATTTGCTTTAATCATCTGTTCAGCTTCATACTCCTTAAAGGGTTAGGCTAAAAATAAAAATTTCTGTCATTAATTACTCACCCTTGTACAGTTCCAAACCTGTAAGACTTTTGTTCATCTTCGGAACACAAATGAAGATCTTTTTAATGAAATCTGAGAGCTTTCTGTCCCTCCATAAGACAGGTATGAAACTGACACTGTGATGCTTCAAAAAGTTCATAAAGAGATTACAAAACTTATATGAATTGAGCGGCTTAGTCCAAAATTTTCTGAAGAGACACGATCGCTTTATATGATAAACAGATTTAAATTAGGCTTTTATTCACATATAAACATTGATTAGCATACATATACAGAAGCTCAACCGAACCTGCATGACATGCAAGAACAAACCTCTTGTGGAAGCTCAAACGTGCTGCATAACACGAGAATGACCCTCATTGGTTCTTGTGCATCAAGCAAACATGCTTGAGCTTCAGTTCAGTTTACCACAACTGATGTGTGAGTTGATGAATGTTTATATGTGAATTCAATCTGTTCATCATATAAAGCGATCGTGTCTCTTCAGATAATTTTGGACTAAACTGCTCAATTCATATGGATTAGTTTTACGATCTCTTTATGAACTTTTTGAAGCGTCAAAGTGGTAGTTGCATAGCTGTCAATGGAGGGACAGAAAACTCTCAGATTTAATCAAAAAGATCTTCATTTGTGTTCCATAGATGAACGAAAGTCTGAAATGATATGAGGGTAAGTAATTAATAGGGATGTTAATTTTCACAAATTCCCATGATCGATCGTCGTTTAAATTAACGATCAGTTAATCGATTAATCGTTAGCTTTAATACTGCGATATTTGTTTGATGCAGTGGCATATGGCCAACAGCATGACAGGGTCTGCAAATGCTGATCAAAACGCTATGTTCCTCCCCAAATGAACTGAACCCTCCCCAAGTGAGAAGGTTTTTTTAAAGGGGTGGAATAATGCCCTTTCCACAAGACGTAAAATTAGTATTTGTTGTCCCCAGAGTGTGTATGTGAAGTTTTAGCTCAAAATACCCCACAGATATTTTTATATAGCATGTTAAAATTGTCACTTTTTGAGGGTGAGCAAAAACGCACCGTTTTTGTGTCTGTCCCTTTAAATGCAAATGAGCTGCTGCTCCCTGCACAGAGGGCAGAGCTTCAATTACCTCCTCACACAGACATTTATTGAAAATTTCAAAAACTTTTAGCCTTTTATGTTCAAACCGGAGTCAGACAAAGATGGAGAGACTCAAGAAGAAGTGACAACATGTAGAATGCAACAGGACGTTTTTGAATGGTTAGTTGATGAATTTATGTAGTTTAGGCCTATGTGTAGTTATCTTCTAGTCATTGATTGGCATATTATGTCTTGATAATCTATAAATCACGTTCCCGGGGGTGGGGTTTATGTACATTTTAGGGTTATTGATGTCACTAACCCGGGAGGAATGTCATGTAGTCCCCACCAGCCGTTTGTTGTAGTCCTTAAAAAGCAATTTCTTTACAAGAAAATATCTCCCTTTGCTTTGTACTTTGAGAGTCGTTACTTTGCAGATGTTGTTTATGCTCAAACAGCAACATTACACACTAGCCTAACTGAAGTTAAAAAAGTGAAATCATAATCAACCACCCCTTTAATCTAAATAAAGGGCTTAGTAGGATTGTAAAATATTTCGATGTGATTGATCATTTAATTAAATTACACCAACACCGCCTCAGATGCGTGCTTGTCAGTATGTGTACCCTCCTCCTGGAACAACGCGCTGAAAACGACAACTAAACCCAATGAATTCACAACGATTAAATTTAATAGTGTTCTCATGTTATGTAATATGACAGTCCCAATCATGGTTATTATTAGTCGTGTATTGCTGTTTGAGCTGAGCGCTGGTTGCTAGCGCGTTATTTAACTAATTTAATTAAGAAATGCATCCTATATGAGATTAATCAGATACAAAATCAACATAATATTACAAATTATCTGCAGAAAATTACGCAAATGCACAAGTGAACTTGAACTAAGCTTCCTGCCACTGTTGATGTGAAACAAAGTCTCAGCTTTCAAATTCTGTTAATTTTATTATGAAATTCAAACAGTAAATTCCCTTTGGTGTTCTTTAATGTGGTGTGACAGAAAGCTGTATCGAAGCGGCAAAACGGAACGCATATGAACGCTTTACTATTAGTTACAGCATGAAATAAACATGAATGAACATTAGAAGGTATGTTTGCGCCTAGGGCTGGGCGGTATATCGAGTTTGTACGATATATCGATATATTTTTTTGAAACGATATGGAATGAGGCAATACCGTTTATATCGATACAGTAGTTTGATATGAGCACATCTCAAAAACGCGGAAGACGCAGTGTGAGCTGCCGCAGTGAAAGTACATAGTACAATTTGTCCTAAACATGACACAAGCTTATATTAAGGGCTTCAAAATAACTGGTAAGATATAGTTAACAAGTTTAAAGCAGCTTGCCCTGTCAGATGCTTACTGACAGATACTGTTGCTGACTGACAGATAAATACTTGCGCTGTATGCGTTTGAGATGTGTTGCTTTCCTCAGTGCTTAACTTACATTTCACAGGTATATTCTCCATCTGTAAATGTTAGAAAGTCAAACAAATATGTCCATTTCACTGTCAGGAGAGGACGAGCTTCTGCAATTGAATCTCCGCTAATATTCAAGCTTCCGTGAATGAGCGACGCCGCGCGCATGCGCGCCAAACAGACGGAGCACAATAGAATAGTAGCGCAATAATTCTGACTAAAATATACATATTGCTAAAATATTTGTTGTTGGAAACAATAAATATGCCATATGGGGAATTTTAAACCTACAAGTATATTTTTATGAAAGTGATCATTATAACGGGGTAATCAAACGCAGGCTAATAGTTTAAGTTCTTTTGTTTTTATTTTCATTTTTAGTTTAGCCTTTAGTCAATTTAAAAACAAAAGCATTATTTTTGTTAGAATGTAATGTGATTTTAACCACCTTTTTGCACATAATATATTGCATAGCCTACATTACATTCACTATATTTGTTTCCATATCCTCCAATATCAACATTGTTTGTAGGATATCATTGGGCAGGATGAAAATGGCATGTTTTTTAAATAAATACAGATTTTCTTTATCCAAATGGAAAAATGTAGAAAGTACCGAGATATATATCGTATATCGCCATTTAACCCAAAAATACCGAGATATGATTTTTTTGGCCATATCGCCCAGCCCTATTTGCGCCACATAACCAGCTCCGTACAGCTTTTCTGTACTGTAAAGTTCTGTAAACTTGCTTGGTATCTCACCTGGTACAGCGTTGCATTTGCTCGGGTACGTGTCCCATGAAACACGAGTCACAATAAAAGAGCTAAAAGACTTATGCAAGCTAAAAGGCATGGTTGATTGGGTTTTTATCTAGCCTAACCTTATCCTTGACATTATCGGTTGGTTTATGTAGGGTTTAGTGTAGGTGGTACGTTATTTTAATTTGACATTCAGAAGATTTTGATACTGACATGATTCTCTACCAATTCTAGCTTGACCGTAGAGACCATTGGTGGCACAATCGACTTAGCCTTACGATGCTTTTGGGAAACGCAGCCCTGGCCGGTTGTCCATTTCAGGTTTTGTGGATGTTTTATGTAAATTTTAGATGATAACTGTCAGTTAAAGATTATTTGGTTGTCTATACTCATTTTTCATAAGCTTTCAGGGTCATATTGGATGAATTGTGCTAGTCCTACTTCCCTAAATGTGGGTCAAGTGAGATCTTGGGGTGTTTCCTGTATGCAGCTTTGAGAGAGTTGGAGTTTTAACAAATTTTATTTGTTAATAAAATTATTCACATAATTTTAAAAATAAAAGTTTAGTAAAATTTTTTTTAGTAAACCCAAAAATGAAAATTGTCATAATTTATTCACTTACCCTAGCATTGCTCCGAACACATAATTTTCTTTTTTTCTGTGGAACACAACAGGAGATCATAGGCAGAACTATTTTGCTGCTGCAAGTGGATGGATGCTGTCAAGTTCCAAAAATGACATAAAATCACCATTAAAGCATCATAAATATGTGCTAAATCTTCTGAAGCCATATGATATCTTTATGTGAGGAACGGACTGAAATGTAAGATGTAGGGACTGATGTTTCGTTCATAAAATAAAAATAAAAAATCGAATGTCTTTCAATGTCTAATCAATGTCTTTCATTGAAGTAAAATAATTGAAAGTGGGGATTTTATGAAAATTGGGGACATTATGAAATGCTTTTCTCCAAAACACGTTGGCCACAATTATCGGCACCCCTAGAAATTCTTACGAGTCAAATATCTCTGAAGTATGTTCCTATTCATATTTAAATTTTTAGCAGGGTGACTAGGAACATGAAATTGTCCAGACATGACTTCTAGTTTCACAGGAGTATAAATATGAGGAAACACAAAGGCCAAATTCCCTTAATCATCCTTCACAATGAGTAAAACCAAAGAATATAGTTATGAAAAATTAAATAAAAAGCAGCGGTAAGAAAATAGCTAAAGCATTGAAAACTACCATTTCCATCAGGGCAATAATTTCCAATCAGTTCCAATCAAGTAAAGTGTTGCAAATTTGCCTGGAAGAGGGCTTGTCTATAATGTTTTAATGCAAAGCGAGGAGGACAGTTCGAGTGGCCAAAGACTCTCCAAGGATCACAGCTGGAGAATTGCAGAAATTAGGCTAGTTGAGCCTTGGGGTCAGAAAGCCTCAAAACAAAAATATCAAACAGCACCTACATCACCACCTTTTCTTTGGGAGGGTTTCAAGACTAAAATCCTCTGCTCTATTCCAAAAGCAAACTCCAGTTGCCAGACACTACTGGTACTTCAAACAGAAATGGGTTCTATTGTCAGATGAAACTAAAAATGATTTTTTTGGCAGCAAACCCACCAGATGGGTTTGGGGCAAACAGGAATAAAAAGGACCCCATGCCCACTTTTAAATATACTGCTGGATGCTATTTTTTCTACTGGAGGTTCTGGACATCTTGTTCAGATACATGGCATCTTGGATTCTATCAAATACCAACAGGTAAAAAATCAAAACCTGATGGCCTCTGCTAGAAATCTTAAAATGGGCCGTGTTTGGATCTTCCATCAGGATGACGATCCAAAACAAACATCAAAATCAACACAAAAATGGGTCACTGAGCACAAAATGAAGCTTCTGCCATGGTCATCCCAGTTCCCTGACCTGAAGCCTATAAAATGAGTGGGGTGAACTGAAGAGAAGCAGCACCAACATGGATCTGGGAATCTGAAGGATCCGGAGAGATTCTGTATGGAGGAATGGTCTCTGATCTCTTGTCAGGTGTTCACCAGGCATTATAGGATTATCTTGGCAAAAGGAGGTTGCAAAAAATGTTAAATAAAAGGGTGCCAATAATTGTGGCTAACGTGTATTGGAGAAAAACATTTATTTCATAAACACCCCCCCCCCCCCCATTTCTTTTCATTTAATGAAAGTATAGAGTTTTTTAAATAAAAGTTCACAAGGATTAACAATGCAGATTTATTTTCATAGGCTTCTTTGTTCATATTTTCCAAGGGTGCCAATAATTCTGACCATGACTGTAGATGTCATGTTACTGCCATAGTACTTTTTTTGCACAACAATGAACCCTAAATGGCAACCACTGAGTTTACAAATGCTCATCCTTATAAGTATTGTATGGGGAAGTGAATCAGTATTGGCTCAAAGTTCCTCATATGAACTGATGTTGTCAGTATTTCAGGTTACAGTCTCTAAATTACACAAGAGTCAGCATGCTTGGGTGCTTCTTGCGTATATTATCTCAAGGAGACAACCTTCAAACACACAATCTCTCTGTGTGATTGCACATTCTGGAACACAAACAAGTTCCAAGTCAATGTAAAATTTCCTTCTATAGCCTGTAAAACTGGCGAGGGTTTTTAGAGAGCTCAACAATGCATGCCTTGTTAAAAGATTCCATGCAATAAGCCGATGAACCCAGATCAAGTGTGATTTAGATGTTTTTTTAATGAGGTTAACTACTGGAATTTCAGAGATATGGGATTTTATTAATAAAGTCATACGTTCTCGTCTGATTAACTGATTCATTTTTAGGTGGGGGTGATATGGGTCAGTGTTGCAAAGGTCACTCTTCTGTAGTAGATGAACTTTAGTAAGAAAGTGTCTGCCAAGGAAGAAATCCATCAGAAAATTGTTTGAGTTTCAGGGCTGAATATTGTTCTACATTACAGAGAAATATTAAACCATAATAATGATAACATAAATAAGCGCATGCATGCTTAAAAAAACGCTGTGACTGACTGGAGATTTTTATAATTTATTGATGAACTACTGTTTTCTCAGTCAATGTTGATGGTAAAGATGAAGGACGCTGACTCAAATCTCAGCATAGTGGATGTGCCTAGAGAGAAATGCACGCTAAGTTAAACGTCATGCAGTAAACGCTGTACTAATTTAGCTTCCGTACTCCGCTTGAACACTTGAACATACCTGAAGTTACGTGAAGGCCAAGTATGGCCAACCCATACTCTGAATTTGTCCTCTGCAGTTAACCCATCCAAGTAGTGCACACACCTGGAGCAGTGGGCAGTCCGGGGAATATACAGTATATTATGCACCTAACTATAGCACACATTTATTGAGGTTAACATAAACGTTTGAGCAAGTGGCCATGGTTAATGTTAAGCTACAACTTGCATGTTTCAAATGATAAGCCATGTTTGATGTCGTTGAATGAAAGGTGAACGCTTGGATATCCTGTCTGACATGATTACTACATGGACTAGCCTTGATAACGATCTGTCCATCGTACTGCGTGACTTCTCCAATTCCTGTGGAGTTTTTTTTTTCCTGCAACTACCTGACTAATTAAAATTTGGTTGGGATAAGCCTTTTGTCGTCGACTATTAGGGTGCAGCCTTCTTTTCACACCATTGAATCTGATCAAGTATTTAAACTAGTAATGGTGGCTTGGGCTGTTTCTTATTGGTTATTGAAGTAGCAAGGTTCAGTTTTTGTAAGACACTTTTTTTGTAGTATTTTTGGCTGGACTTTCACCCAGCTGCTTAAAAATGCTGTGGGTTTTTAATATACATATACATGTTTGAGTGATTTGTGCTGTAATGTGAGTATTTTTATAAAAATTGTATGTGTACTAGTTAACATCAGGGACTTGAACTACATAATACTGTTGTGATTGTGCTTTAAATAGGGATAGCCCATGATTTACTCACCCTGAAGCCATCCTAGGTGTATATGACAGACTTCTTTCAGACGAATACAATCAGATTTATATAAAAAATGTCCTTGCTCTTCCAAGCCTCATAATGGGAGTCAATGGGTATATTTTTTTACACACAACGTAATGACGAACGCGTTTGCCTAGCCCTGTTTGAACCGCAAGAGGTGTCAAAGCTTACGCTACTCCTACGTCATACATTGTCAAGTGTTACTCTTTTGGCGTAGGTCGACTTAGGTACAGCTGTCTGCTGGAAACTAGTTATTTTAGTCGATTAAAGTTTTAAATATGGATATTATTCTTACACGAATGCATCGCTTCACTTCAGAAGGCCTTTATTAACCCCCCCAGAGCTGTTTCGAGCACTTTTATCATGGATGGATGCGCTTTGATGGACTTCCAAAAAATATACCCGTTGACTCGCATTATAAGGCTTGGAAGAGCCAGGACATTTTTTAATATAACTCCGATTGTATTTGTCTGAAAGAAGAGGCAAATACACCTAGGATGGCTTCAGAGTGAGTAAATCATGGGCTAATTTAAATTTTTGGGTGAACTATCCCTTTAATAACAAAAAAGTACTATAGTATTACTATACTTTTTGGACATGGTACCATGGTTTTCTTTGAAGTACCTTGGAATACCATTCAAATGTGTATGTATTTAATCACTTATCATATCATTTACAATCTGATATCATTGCTTTTCCACAGTACCCGCCACTATACTTTTTTTGTGAAGGTTTATTGAATCTGTCATTTAATAATTCATTAGGCCAGGTGCTCTTGCACTCTGAAAAGCGGTATTATCAGGTTGCTGAATGACATCAGTAAATCTCAATTGTTCAGCGATCTTATAGTCCAGCTCTGTAGGCGTAGTCGCTCCCAGCTCCTCAAACAGACCCGACACTCCTCAATTGATGATTTTTTTTTTAGCATCAGGCCATAAAAGACTGTTTGTAACAAGCGTGAACCACTATTTTTGTCTGATTGCCGGTCCATGTTCATTTAAGCGCTGGGGTCACACACAAACCCATTTTTCCAGAGACAAAACTGCTCTGCTTAGTAAGTCTATCATACTGTGGCGCCTCATTAGCTCCTCACAGAGCGCTTCATACAGCTGGCAGCGTCTGTGTGCCCCCTCGTCTCCCAGAGCACTTCAATAGAGCTGATGGAAAACAGCGGATCCTGTGTGAGAAAAATGTGTGAGAAACTGGGCGAAAGGTGTTACTGCTGGACACTTTATATGAAAAAGTCTGACACACCCTGTTATGAAAACCATATTCACCTATGGCACATGAGACGCCCTTTCTTCCGGGTCTGCTGAGGGCATTTGCCGTGACCCTTTGCTAGGGTTTTGATCATCCGTCAAGGCAGTTTCTGTTAGCGTACCCCACTGGGCGAACATGGATGTCTGGTTTCCCTCGTGGAAAGCTTGAACTGAGATTAAAATGCCTGGTTTATTTTGCTTTAATGTGAAATAATTTAGCTTTATTAGTTATATTATTTTTTTTTAAAAAGGTTAAGCTGAGTAAGTTTTGTGCAACGCAAAAAAAGAAAAAGAACACTACTTTTTCTTTTTTTCTTTTTCTCAATGATATCTTATTGTGGCCAAGTTTGTCAAGCTAAAAAAAAAAGCCACTTAGCCTACACACTTAACTTGTGATCCATATTTTATGATAAGAACATGGCAAAACATACAGATTTTAGTCTGTAGTCTTTCCTGTTCAATGTTCTTGTACAGGAAAGAGAAGTGTGAAATTTGTCCGTCCTTTTGTATTCATCAGAAAAAATAAGGAAAATAATTTTGGTAGTTTTTGGTGGACTACGATAAACAATGTTTGTAATTTTTACAGGGAAAAAAACAAATATGCTACATTGCCTAAATACAACTGCCAGTTACCATACAATGTATGGTGAACGTTTGTAAATAGTTGAATATTACATTATATGTCATTTTACTGTAAATACTGTTTTAAGTGAAAAACATTAATTATTGGTGAAGAACAATGAAATGATTTTCCTAGAAGACACTGTCACACATTGCTTATGATTAATTTTTATGGGCTATACATTTTGTTTTCAGAAATGTACATTACATTAGAGTGATTTGTGTGACATTTTCTGCTATTTAGTTAATGTTTTTTGCATTATTGTAGTGTCGTGTGTTGCCCTGGCGGTGTTTTGTCTTTGTGTGGATGACTTGTGCACCGTCTGTTCACGAGTTGCCATTTTTTTTAACCTAAAGTTAAAAGGATATTTTTGTTAGTTTTTAATTTCCATTGACTAACGCTGGTAATTAAAAAAATGGCCAAATACTGGCCAATTAATTCAACAGTCTACAGTTGTTGTTGTTGTTGTTGTTGTTTTTTAATTTAATAAGTTATGTAGTTGCATTTAAACTGTACTACTTAATTTTAGTGTAAATTCAAACTGATTGTAAACCAATTGCTGTTTGGCTGAGTCCATGTTTTAAGGTCGGTTTTGTGTCTTTAAAGTGCTTTGAATAAAGATCTTAGACATTTTTCTGTGAAATATTTGTATCGGTCCCAATTCTCTGGAATGTCTTATTTATAACAACAGCACATATTTGGTTTTGTTGTCTGTACGCAGGGTCCGAAATTAACACCCGCCAAGCGCCAAATGCGGGTAGATTTTCCGTTTGGCGAGTATATCTCAAAAGGCTATCCGCCACAGTGGCGGGTGAATGTTCATACCAAAATAATAAAATTGTCAGCGCGCACGCGCTCTTCTGCCTCCGAGCAGAGAGAGAGAGAGAGAGAGCGCGCGAGTGAGTGAGCCCCGGGCGCGCGCGCGCACTCACTATTCAGAGCGGACAAGCGTCAAGCTTTCCTGTACTTTTTGACAGAGCTTCTATGCAGCTCAAGTCGGCGGCGGTGTGTACGTACAGTTAACGCTCTATCTGTTGACGGCGCTGAGGAAAAAGGATATGTGAAGCTCCCGCCACTGGAAGAAGCGGTCGCCCCAAAAAAGCCGTGCAGAGCGTCTTCAGCACTCGCGGATCGTGCATACTCCGCCGCTGGCCAGGCTGCTTCTGCTTTAAGTTACATATTGGCCGTTCTTTTCTCGATAAAATTAGTTTTCTCATAGCGTTTGCAACGCAATACTCGTTCCCTTATCTCTCAGGGAACCGAGGTTACGTAAGTAACTTAACCGAGGACGTTCTGCCTTCCCTTCCACATGAGTCAGGAAACAAAACTGACAAAAAAAAAAAAAAAATTAATGTATTTCACCCCAATGATAGTAATATTTCATATAATTTGATCAATATATATAGTTTTTTTTTTTTTTTTTTTAACTCCAGCAAGATTTTTTTTTTATTATACATTTCAAATTTTGCTCTGGACAATTTTTTACGTTTGTATTCAACATAATTTGCCTACCTTATAATCTCAATTAAAAGTACTTGAATGAATGTATATGTGACAAAAAAAAAAGGCTGTTTATTATTTTGGCCGGTAAAAAATATGCTTGGCTGGTGGATTTTTTCATCTACCAGTCCCCGTGGCAGGTGAGCCAAAAAGTTAATTTCGGACCCTGTCTGTACGGTAATGCTGATAAAATGCTACGATAGAGCGTACTATCAAAACATACAAAGCATACTCTACTATCTGTGTTCAAAGTCTCATTCAAATCCAAAGTGTTTGCACAATGTACAGTTGTGTGTATGTTCAGTTTGATTTTGCTCTAAGTGGTACAGCGGTGATGTGATAGTTCGGTCATGCTTCAATTCCTGTACAAACCCCAAGCATGATGATTAAGCTCCAAACGCAAACTTAACAACTGATTCAATTTGCACCAATGTCAATTTGATCCTTCAAATTTTGGACGCTCTGTGTGGAAATAATCAAAATATTGGTCATGTTATTTTAAAACCCACTGAGAATCACATGGCTCCAGTCTGCAGGCTGAGATAGGCACCGTTTCCTGTGTAGTAAAGAGATCTGTTTTCTTTTATGTCACTAAAGTACCACAACAAAGTTAAGTGGCGCCCTCAGCAATGGTAGATTGAATTGTTGTTGATTTGTTCAGGAAGTTTAGTTCGTGAACTGGAATTTGGGAGGTCTAGACTTTAGAGTGTAATGAAAATTTTGTGAAAGTTTATAAAGAGAATTACTCAGATCATCATGAAACATTATTCACAACATTTTTTTTACTTCCATGTGATGTATTTCTGAGTGAAACGGGATATACAATGAGCCTACTCATTTCAGAGGCTGAGCACTTTATTATTCTACATAATGAGTAAAGATTATGAAGACAAACATTGTTTGTTTTGTTTTGAATACCATGCATTGAATCATTCACAGTAAATTTTATTAAGCATTCAATTATGTATTAAGAAAGTAGGCTAATTGGGATTTACTTGGATTTCATGTTGACTTTCAAACCAAGTTTTTGGAGCTTGTACTCTAAGCATGTTGAGCTGTTGGATCTGCTGTAATTCTGATGATACACACTTACTCATATCCTTAGATGACCTACATTCATGTCTTCTGGTTTAAGTAATTTCACAGGCTAGTGAACAGACAGAAACTCCCTTGCTGGGAGTCACTCTGTCTGGACTCAAGTAGGCAAGCAAGAAACTTATGCGTGGGCATCTAGAGAGGTAACAGCAAAAGATCCAGATCTTTTAAGGACACACTGATAGGGAGTTTCTGGGACAATATTGGGAACTCAACTTCTTGTTGTGTCAGATACTCATACCAGCAGTGTCATCTGTGAAAATTTAAATGGGTTAGAATCAGGATTTCATAGGGTGCCTGACTTTGTGTGATGCATGGCATATCATTTATTTGCAGTAGATGATCCTATTTAAAACCTAATGGAATGAATCAGTTTTAAAATGGCAGTGACTCGCCCATCAGGTACAATAGGGAATGCCATGATATTTCAGCCTAGACCATCACTGATAGATAGATTTCACCTCATCTCCCATGGATGTGGGAAAGACAGTGAAGATGGACTCATCAGAGAACACGTTTCACATAGTCCATAGCACAAGATTTGCACTGCTGGCACCAATGTAACCAACATTTGGCATTGGCACAAGTGACAAAGGTTTGAGTAAAGCAGCCCGACCATGAATATTGACCCCGTGGAGCTCCTGACAAACAGTTTTGGTGGAAACAGGAAAGTCGAGGTGCGCATTTAATTCTGCAGTGATTTGGGCAGCTGTGGTTTTATGTTTTTTGGATACAATCCGGGTTACATCTTTTTCAGACAGCTTCCTCTTGCGTCGACAGTCACTCCTGTTGGATGTGGTTCGTCCTACGTGGTGGTATATGCCGACATTACTCTGGATGCCATAGCTCTCAATACACCACAGGGACTTGCTGTCCTGGTCACAGATGACAAATTGCACACCAACAATTTGTCCTCTTTTGAACTCTGATGTCTCCTATTATGTTGTGTGGATTGCAATATTTTATGTACAGCTGTGCTGTTGCTCTGCTAATTCAGCCTTCACTGTCTGCTCTTACTGATGGAGTGTAAAATCAGTGAAGATTGGCCACCAGGCCACATATATACTTTGATGTGAAACCTCTAACACTATATTTGCCAGTGTCTCAGTTTCCCTGCATATTTCTTCTCTCTTCTCCCACATTCTTTTCTCTTTTCCCATCGCATATCAGATTGGAAAGGCATTTATTTTGAATAAATATGAAGAAAATATGTGAAAACTGCCTAACGGTTATTTAATAATAAAGTGTTTATCGGGTAGGTTTAGGGGTAGATGGCTTTATTGTCCCAATAAGCTGGCATTTATTTAATAAAAATAGCCTGATCATTTACACTCAACGTGTTATTATTGCATTGCATACTGTGCAGTATCTAACAATTTACTAAATACTGCTATTTTTAGCAGTGTAAATAGAATCAATCGTTATATTCACTTAGTGTAATAGCATACCACTAAGAAAATACTGCTATTTTCACTTAGTGCAAATAGCCGCTGCCAAATTATTTTGTATTTTAAAAAATGTACAAATTTATTAATTAAAACTATTTGCTGTTAATCACTGTTGATAATATGGATAAAATAATTTAATGTATTGTGGTGGTAATAATAATAATAGAATTTTCCAGGTTATCGCTATATAATTTATCAGTCATATTTATCAGTGATATAATTATGCTCATTGTTTGAAGGTGTTTGAAGATTGTAATCAACAGATAGTATGTCTTAAAGGAGAAGTTCACTTTTAAAATGAAAATTCTGTCATCATATAATCACCCTCATGTTGTTTCAAACCTGTATGAATTTCTTTCTTCTGCTGAAAAGAAAGGAAGATATTTAGAAGAATATCAGTAACCAGGCAGTTTTTGGGTCCCATTGACTTCCATAGTATATTTTTTTCCTACTATGGAAGTCAATGGGACCCAAAAACTGCCTGGTTACTGACATTCTTCTAAATATCTTCCTTTCTGTTCAGCAGAAAAAAAAAGAAATTCATACAGGTTTGAAACAACATGAGGGTGATTATATGATGACACAATTTTCATTTTAAAAGTGAACTTCTCCTTTACATTTGCAGTTTGCCTTTTTTTTTTTTTTTTTTTTACAGTTTTAGAAATGCTGATAAGGAGTTGATAAGAAAGCTGTAAATAACTCCAATACAAAAAGCTCAATACTAGTTGCAATTTTGAAATCTTGAAAACGGAAAATGTTATTTACTGAAAACATTCTGGAAAGGCAAACGGGGAAAATAGTCTGTTTCCTTGTCACCATTTTGTGTATAAATGTGTGTAAATAAATAAATGCCTGTGTGTTTTTTGCAGCTGAAGTGGAGCACAGGATGCAGAGTTAACACCACCCTGTGTCTCGCAGAAGAAGCCCGGCTGCCAGACCCTCAGCAGTAGACACATGGCGGCAATAGGGGTGAGTGTATTGCATCACTTCCTTTCTGCTGCACAATGTTTAATCTGATCTTAACAATCTTAATTGGTGCACCCTCATTTCCTTTGTTGTTTCAATCTCATATCTTATTTTTTCATAAAAAGGAGATGTTTGGCAGAATGTCCAAGCTTCTGGTTTTCTGCAACAGAAAGATAAATTGTGATTCATACTGAAAGGCTTCAAAAAGGTCCCATAAAAGTATATTCAAAGATAATATTCTTTGTGTGAAGCCTGAAATTCAGCAGACGGAAAATGTAAGGCGTTACTAATTAATAAAATAAATCCTGTGCTGGAGCCCACAAACCTCATTTGTGTAAGTTGTGACGTAGGCTAACAGTTTGACTATAAGAAGTATTTTATTTACTAAAAACTTTTGTGTGATCTGTTCAAAACAGCAATGCCCCATGATCCTTGTATAATGCTCAGTTTTGGATTTAACTTTTTTTTTTTTTTTTCTCAGAATAATGTATTTAGACTCATGGGTAAATGAATGGCTTTGAAGCTCCAACTTTTATTGAAGCCCACTAATGTGAGAGTGTAATATTCACTGCAGCCCGTGGCAGTTCTCTGTCCTCATTTGACACTGCACTGATTATGTTATTGCAGTATGGCTACTGGCTGAATTCATGAATTCATCCTTTATGAGGAAGTGCCATAACATAAAACACCTGTGCTTATGCCTCACTGAACACATTTGGCCTTATTGCAGTGCTAGTAGTGCTTCTCTTTCATCTCTACACACTTTTCTACACTGCAATCACTTAAGTTCCAACCAGATCCAATGTACAGAACGCATTCAGAGTTTTTGTAATTTTACAAGCTATCAGTGAAAATTATTTCAAAGACATTAAAATGTAGGGGAGACCGGGGACGGTTGCAACACTTTTTGCATTTCTCTCAGTTACTCAGAGACTATTTGAGCTAGACCAACCAAATTTGTAAACTTGCATCTGTCTGCTAATTACCCATACCATTTAAAGATGATTATATATGACATATCGTTCACAGTATTTATTTGAATGGAAGAAGCCAAATGTTGCAACTGACCCCAACCCAGGGGACAGTTGCAACACAACCCAGGGACGGTTGCAACATGTTAAAAATACCTTAAATTTCATTTAACAATTAACTTAAAGGGATAGTTCACTTTGAAATTAAATTTTGGTATGTTTTAGCTTACCTCAAGGGCATTCAAGATGTAGGTGTCTTTGTTTCCGCAGTAGTTTCAATTTTGATATTTTTAAGTCAAACCGTTCTTGTCTGTCAGTCGTATAATGCAGGTCGATGGTCACCACCTCAAAGAGCATGCACAGAGAAGTCCAAATTAAACAATTCCCCATCGTAAGTACACATTGATGGCCTAAGACACGAAACGAGTGGTTTGTGTGAGAAAACGAACAGTATTTATATCGTTTTTACCTCTACACAACCACGTCCAAGTGATCTGAGGTCGTGCGCTGTTCCTGGTGTGTGAAGTGTGCGCGCGTTCTGGCTTAGTCTGCGCAAGCGCCGGAAAGTGTACAAGAGGTAAAAACGATATAAATACTGTTTGTTTTCGCACACAAACTGCTCGTTTCGTGTCTTAGGCCATCAATGTGTAATTACGGTGGGGAATTGTTTAATTTGGACTTCTCTGTGCATGCTCTTTATACATATATATGATGAACTAGGCCTATGCACAACAAGACAGGAAATTAAAAGCGGTATGTTGACTCTTTGGGGTTGATGTTTGTGCAATATCTATGTACTTCCTCTTAATATTAATACCGGCATATATATATTTTTTTAAATCTGTGTTCCAACACAGATTGTTCTTCAAAGCTGAATTACAAATATTGAAGCAACATAGATCTAATTATTTTCTTGTCAGTGGGCAGCTGGTGTGTTGAATAATCTTTTTAATGTGTATTGAATATGAGCAGCATGTGTCCTGACACTGTTTGTGCTGCAGTGGATAACACTGGTCAATAGAGTCGTCTGGCTGCTTCACATGGGACGTCCCAAAACAAACAACATGATTTGTCTTTAAAGTGGCGGGCGACTAGGAATTAGCCAAACGAAAAACAGTTTTCTCTGAAAACATGAAAATGACACTTGTTTTGATGTAAAATATGGAGGCAACCTAATGTTTAATGAGTTGGGATATACACACATAAAAATAAAGGTTCTCTATTGGCATTGATGGTTACATGAAGAACCTTTTACATCCATGGGACCTTTCCATTCCACAAAAGGTGGGATCTTTAGATTTTTAAAATGTTCTTCACAATAAGAAAGTATGGTTCTTTTAAGATTTGTTTTCTGAAAGGTTCTTCTATGGCAAATCTGCAAAGCTAAAACCCACTTTGGAGCCTTCATTTTTTTAAGAGTGTAGGGTTGACCCTTGTGACCTATAAGATATCCCTCCTGACCCAATCGTTAGACCTTATTTATTAGTAATTAATACAGATCATTTGATGAAAAACTTAAATTGTTAAATTACGTTGACCCTACAGCTTGAGGTTTGTATTGGTATTTTGTTTTGTGACATGTTTTTAACCTTTCTTTGTCGTCCATTTCTCTTTCATCCAGAACCCCGAGATGTTAACCAGGAAGATTAAACTGTGGGACATCAATGCCCACATCACCTGTCGTCTGTGTGAGGGGTACCTGATCGACGCCACCACGGTCACTGAGTGCTTACACACCTGTGAGTGTTATTTACACACCAATATCTACTCTTTATTTTAATTAAAGGGATACTTCACCGATTAGCATTAAGCTTTCAGTATCAGTAGAAACCCGGTAGTATTTTCGAATGGCCTTGCTTCCCTCCCTCATGTCCCTTTGAGATGAGAGATTTCTGTATTGTGTGTCTGGAAAAAAAAACTCCAATGACGCAAAAATCATCATTTTGCATCATCGGAGGCTTTTTTGGCCAGAGGCGAGAGACTACAGCCAATAGGAGGAACTCGTTCCGCATGTTTTCAACCCGCCCATAGGGGGATCTCACGATAAAACGGCGTCTTTTCAGTTTCGAGTCCACTAGTAGCCTAGTTGTATCATTTCTTCTGATACTGCCCTCTGTAACCGGTAGGCATGGCTTGGGAGTGGCCTTGTAGGGCAGCGAAGCAAGTGCATTCTGGGAGTTGTTGTCTTTCATCCACATGAGCCAAAAATACATTTTCTGGCTTTTCTCAGTCTAGAACTAACTTCTAAAATAATTTCACATTTCTACTACATAAATGACACAATTTAAATACACATTCATCTTTCCAGTGGTGAAATATCCCTTTAAGAGCAAATTTTTTAACAGATATTAAAGTGCTCATTTACTCATTTTATTTTTTATTTATTATATTATATGTGAATTTTGAGGAATATCATAAAGGAAAAAAAAAAAAAAAAAAAAAAAAACATAAAAGGAAGCATAAAAGAAGTCCAAATGACTGTACTATATTGTGCTGTATTCCAAGTCTTCTTAAGCCATATGATCATTTTGTGAGAGGAAAATTTACGTTTAATGAAAGCTCTCCTTGGCATTTTTAAGTGAGAATTACTGATGTCTAATTTGTATACAAATCATTATTTGAGTCAGATCTTTTCTGATGAATGATCTGGTTCACAAAACCGGTCCAAACTAATTGTTCTGGCTCAGTGATGCAGTGACTAACAGCTAACTGGACAGGAAGACTTCATCCAAAATCGCATACTACCCTACTATATATTAGGTGAAAAACAGAATGTTTAAAAAATTATTATGTCCAAATTCACATTACTCATAAAAGAGTAGGCAAAAAGTACATGGATGAGCTACTACTTCTAGCAAGATTCTGAAGTGTGAAAATGATGGACACTTTACTCTCCCATGAGGCCACAGGAGAGGATTTGTGAATGGCAGTGAAGCAACATAATTATGACAGCATAGCAAAAGTAGTACGTCCAGATTACATTCATACTACACACATTTATACTATATAGAACATACTTTTTTAGCGGTCGTGAAGTAATTATTTATTCAAAAATAGAAGAGTATGCAATTTCGGATGCAGACCAAGATTGTCAGTAAACAAATCATGTGGCCCGCATTAAAAAAGACCTGACTCAAAATCTCTTTTTGTGAAACTCATATGATTTGAACTGCAAGCTCACTAGCTGGTTACAGCCAAGTTTTGTAGCATTTAAACAGCAGTGATTGAATTGAACACTAGAGGGAGTCATTGTGCCACAGATTGCTTGTTTCTGAGCATGTGATGGGAGATTTGATCAAGAGCCTTTACAATTATGCATTTGGTAGTTTGAGTCATAAAACTAGAGATGCTATTCGTTTCATTTTTATATTTTGCCTCTAGGTTTGTGCCGAGTCATTTTACTTCATGTTATTTAATTCACGTCAGTGTGACATTCCTGTGTCTGTGGAAATCAATATAATGATGTATAATGTTCAAAATGAATCGACTAACTGTGTTTATGTTATATATATTTAGTCTGCAGGAGCTGTTTGGTGAAGTACCTAGAAGAGAACAACACTTGTCCCACATGTCGGATTGTCATTCACCAGAGCCATCCACTGCAGTACATCGGGTAAGAGTTTACCGCAGCAGACAAACACGTCTCAGTCAATATAAACCCCAGAGCAGGCCAGTAGGGGTCCATCAAGGCACATCGGTGAATAGCGTTGTCTTTGACTGCTGGGTGTTGTGTGCATGCGTGTGTTATCTGCGTGTCATACAGCCACATGGGTATTTGAAGGCGGCGTGTCTCCCTCCAGCTCTCTGTCGGAGGCTGAATTATTGATGTCCAGGGTGGAGTGTTCCTCTTCAGCGCACACATCCCAGAGAAAACATCTGGCGATGTGACCTGAAAGCTTTACGCTCTTCTGGAACAGACAGCTACACCATCGGTAGTAGGTTTACTACAAATCCAGACTGTGAATCAGGGTAGAGCTGGCACATGGAAAGTCAAGATTACAACTGCAGGGTGTTTGTTTATCACGGCAGTGCAGAATTCTGGACCGTTTTGGGTCATTTTTTTTCTGGTTCAAAAGGAAGTGACCTCTTGAGAGCACTCTGCATAAAAGGGAGATCATTTTATTTTTAAGTCTCTTATGCTTACCAAGGCTAACATACAGTAACAACAATAATATTGTTAAATATTATTAAAATTTAAAGTAATTGTTTTCTATTTTAATATATTTACATTTTTTATTTATTTCTGTAATGCAAAGCTGAATTTTCAGTATCATTACTCCAGTCTTCAGTGTCACATGATCCTTCAGAAATCATTCTAATCTGCTGCTCAAGAAACATTTCTTATCAATATTAAAAACAGGTGTGCTGCTTGATATTTTTGTGTGGATACTATGATACATTTTTTCAGGATTTTTTAATGAATAGAAAGCTCACAAGAACAGCATTTATTTGATATCTTTTAATACATTTACTGTCACTTTTAGTCAATTTAAAGCTGCAGTTTGTAACTTTTTTGTGTTCAAAATTTACAGAATTTATATAATAAGTGAGTACATCATGAATCCATTTTCCAAACCGTGTTTTTGTCTTATCCTGAATCAATACGGTACACCTATAATAAGTGTTTATACTGGGACTTTTTTAGACTGGTTTGGGTCGTCATAGACATAAACAGAGAGAAGTAGCTCCGGCAACAATGTTCTTCTGCAAGATACTTGTAGTTCTACAGCTTCGGACTACAGCTTTAATGCATCCTTGCTGATAATTAAGTTCTTTTAAACATAGATGGTGGTTTTACTTTTGCTCATGGTTCGTTGAAAGCTGCTTGTTGAGGAGAGTTATTTATTTAAGTGATCAGATTTTTGACTGGCTGGACTAGGATAGACTTTTGACCATCCTAGCATCATAGCACACCTTTTTTCCACATAGTTTTTCTCCACAAAATGTAAAAATTGTATTTATATTATGTTACATATCAATTTTGTTGAAGTTTTTAAGTTTTATGTGACTTTGTGCTCATTTCTGTTAGCTTTGAGGTCAGACTCATCTGTATGCATGTGTACTGACCAAACAAGCCTTTTGCAATCATATCTCCCACTCAGACTTCCTGTTTCAATATGGAAAGGCCTTGCTGCTGAGAGACACACACACACACACAGATGTGCTCGGTGTGTAGATGTGTGTAAACTGTTGGGGTGTGTCGTCCATCTGCCCCCTGAGCATCGGTGCCTCTGTGTCTGATGGATTCGCTGGTGCTCTGGGCCGGATGCCAGCTCTTTCTTAATTCGTCATTTAGCTGCATAGTTGCTTGCAGTCGTGCGCTGATGAGAAACAATTTCCAAACACATTAAATATTCACCATGATCCCATGGCTTCCTCGCTGCCTTCTGAATGTGGTGGAAAAGAGACGCCCCAGCCTTTCTGGTGGATGAAAGCCATGCGGGGAAAAGAAGGAAGAGACAATATAAGAGTTCGGGGTCAGCTACACCATTAAACCAGCCCTCCCCTCTCTCCGCATGATTAATCTGACCTTAGTTTAACACCCTGGTATTTATGAGCCACACTGTTTGATCGTGAATGAAAACTGGATTTGTGTGTATTAACAGTGGCAGCTCATTGATCCTCGTCTCTCTCGCACTTGCGCAAACATACACCCACACACACGCAAATCGGAGCTTTTGTTGATCAGCTAGCTAAATGCCAGTCACCCCCTCACCACCAGGCCTTCCGGCCCCCTCTGTGGAAGCTCGCTGGCGGCTAATTGGACCTCTAGCTTCCCCGCCAGGCTGCTGGGATTTGGGAACAGGTGGTGGCTCTGGCTGTGCACCAAGGACACAGGTGCTCTGCTGCCTCACTATCCTGAACTCTTTCTTTCTCTTTCTCTCTCATCAGCTAACAGCAAACTGAACCTTGACACAGAACTGGCCTGTATACTCAATGTAGCACGAGTGCAGATCTAAGATCAGTTTCCTACTTATCGAAGTCATTATGTGCCATTAAGAGGAACTGAACTTTCACAAGGCCTTTTTCACTGAACTGAAACCCCAAAATCTTTGCATAAAGAACTCCTCCAAAAAAATTTGCATAAAGAAAATGAGGCCAAATTACATAATTTTCCAGTATTGACATTACGGTCTCTTTAACAGTGGTGCAGAAGATGGTAAATATTATCATACTTTTTATTAATATTTTTGAGGTATATTATGGTCAGGTAGGGTACTGTCGACTCAACTATTTTTTATCTATAAGTATAAGCAGGGTTCGACATTAACTTTTTTGCTCACTAGCCAATGTGGCCAGTGGTTTTCCAAAGTTACTAGCCACACAGCATTTTTACTAGCCACATTTTTGTTGTTGTGAAGTTACCTGATAAAAGTTGACTAGGGCGTGCTAAAATTTACTTGAACTAGATTACAACCCTTTTAAATGTAAAACCACTGTACACACCCAAATCAAGACTACATAGATATATAACAATACAGGTCATTATCATTAGCTCTGATAAGGCTGTGTGTAAAGCTCCTTTTTTTAAATAAAACCATGTATTATGTATATATGTCGCCACATAGCTTCACCAGCAAACAACGTTACTCCAGCAGGGCAGCTAAGTTAGCTGTCTCTTTGTTTCTGTGTTGTTGGTCACTAACACACAAGCGCAAGGCAACACTGTGTGCATGTAATACTCATAGGAGTTGTAGTGTCGTAGTGTCACACACTTATTTCAGATGCCTTTTGAAAAGACTACAATTATTCAACCTGTCAAAGTGGCTAGTTTGAGTGACGCCACGAGCAAAATCCACCCGCATTTGGTGGGTTGGCGGGTGTTAATGTCAAGCCCTGAGTATAAGTATATACAATGTACTTAATTCATTGCTACCGTATATGGTCTACTTTCCTACACTACATGAGGACCAGTGGCCATTTTGAGCAAAAACCTCAAGCCCATCACACTCAACCCTGTCACATATATGTATATTTCTCATTGTTTCGGGGTTGTAAACTTGTTTTTCACTTCATTTATGAATAATTTTATATAAAAAAAATTATAATATAGCCATGGTTTCAGTAAATCTATACTTACCAAAATCATGACAACTCAGAATTTAATATAAATAGAATATTTGATGGAATGTGTCCACTGAAACATTGACAACTATCTATGTCAGAAATGGCAGCCACATCAGCAGCAGAAAGACAGTGTTGTGCATGCAGATTTGTTGACCCAGAGAGAAGGGCACAATATGAGAGAGAGACTAAGTTAAAAATATAAAATTTAAGGCAATTTTTCCCTTTTAAACTGTTTCAGTATTCAACCCTGTCACACTATTCTCAACCTTGTCATTAAAGTAATCAAAAATGACTGCATTTCTTGCTGATTACCACCTGACATCTTAAGGACTAACACAATCAAATTGGTGGGAAGGTGGGAAATATGATTTGTTGGAGGTTTGATATGTGCCTAATGATGTGGGGTATTTAGAAACTTAATTGTATGTATTTTGAAAAAAGAAAATTTCTGAATCCCAGGAATGACCCTACTGCTTTTACTGTATTTTTTCAGCTTTGGTGAGCATAAGAGACTTCTTTCAAAAACAATATAAAAAATCTTACAGACTTCTGAATGGTAGTGTAAATAAAATAAAAGATAATATTAGTATTAAAGTAATTACTTTAATGAGAATTTGGGTAAAATGGGCTTAATTGTTATGAAAATATAATGAACACACATTTCTTTATGTAATGACATTTCTCTCCAAATCACTTCAACATCTTCTCGACATGAGATGTATCCTTAAAGGAGTGCAATGGTTTAAGATGTCTTTTTAGATTTTTTTCTTTTCAGAGTGAATTTACAGTGTCCTAGAAAGTACAAGCAACATAAACCAGAGCTGTGAATCTCAGAGTGTGTTCTTGTTTTGGCTGTTGGTTTCTTGGAACCGGCACTCGTGGGTTTTGCACCATGGAAACATGTTCTCGGAGCCGGGCAGCCGCACAACAGGCGCCACAGAGATGAACATGTCAACACACGCTTAATAGGTTTACCTCCGAGCCCTGAGACCCACCGGTCACAGGAGAATATAGAGACACGAGGAAGAACTACACTATATGCTAATTAAAGATCATAGTTATGAGGAAACATGCCTGCCGAATGCAAATACTAATTGGAATGTTATTGGTGTTCTTTTTTTGTGCGTTTCTTACTTTTCCTTCAGCTGTGTTTCTTGCTGTAATAATGCATATTGTTTAAATAAATTATATTCATTACCATTTCTCCCTTTTCCTCAGCCATGACCGAACAATGCAAGATATTGTCTATAAGTTGGTGCCAGGACTGCAAGAAGGTTTGTGTTCTTTTTGTTTTAGAGGTATAGATATCAGAGTACAAATTGTATTTTCCCACCTTAAAGGGATAGTTCACCCAAAAATGAAAATCATCATTTACTCACCCTCAAGTTGTTCTAAACCTGTATTAGTTTCTTTGTTCTGTTGAACACAAAAGAAGATATTTTGAAGAATGTTGGTAACAAGTTTCTGGTCCCTATTGACTTCCATAGTATTTAGTTTTTATACTACGGAAGGCAATGGGCTCCATCAACTGTATAGTTACCAGCATTCTTCAAAATATCTTCTCTTGTGTTCAACTGAACAAAGAAACTCATGCAGGTTTACAACAACTTAAAGGTGAATACATGATGACAGAATTTTCATTTTGAGGTGAACTATCCCTTTAAGACACCTAGGCTTAAAATTCATTAAAACACATTAGACTGAGGAAAGAAAAATTGCGTAAGCTTTAGTAAAATGTAAAGCGATTTTAACCCCTAAAAGTTATTTTGCTTCTGTAGCAAAGGTCACACTTCTGTTTTTCTTAAAAATACGTGACACTATAGAAGTTAAGCGTGTTTCATGCTGTCTAGAACAGTTCCGTAAGATCCATGCAAACTGGTAGCAAAAATACCCTCTGATCACATCAAATTTTTCTTATGCAAAGCATATTTCATGAAGCAGCTTATGATGTATGCTGTTGTAAGATTAATAGTCAGACTTTAATTCATCCTATTTGCTTTCTTGTGTGCAGCGGAGATGAAGAAACAGAGAGAATTCTATCAGAAGTTAGGCATGGAAGTGCCTGGAGACATCAAAGGAGAACTGTGCAACCTGAAAACCCACCTGGACACTCAGCGCAATGGTACGTCCCATCTAGGATCACAGTGGAAGTGGGACAGTGTGCCTTTCACATGTTCATGTCATAAAAAAATCATAATTTGTATAAAGAAAATGAATCATACTGAAGGACCGTAACGAATCTTTGCAGCATGACATTATTTTCATGGTAGTTAAGCACATTTTTCCCCAGATTCTTCATTACTGTAATGCCCACAGATGTATTAATTTGGATTTTTTTTTTTAAATAATCCTCAGTGGTTATTCTTATTTCTGGAATGCAATCTTTTTTTCAGCATAAATTTATAGACAGTTAAACCTCCATGCTTGTCAATGTAAATGATACACTACCATTCAAACGTTTTTTTTTTTTAGATAAATATTTAGCAAGAACACATTAAATTGATCAAAATTGACAGTAAAGACATTTATAATGTTAAAAAAAATTCTATTTTATATAAAAGCTGTTCTTTTGAACTGAAAAAATGTATCATGATCTCCACAAATATATTAAGCAACACAATGCTGAAAATACAGCTTTGGCAGCACAGGAATAAATTACATTTTAAAATAGATTAAAATAAAAAAGTTATTTTAAACAATAAAATTACTGTTGTTACTGCATTCTTTTTGTCTGCTAAATGCAGCCTTGATAAGCATAAGATAATCGTAGAGTATATCAATATTCTATATAATTGATTTATTACTGTCAATATTTTTTTTTGTATTACAATATGGAAAATTGGTGGGAAAATGTGCTTTAATTGTCATGTAACAATACAAAAAAAAAAGTCATAAAAAAGGCTTCCTTTTTTTAACGCAAAACATAACTTCTTATTTGCCCAGTATTCTGCTTTTATTATATTGTTCTAAAGCAGCATTAAAGGAAGAGTGTTTGGAAGCTTCCTTAGCCTCAAAACAAGCACATTATTTGAGTTTATTTGGTAGGAAACAGGCCCTTACCATTTGTTTGATATAACACAATCATCTAAACCCAGGCAGCATCTTGTTCTTTTCATCTTTCAGGTCTGTGCGCAGTGATAAAGTCTGTGCAAATACTGGCCCTCAGGCATGTTGAGTCAGCAGCCGTAATGGCTGGATTCATGCATTGTAGTAAATAAGGCTTAGATGCAAGTGGTCTCTTGTTCCACATTGTCTCAGCTAGTTTAGCAGACCCGTTTTTCTGTACAGTACTTCATTTTAACTCCTCAAGCGCACCGCAAAACCATCAAACTGAACCGAGAGGAGAGTCACGTGGTAAACCGATGACGTAACTGACCGCATTACCACACAACCTGCCCACAAATAAGCATGACAGCCTTTATTTATGATTTTTATGAGCATCAAAAATACTTTTTCGGTGTCACAGATGTACCCTTTATAAGGATGATTAGCCTCCTCATGCCACAGTAGGGTACCTGACGGTCCTTCTCAAAACCCATAACAGTGGATATTAACCTGTGACTGTTGCTGAGCTTGAAAAAGAAGTCACCCTTCCGGAAAGCATGGTCAAATTGCCACCTTAGCTTGTCCGCCTCATCCCCGGACAGCTTTGCAGAGGCACCCTGTCTATTAACCACCCTAACGAAAACTTATTCCGCTGGAAGTCACAGTCTGCTTGCCTCAGATTAGCTCAGCCTCCGTGAACTTTTTCCCAGCCAGGGAACATTTTAAGTATCGGAAAGGATATTCTGAGTGTCCTGTGAAGAAGCCATCACTGTAACAGTCGAGGCTTAAGAACGACTGAACCCAGAGTGCATTTCGACCAGATGCTGGAGATCTCTTTCCCATTAATTCAGTTGAGATTTCTGGTGATGCAATGACAATGTCATAGTGATGTTTAACAGCCCCTCATACAAAATCATGAGGGTGTGTGGACAGTCGTTCGGTTGAAATGCAATAAAATAACTCAGCCATGCTCGACTAGACTGGTTATATGCATCTAATTCCCTCTTGCATTGGACAGTTTTGGTGACTTAAGCAAAAATGTTGCTTTGAGGATTTAAAAGAAGAATATTCAGTGTTAAATACAGCTTAAGCTATATTGACAGCACCTGTGGCCTGATGTCAACAATCACTGAAAATTTTGACTCTCGGTTTGTCAAAAATGAAAAATGGATACTTGGTGCAAATGTACAACACAAATAACAACAATTTGATACTGTAAGTAATGATCACACAAGTGTGAGCTTCATGTTTATGTAGTTAAGTCTTAGCAATCCTTTAAGTTCATTTTTAAAGACTTCAGGATGTTTTACGATTTATTTTTGTGATAATTGACGGATGCTGTTCATATACACTACTGTTCAAAAGGATTCAAAAGTATAAGTGTTTTAATAATTAAAGTGTAATTTATTCCTTGCTGAATTTTCAGTATCATTGCCTTCAGTGTCACACGATCCTTCAGAAATCATTTTAATATGCTGATCTGGTGCCTAAGAAACATTTCTTATTATATCAATGTTGAAAACAGTTGTGATGCTTAATATGTTGGTGGAAACATAATTTTTTTCAAGATTCATGAATAGAAAGATCAGCATTTGTTTTATGTCTTTATTGTCACTTTTGATCAATTTAATGCATCCATGCTGAAAAAAAGTTTCAATTTCTTAAAAACAAAAACGATCTTGCTGACCCCCAATCTCTTAAACAGTAGTATTGGTTACACTGGATCTCTCTCATCAATGTTAATGAAGGAGGGTATTTTTAGGCATGTATAAATCTGTAATGAGATGCAGCCCTAGTTTCTGACCTGATCAGTGGACAGCGGTTTGGCTGTCTGAGGTGTGTGTGAAGTGTTATTTGGGCAGGCTGAATCACAAATGATTCTGTTTCCATTAATGAGGTGCAAATTTGTTTTGTATACTTGTACATGTGTGGCGGAGCAGGTTGAGATAATTGTTTTTTCTTTTTCTTGTTTGATGAATGTTTCTTCATGGTAATGAAGAAACTCTTCCGAGAATCCCAAACTAATACTCAATATAATTCAAGCTCTGAGAAACAATGAATTATAAATGCTTGGAACCGTAATTCAAATTATGATTAAACATTGATCGTTTTAAAAGTTGAAGCTGTTGTTTGCTAAGTTAAATGTATGTTCTTTCAGCTCTACAGTATGGTTGTTTAGAGTCCGTCTTGTGTTAATTTTGTAAAATTTTACTCCACCAGGTGACCTGAAATCAGAGGATCCAGCCAATAAGGAAGCAGGAGAGGAGAAAGCAGAGGAGGACAATGACTACCATCGCAGTGATGAGCAGGTAGGTTTCCCCGTACCCATCTGACCTTGTTCATTTCCCACAAGGGAGCTTCACACTATGTTAGTGTGACCTTGTTTAGTATGAACAAATCCCTGAAAAGGGCTATGTTCGGAATATTATGCTACTGTACTAGTCTATTTCTGCCGTGTACAGTACTTTGGAATACACGGATGACACATATTTCCCAGTCTACAATAGAGCACCCAGCATAGAATAGCGTATCCCATAATGTAATGTGCTCAATGTGACCAGTTTCCATTTTTAGAGTGATGAATGAACCAATTATATCAGATTTTAACATCCTTGTTCTGATTTGGGACATTGAATAAAAATTATATTATTATTATTTTTATTAACTTGTTGAACATAATGAGGTCATGTGCAGCATAATAGTATTTAAAATGTTTCTCTTTGCATAATGCATTTACCATTATATTAAAAAAAGATGTAGTCTTCAGTACAGTGTACTAGTTTTCCATTCCGAAAACTGTCAGGTTACACTTTATTAGAATAGTCCACTTTAGAGATTTTGCTAACTAGGGCTGGGTATCGATTCAGATGTTACAATTCGATTCAATTTCGATTCGCAAGCTCTCAATTCGATTCTCGATTCGATTTTCGATTCTAAATTCGAGCAGCACTAGTTGAGGTTATTTTATGATTACGATAAAACAAACATAAAATCTCACAGCATTGGCTATAAAATGGAGTTTGCAAGCCTATGAACAGTGGAGGAAAACTAATACTGGCTTTTGGGTAATAGGGTAATAAAAAATCGATTCGTGGCATTTAGAATCGATTTTGAAATGACCACATTTTAAAAAAACGATTAATCGAAAAATTTATTTTTTACTGCTAACTATAAGTCATTTTGCATTTACATCTCAACTAATTCTCATTATTTTGCAACTATATGCCAACTCTCATTAGTAGACTGTTATAGTTACGGTTAGTTTACATGTACTTAAAAAGTTACTTCCAGTCAGTACTAGAATGTCTTTTGTGGGAACAGACAGTCTAGTCAAGTCAAGTCAAGTCAAGTTTATTTATATAGCGCTTTTCACAACACAGGTTGTATCAAAGCAGCTTCACAGTAATAAATTAGAACAATACATCAATGTTTGTTTCTAGTGGAACGTCTACGTTTGGTAATGCTGATCAATAGTATCGTTGATTGATTAATTAAATTAAATATCCCCAACTGAGCAAGCCAAAGGCAACAGTGGCAAGGAACCGAAAAACTCCATCAGGTGACCTAATGAAAAAAAAAAAAAATAATAATAATAATTAAAAAAAAAATAATAGTCAGTCTAATAATACTCTAATAACTGGTAGTTGAGACGTAGTTGCAAAAGTTACTTATAGTTGGTTGAATGTCTAAAGTGGACTATCAAAATAATAGTTAATATGCCAAATGCTTAACCCCTTCCTGTCTGAAATATCCAGTCTGTGTTCAGATACTTATGCAGAGCCGTTTCAGTGTTTTAGAGGGTTGGTAGTTTCATTAAAGACTGTGATTTAATGTAATAACAGAAGGTTGTGCGGCTGATGTCTACACACTGCTACTGCATTTGGAATACAGATTATTTTCTTTATATAGGATCTGATACCAAATGGAGTGTAGGGCGGTCTGATGTTTACGCTGTTTATACCGTCTTAGATATATTTGAGTGTATATTTAAATGTGTACTATTTTTTGCAATGATTGCATTTCCAGCAAAAATCTAAAAATGCAATAACTCGTAGTGTGAAATAAGATTCCCTGGCGGAGTGTGTGCATGTGAGTGAGATTTATAGAGAAGAAAGCACAAAGAAAAACAAGGTATGCTAGGGTGTAAATGGCATAAATGTGCCTGTGTTCTTGTTTGTGGGAGGAAGAGATCGATGGAGATTTCAGACTGTGTCCTGTGGTCATCAGTCAGTTGTCTTGCAAAAGTACGAGGAGAGATTGTCTGCACATGCGGTCTGCTGTAGTAAAGCTGAGACAGGCACTTTGCCCTCATATATAATGTAAAATGGAGATAAAAATTTCAGCAGTACTCGTTCAGTTACGCTCGGATGGCTATGAAACACTTCTGTTGGTCATACCCGTCCGGGGTGACCTTGCAAGGAGAAGTGAAGCCAAAAAGAACCAGCCAATACATAAACTGTGAAATGCAAAGGAATTAAAGAGATTTATTAATAATGGGATTTGTTTAGACATATTTAGTAGCATTTGTGCAGAACTTTTCACTCTACTGCTAATATATATTTTTTTGACATTCTGGGTAAAATTCACACTTTTAAAATTATTGTTATTTTTCTCGCTTAATTATAAGCATATTTATCTTGCTTCATTCACAATTTTGGTTTGCAGTTTTTTATAGGATTGCCTTTAATGATGGCAAGTCCGACTAATCGTTCCAAAAAATGGGTTTTCAGTGGTTTGTTTTGGTCCTCACATAACTGTAATCACATTATGCGTGTTAATTTGGATCACTGAGAGTCAGACTTGCTGAAAGAGTTGGTTTAGTGAGTCTATTGTTTACTTGAGACCAAAGACCAATTCAGTTCAGTTAATGAAAGAATCATCTAGACCAAACGATTCACTGAAAAAATGTATTTAGTTACGTTACTATTCCTGCAGAACATTTCGCTCCACTGCTAATAGACAGACTTCAAAATTCAACCTGCATCTGGCTTAGATGAAGGGTTTACAATTTTATTGTTTTATTTAATCTGATTTAATTCATTAGAAGCATAATTATCTGGCAGGATTGTCTTCATTTATGAAAAAAATTAAAAAAGAAAGTTGTCTCAATTCTGCGAATTGGGTCTTTTGAGCAGTTTGTTAAGAACTGGTTCATAAAAAGTACTTATTTTTGGTCCTTAAGATCACTGTCGCATTAATTAAGATCACTGTGAGTCTGTCTTGTCTTAAAGAGTCTGTTTAGTGAGTCTCTGAAGAACAACTATGACCTATTCGGTCCATTCTTAAGAATGATAAATATACATATTGGAGATCACTAATTGCTAGTAAAATAGACTGCAAAGAGCCAGTTTAGTTCTAAGGGCTAGAGAGAGAGAGTAGAAAATGGTCATGTGAAATTAAATTGGCTGATTTTGGTGCAAGAAATCACCTTGATTAGCATTATAAGTAGACTTCTGGGTGAAAAAATTAAATGCGGCAAAAGTGTAGAAAACAGCCTTTTTAAAATTACCTCAGAATGTGGGGTTATAACAACACAGTGAGTGTGTGATAGATACAAGCCAGCAGACATTCCCCACACAAACCAGACGCTCTAACCTTGTAGAATTAGATTTTAAATCACAATAATCAACATCTCTTGGCATCTCAAGGAAATGAAAGCTATTTGGTGGCGGCTGCTGCAAATAAAAGGCCCCTCTTATGGTTGTTCTGGGATCCGGTGGTTTAATTGGTTGAGTGAGTTCACCATTAGTCATTTGTGTGACTGTTTGCGGTGAGCATAACATCCCCGGCCGTGCCGTAATGACCCAGTAATCACACACACACATATGCAGCTAATAGCGAAGTTCCTAGCTTGTGTTTATTAGTACACCCGTGTTTGGATTACATCTCACATACCGCCTGCCTATAACCGAGCACATCTGCGATTTACTGCCCGCTGTTCTTTTAAAGAATGTGGCCCTTCTCTCTCGGCACCATTTGCCCTTGAAATGGACTGGCGTTTAGCCGCCAGGCGCAGCTGCCCCTCCTCATCCTTCTCCATTACTGTCTGTTCTGGGTGAGGCCTGGTCCAAATGGGCCACTGTGCCACTCTGCACTGCTCAGTCACTTATCGGCAGAAGGACAGAGGGACGGGAAGAGAGAGAGAGAGGCATGAAATCCTTAATGCGTCTTGACTCTCTGAAGCCCTCACTCTGCCCGAGGCGACCGCGGTCCACTGGCGACTCAACCCTCGGCTCAGTTTTGAAAGATGGTGGAGGGCATGCTGGCATCTGCTTTTTTTGTTGTTGAAATCGTATTGGTGGCGTCAGTATTTGTGTGTGTTGCTATGTTTTTTTATTATTATTGCAACCTTAATGAATACAAGTATTAATTAAAAGTATTATTTACCCCAAACTTTAAAATGGGTAGAATATTCCTCGCATTAAGCCATTGAACAAAAACATTGTCTTCACGTTGTTGCGACAGGTGCTCTTTACCAAGAGACCGACAATGACTCATCTGGCATATTATGTTGTGAGTGACACGCTGTTGTCACAAATATGCTAGGAAAAGTCATTGGGAGATATATATGTAAAAAAAACTATATTTTTGGATAAAAATAATACAAAAGCTGTGTTCCAGTTACACAGAGTGTATCTCAAGAGGTTCAGTTCAGTTTACAAAATTAGCTTATTTGGAATGCGCTGCAAAGTTATCAAACACTTAAATTAGAGGTTTTGAATATGATTATCATATGCTTGCAATACCAATCTTTTCACTTATATTGAAAATTAATTACAGCAGTTTGCAGTGAGAAGCAACTGGAGGGAATGACAACAAATGTTCAATGAGAGTTTTAGGTGACATGAGCGACAGCGATCATTGGCGTTGCAATAATGTTAAGCATACTTTATGCAAATAGGCACAGCACAGGTGTAACAAAGCAACGACAAGATTTTGAGAGCCTCGAGTGGAGAATGAAAGATCATTCCACCAGTTTAGTAGGTTTAGTACCTGAAATCATGTTTTTACATGCAAATATTTTGTCAGGCCCTGCATGGTATCTGACGTGTAGGACGTGTAGCCTAGACTGAATGGATTCAAACATTGCAAAATGTGTTAAGCTACTTGTCTTCGCTATTTGTTTCGTTTTTCTGGTCTCTAACACAATGCAGTTATCTAAATCTCCCATGTGATTATCAGTGCTAAGTCTAAATGTCTTATCTGTTCAGGTGAGTATATGTCTGGAGTGTAACAGCAGTAAGCTCAGAGGACTCAAGCGGAAGTGGATTCGTTGTTCGGCTCAGGCGACGGTTCTCCATCTCAAGAAGTTCATCGCAAAGAAGCTCAACCTGACATCCTTCAATGAGGTATGTGATCCTCCATATCTGAAGCTCCATAGGCTCAAAACAGAACCCATTATCTGCCTTTTCCCTTGGCCGAAGTTAACTAGTTAGAGACCTTTGCCACCAATCCGGCCGGCATCGCAGTTTCCTCCATGACAATGGCTCATGCGTGAGTCATCACGCGGATTTCAAAGCTCCTCCGCGCTGTCACGATTCCCACAAAGCTTTCAACGTGCCTCATATTTTCAGAGACAAATAATAGCCTGTAATATCATTTGCTCTCTGTCATGTATCTCGCAGCCTGCCAACATCTCATAGTGCAATTTAACACAAAACTTGACTAATTATTGGTACTTAATCATCGTTTTTTTCCCCTCCTTTGTGTGAGAAATGTGTGGGCTTTTCCACCACACACATCCGTCAAAAACTTTCTCCCGCAATAATACTGCCAAATGCCTGTTGTTCTCCGCGAGTATCGAGAGTTATAGCTGCCAGTGGCACAATACATCTCAGAGCCAGATAAGAAATATGACTCCGAAATGGCAGCAGTTTGTGTACAGCTCTACTTTGAAGTGCAAGAGGAAAGCAAAACCTTTGAAGAACTAAATTCTAATAAGCTTCAAAAGTTTCATTGTGTCACGCCACCTCTCTGAACATCTTTGGTTCGGATCCTAGATACTCACGATGACTTTAAACTGAGAATAGTGCAGAGAGCTCACGGCCTCCAGCAGGTGTTGCTGTGGTCGTGCTGCTCTCGTTCGACTCACAGCGAGCCAAAACACACAGACACCGGCACTGATGTTTCACTGCATGCTATTCCAGCGAGAGCGGCATCTCTTATACTGCGGTACACACAATCCTCTGGGCGGTTATGGCTGCTTTTAAAGGTTTTGTGTCCTTTTGTTTTGGCTTGAATAACAGGTGGAACGAATATTTTGACAGCACAAAGCACTCACTCTTCTGTAAAGCACCATAAAATCCCACCTGTCCCAAGAGACGTTCGTACACAATTGATTATGCGGTTCTCTGGGATAGTTATTCTGTTTGGTCGATTGCGACATTCTGTGGTCAAATGTTTGTATGATGGCTGATAAGCTGTATATTTGAGCATTGCAACAGGCAAATGATGTCCTACGTAGCTGTACTATCTTATTTCTTTCATATTACCCACGACACTCGTGCCATGAAACATTTGAGTCTGACAGTAATTACCAAAAGGTGGTAAATTAAATTGTATTGCTGAAATGGTGGTGCTGGGCATCATTTCAAAGATAAAACTTAGCGTTTTACTTTTTACACTGAATTTGTAAGCATGCTAAAACGTTTCAAGTTGCTAAATATATTAAAGCTTAAAAATAATCTAGGTAAATACCAGGGATGGGTCTGGATGGCCATTAGTGTTGGGTATCGTTTGAATTTTAGCGATTCTGATTCAGATTGTTATTGATTCCTAGTTTGGTCAATCAGCAGCCTGAGAACAACTTACTAATAAACGAGATTAACTCATATAAATTTCAAACGTAATTAAAGACATATACCGGTAGTATATTCAGTCAATAGTCAAGTATACAGTCAATAGTCAAGTATACAGTCAACAATACAATAAGAACAAATAAGCAAATTAGGAATAGCACAAATAAATACAACTGAACAAAGTTTAGAAATTGAAATCAAATGTAAAGTAACATAGTTTTCTTTTTATAAATAAAATATAGATTTATGTTTTTTAAAGTTAGAAAAGTCATGCAGTCAAGATAAGTGAGTGATTTTTCTTTTTCTTTTGTTCTTTGATTAACATTAATGACACAGACTGCAGCAGATTTATTGGGCTGCTGTCACTTTAAGACCGAATGCACGGATATCATCCAATATATAGTCCAATATATTTATAAGCGGAATCTAAATTTTATAACAAGTATCTGATTCCAGAATTAGAATCGATTTTCTATTCCCAACCCTAATGGCTAACTAGTCATCCAGCAGCAGATTATTTGACCATCCTGATCCATTTGTAGTATTTTGAAATATTGTATGTAATGTAATGTAAAATATGTAATGTAATTATATGTAATGGTCCGGTAATGGAAATCATCAACTTTGTTTGCTACATTTGTGTGCTTATTTTTAGCTGGACATCTTATGCAATGAAGAAATCTTGGGCAAGGATCATACTTTGAAATTTGTTGTGGTAACAAGATGGAGATTTAAGGTAATTAATGATAAATTTGTGTGCATGCATGCTTGTTTTAGATTAACCGGCTTTAGCCTTCCCGTTTGCCGTCCTGATGTGCATGTCACGTGCATGCATGCATGGATAATTTGAATGAATTCATAATCATATACAGTATGTAAAGATTAAATATGAAATTGTTTTTGTGTTGTCATGACCAGTATTTTATGTTTATTATAATTATAAGTAGTATACTAAAGTCATTTTATATATATATAATTTTTTATAGTATTATTACAATCATTATATGTATCTGTTTTTTATATTTATCCATCGTAAACAATGTTCAATAGCAAGTCAGAAATTGACATTTTGATGCACAGAGCAAGTTATTCTTTTTTTTGAAAGATTGCATATCTAATCCTCCTCCTCTGAAATGCCATTTCAAAAACGATAGAAGCACTTGACTTTCTGTGCCTTTGTTTCCGTTCTAGTGGCTCTATGACTTTCAGTCACACGAATGCATGTGTGTTTTGTGTGCGTTCCAGAAATCCCCCCTCCTCCTTCATTACAGACCCAAAATGGATCTGCTGTAGTTGGACAAAAACGCTTGGTTGTTTTGGCCCAGTGGCTGAGGACTGTGCTACGTGCTATATATGCAGAGACCATCAACGCCCACACCAAACAAACGCCCGTCAACACAGACACACGAGCCAGCAAACAACAAAACCAGCACAGCCACTGCGACACTGGCGACTTACGGGAACAACCGCTTTTCTCTGTCTGTTTGTCCGCTATATGTCCTATATATGTGAAAAATTGAGAGAAAGCATATATTTATACTTTTGTATAGATGAGAGAAGTGGAACCAAGACCCTATTGGTGCGCTGTTTACACTATTAAAACAAAAGAAAAAAGACAAAAAAAAAGGTCATAAGAAAAGGTTTAACATTTTTTGTACCATTGGACTTTGTTCCCACCTCAATTATGGGCAAAAAGATGGTGCTCGGTGTCTGCCGTCCTCCTTGGAAGTGTCAACTTTTACACTGCTAACCAGAAGAGAGGAGGCGTTTCAAACTGACCGCTCTCTCTCAGGTCTTACCCAACACTTCTCGGGAGCGCAGAGCCTTTCTATACTTATATAAAGCAGTTTATATGAGTGTATTATCTCAGAGCGGTTTCTTTCTTTACTTTCCGGCGCCGCTACGAGTGGAATTGTGAATAAGCAAATTTATGTGTAGTATTTATGTTCTATTTACCAATATTGTATATAAAAGTTGTTGATGGAGAGAAGGGATGAAAGATGTATTGAAAGTATGTGTGAAAGACTAAAGGCTAGACAAATAAGAGTGGTTTTCCAAAAGTGCTATATTTTGGCCCACGTTTATGTGGCTAACATGGAAACGACGTAAATGTTCAGCTGAATTCAAGCCAGATTCCGAATTGGGTGAATCTCTCAAAATATTCTCACCCCAAAATGAAATGGGAAAAAGAAAATGACGCTTGGTTTTGGGACCATTAAGATTTTGTTTTTGTATTTTGACTTTATTTTCATGACAATTCATGACAATTCCAAATTCAGTCATTACTGTAATGCACCTTTTTTTTTTATACATTTACATTTATACATCTGTGATGTATAAATAAAATGTAAATGTCACTTTTTTGTATTACGGTATTACAGTAATGCGTCATTTCAGAGAATATGTCTAATTGTTATGGAAAAAATGTGATGATGCAAAACATTTTAATGGTCATAAAAACACTATATTTTCTTTAATAATTTCCTAAATTAATTCCAATAATAATTATGAAGATTATTTAACAAGAGCTATATATTTTGTTTTTCTCCCCCTTATTTTTTCACTTGATTTTGAGGTAAATTATGACCCAAGCAATTCGACCGGTTTCAATGGATTCACCATCAGTACATCTCTTTTCAGTGGTGCAGACTTTTCGTGATGCAAAAAGCTTATATTTTGGTCCTCTTTAAATTTAGGAGGACGTTTAAGTGTCTAATTTAATGCAGCAGTGATTTAAAAGCGATTTCAGGACAGGAATGGTGTTTTTAATCATTTGAACATCCCATAGAATCCTTAAAGATTTGTAAGGATGACTCCTTAATATGTTAATATCTTTAACTTAAATTCAAAAATAGCCAACCTGCCCCTCATATAGTACATGTATGTCCTGTGATATAATCCCTCAGCGTCAATGTCATATATGCAATGCATCACCTTTTGATTGAGACTAAAAAGATGAAACATTCAGTCCTCTCCAATCCTCCGAAGTACGAATGTAACCCACAAGTAACCGTCCATATGTATTGTACAGCTATTTGTTTTATTGCTGTCTTAGTGCCAAAGGCTTCATATACCCTCCTGACTTCACTCTATTCTGGATGGCAAGCTGTACAAATGGCAGAATACGAACAGCGTTTGACCTTAACTGATTTAATACAGAGGAAAATGGCGAATTGAAATCAGAGTTTAAGCGATATTTATGATTTGTCGGTTAGTGAAGATTGTTAAAATCGATCGTTTATTTTATTTTTTTTGCAAGCCCTTGACGAATTGCGTACCATTGTGGATGTTGGTCGACAAAGTGTATCTAGTTGATCAAACATCAAAGGGCTCTTATCAGATTTCTAACATAAATGTATTTGAAACATTTCTTAAAGGGTAAATTGACTTTTTTATATCCAAACATTTACTTAGAAAATCTGTTTTTACTTTGAATCAACGAAAAGACGTGCGTCATCTACTACAGCGGTCAACTTTTACACGGGTAAATGCCAAACCAGCTTGACCAAATCTTTCTGGACCTCATCATTAAGTAATTCCACAAATACTAATATTTTATATATTCAATACTGAAGTCTTGCATTGAAACAATGGTTCATCTGCCCGCGAGTCTTTTTTCACAGTGTCTTGTAATGTGAATTATTTCAGTATGCATATTGTCTTCAGCTTCACATTTTTTTTAAAGCTGCATATTGTTTTACTTTTTTTGCATCACCAATATGCTCTTATAAAGAGGATTCTGTCATGATGATTTAAATATTGCGTTCTTGTATGTATCAGCCATTTGACGCAAACATTTTAATGGCTAGTGTTCCAAACACAGACTGCTGGTTTATTCCTCACAGACTGGTGAAAAAGCAACAAATGCATAATTTTACTGTTATTTTTAATGCGTTTCTGATTTTCATTTTCCTCCAGCATTGGGTGCGCGTGTCTAAGGCTGGGAGGGTTTTTCCTTTGGGGTCATTGCCATGGTGAAGGCTGGTGTTCACTGGTGTTTCTCCCATTTGAGCCAATAAATGGTGCTAATGTTTTGTACCTTTTAAAAATAACACCGAACTAAACATGGTGCAGACCGGGGGCGAGTCTTAAAATACCTGTACTTTTCTTTCTTTTTTGACATGTTGGTGCTTTCGGGTCTTGTAAAACTTGTTTTTACAGCCTGTTTTAGAGGGAAGTTGTTTGTTGTATTCATGAAATTTCATTCACTGCTGTCAGAGGAAATCAGTCTCAAATAGCAAACTAACACCATCTTTCTCATCTTCTGTTTCAAAGTACACTGGCATTTACAGTAAAGTCCTGTCGTGCATCACTTCTACAGCTTCGCTCGATCATCCCATGATTTGAACATAGCAACTTGTTCTGGCACTAGTCTGTATTGTTAAACCTTTATTACAAATCTCTATGATGTTGCTTCATGTTTTGACACAAGCGATAAAGGCAACTTGGAAGACAGGGTTTTTCACTCTAGTATTGTTTAAATCTCCACAAAGTTTCACTCTCCCAGGGCTTTATTGTGCACGAGAGGTGTGGAATCGCTATACTCCGCAGTATTGGGATAGATCGATGCTAAAGCCATGTTATCAGGTTTGCATTGAGACATCAGCGCTACTTCACTTGACAGGCAGGCTGTGAGAAGCTTACTAGAGACCTGCTTTACTGCGTTAGAAGCTGTGGACTGTGTCCAGAATGAAGTTGCCAAGACTGGAGGCCGGTCTTCTTATCATTTCCGTTTGCTGGCTTTTTGTCAGCGTGTGGCTCTGTGACAATGGTGCTCTGTGAACTGAACTACAAATCTGGAGATGTGGAAATGATGTCAGAGGATGATCCTTGGGTGAATCTCAGGATATTATCTGTAACATAGTATTTGCGTCATATATTTCACCCCAAAATGCAAAAAAAGAGAAAAAAATTATATTTTGCTATTGTATAAAGGCGTTTGTGATCTTTTTTTAATGACAGTAAAGCATATTTTCCTCTTGTTGTCATTACCGTAATGTAAACATTTCTCTCTCATTACAGTAATGTGTGAAAAATTATATATTTATATATGAAGACTTCTGATGCAAAAACCTCTAAGTCAATCTGACATTTTTCTTTTAAATGAGCATTTTTATCAGGCTCCTACGTTTAGGTTCAGTAATTTCACTTTAATGGTAATGACAAGGTTATTATTTAATTATTGAAATGGCTTATATTCAAAAATGGCACAGATAAGAGTAAAATTAAAAACATAAAAATGCTTATTTAAAAGAAAAATGTCAGACAGCCGTAGAGATTTTTTTGCATTTGAAGTCTACATGTATATGTATATGTATATATATATCTATATCATAGATATATAATTCACATTTAATTTGCATTGATGTAATAATTTTTTCACATTACAGTAATGAGAGAGAATTTTTTGCATTACGGTAATGACAATAGGAGGATAATGTGCTTTTACTTTGGAGACTGGTTTGACTTAATTGTCATAATAATGGTTCTCTGAGAATAGGGTTCGTTGTCTGTAAAAAATATGTAAAATATAATTTTGTATTTTTTCCCCTTTTGATTTTGGGGTGAAATTTGACCTGGACAATTTCTTTTTTTTTTTTTTCTTTTTTTTCATGTTCACGATTCACCTCTTTCCAGATTTTAACAACAGAAAACATTTCAATCAAAAGTACTACATGCAAGATTTCAGCTGCGCTGGAAAGCACTTCTTATTTATTGTCTTTTGAAAAGCTTACAGCGGCCCTTAAAGGGCACCATTTGGGTTTATTTCTCATTCTGTATATCATTTCCGTCCAGTCACTCTCTCGAGTCAGGATTGTCTTTCCTCTGAGTCGTCAGCCGTGATTGTATTCTCACGAGAGCAGTGTGTTTAAAGAGCACTCTGTGCTAATGCCTGAAAGTCTGTAAAATCAGACTATGAGGCCGACACACAGAGAAACCACAATCCCGCCCTAATAGGTTTTCAGCGGGCAGCTTTTCTAGGGTTGGATTGATTAAGGGGCTACTGTGATCGGTCAGTTTTGGGTTGCAATGATTGTGAGCCTGAAATGATTGGCCAGTGGATGCCAGATATTTCACTGTGTGTAGTGTTTGCTGCCAGTTAAAAGCATTGCAACATCTTAGGGTTCTGTTGGGCAACCGGTTTCACTGTGTGTTTGTGCATTTGGATTGTTGTAGATTTGAAGAAACCAACCTTCACAGTGGCACCTTCAACTGAGCCATTTATATTTATCACACTCCTCTGTCTGAACTATTTCCCCATGCTAAATGTTATTTATTTATACTGTAAAGATTTTTGTCCTGCAGTGATATGAAATATAAAACGTGTCGAGATTTGCCGCAAATCAAGATTTGTCGAGTTCGATATCTTCATCTGTACATGCTTTGATTGATATATAAAGGACTCGAACATGATAAAATAGTATCACTTAAGCATTATAACCCTTTTTCCTTCTCTGTCATTCAGCATATAGTCTTATCCATGTATGCGCTTTGTGTATAAAACAAGCTGTAACTTCAATTTAAGGTAGTGGTCGGACTGGGAAAAAGCATTCGGATTGGGTCGTGTGGAACGACCGTTATGTTTCCAAGGAAAAAATGTGCAATATATGTCTCTCAGATGGTTCTTGGTTTCAGCTCTGGAAGCTTCATTCAATTTATATCTGTTCGTTAGGTGCTCAGGTCACAGATAGAGTCCATACAGTTCTCGTCCCTCTGATTCTACGGGTGCCTGCTTGGCTCAATTCACACTAATGTTCCATACATCGCACATTGTTTTCCTCACAGTTTTCTTTTTCTTTTTGTAACGGCTCTAACATTTCTTTTAGTGGTGAAATATTGACATTTAATGGTGTCTTTTCCCTTGTCTTTGTTTTTTTTCTGGCATAATGATTATTTATTGCACATGGTTTCCATAGTCACACAAAGGAGTTTTGTTTAAACTGGGCTGGAGTTTCTTACAATTTTATGGAAGCTTTTGTTGAAATTTTGAAAGTGTGTTTTCATGAATAAATGCCTTAAAAAGAAGTGTGTCTTTTGCTGTCTTCTGCTTCCAACATCAAAGATCAGACTACTTTAAATTAGAATTAGATCACATGCAAAGTCCCCTTTAAGGAGCTTAACATTCCCAGGCATGTATCATGCAAGTCAACATCCTTTGTACTGTGTATAAATGGCAAAAGACAGTCATCTGAACCTGTTTGCCAATGTTACATTTAAATAACAGATTTTAAAGCTGGGTTGTTATGGTTTCTCTCATTCATTTGAACTTTTCTACCCTTATATCGCTTTCATGCTTATGAATATCAGGGTTGTTCGCTTTTGAGAATTTAATTGAGAATACCTTTTAAATTTCAGTTAAATTCAAGAATTTGAATTGAGATAGTTAACAGGATGCAGAATTGCAATTTGTATTTTGATTCTACTTCTTGCAGCTGTTATGTGAATTTATTGTTAAAGGGATAGTTCGGGAAGAATGCCGGACACCAAACAGTTAATGGGCTCCATTGACTTCCATAGTATTTTTTTGGGAGTCAATGGGGTCCATCAACTGTCTGGTTTCCGACATTCTTCAAAATATCTTTTGTGTCCAGCAGAGGAAAGAAATTCATACAGGTTTGGAACAACTTGAGGGTGAGTAAATGATGACAGAATTTGTATTTTTGGTTGAACTATCCCTTTAAGTGTGTATTAAAATTTTTAGTGTGTAATTCATTTTTTGTATGAAATACCTAAAAAAACCAATCCATTCATGACATATTTCCAGAAACATTACATGGTATATTAATGATTAATGTTTGAAATGCCAGAAATTTGCATTGATTTATGTCATCTGTGTGTATATATACATATTTATACTTATTTCTAATAAATTAGCTGTCATTTTATGGCCTTTAATAGAAGGCTGTAATTTATCCTGAAGTCTTGTGATAAAATATGTACTCTACAAATTAAGGAAAAGATTGGCATAATTAGTCAAATTAATGATAGAACTTTTTGTTTTGTCACAAAACTAATGAAATTCCTCTGCTGTTGAATTTTTTTTTTTAATCCAGTAAATAAATTCCTTCATATTTTGAATTCAGGTTCCAGGTCAACATCCTGTGGGTTTGGCTTCGGTTCTAAGGCATAAAGCTGTTCTGAATTAAAGCAACAAAGGGTATAAACAACATTTAGAAATCCCAAAGGCGTGCCAAGAATAACGTCTTTTCCTTTCTCTTTGTCTGTAAATTTCCAAGTGAACACTCATTGAAATGAAGCCCTTTTGCCGTGTTAAAGGAACTGTAACGAGACCAACCGCACTGCCTTTAGATGCACGGCACGAACAGAAAGGAGCACCAAGGATTTGGAGGTAATGAGCCTGGACTGTCCTCATTCCTTCTCATTTCACTTCTGACCGTTTGAAAAGCCGCAATCTAATGAAGTATCAGGAATGGGGGGTGTTGCTCATTTATCTTGCTTTATTTGAATTCAAGGCAAAGTGACCCACTTTCATCTATGCAAAATTAAGTTGCTGTACATTAATACCTAAAAATCAAAATCTGTCGTTAGCTATCTGTGATTTGATCTGTTGTTCTTGCAAAAATGTGACATATTTTGCAAAACTCAGAAAGAGTCAACAAGATACATGTTCCTGGTCTTATTGTTAGTCAGTCCACATTATTCCAAAGTAAAAAATGCCAGCATGTACTGTAAATTGCTCAAATTTCATTATATTATAGTAGCTTTCTCTAGGCATGCTCCTTGGATGTCAGTAATCTCTTTTATTTTCACTTGGAAATGCATCAGGATACAGAAGTAAAATGGGTTGTGAAGGTTGTCATGTTAACTTTAAATTGTCAGTCATCATGGTGCCAGAGCTTGGCTTTTTTGGTTTGAGGGTGCAAGCTCAAGAAATGGGATAAAGCTTGTTAAATATCTTCAAAGAGGAAATCGATGGAAAATGGCTGAAATTATTGTTGACTTTGTAACACGTTCAGTTAGTTCATACATATCATGAGCTAGAAATAATAAACTATTTTTACAACATTTATAAAATAAGTTTCATTTATAAAAATATATTAACTAATGTTAATTTATGCTTGAAAACGTAAATTTGAAAGTTGTACATAAAGCAATGGTTATTTTAGTGTTTTAGATGAAAATTCTATTTCAGTCTTTCTACTTTAAATCTTAAATATGTGTTATTTGTGAAATTAAATTTTACAGTCAGTCACCTGTTAAAGTCAGAGCGATTATGTATTCATGATGATGTATCGGTCTGCTAAAGCCTGTGCATTGTTTGCTGGAGTTCAGAGAAATTGGAAGTAATTCAACTATTTGCATAGAATATTCAATAACAAATTAGGATGAGAATGAGCCTCAGTTAGTTTGAAAATTCTTTGCATGGACTTTGCATGGTAATTTGGCTGTTGCAGCAATAAATGGCTAAAGGCTGCGTAAATCACTTCGGGTTCCCCTTGTTGAGAAATTTAGTTCCTCATAATTACCAAAAAAAAAAAAAAAAAAAAAAACATTGACAAAGCCGAAGGGTAATCAGGCCCATGAGAAATAGCCTAATAAGTGAACCAAAATGCTTGGGTAAAATTACCCTTTTTAAATTCGTTGGATTGTCAATTAGCTGAGAGAAACTTGTTTGGAGTCTCTAGGGAAACTTTGCTTTTGCATTTTTATTGTGTGTAAGTACAGAAAGTGACACAATCATTCTAGAATAGGTTGTTCTTATTGGTCAGAAGTACAGCATTTCTTTTGTGTTAAGTTTCATAAGCTTTTTGTAATACACATTGTTTAATTCAAACAAATCCTTCTGCTTTGCTAAAGTCACTTTTCATTGTTTTTATTTTTTATAAGCCATTATAAGCCTGGCTGTGATGCTAAGCAGTTGATTGCATGAGTAATTGTGCAGTATATTCTGTATTATGCATAAACATGATGTGTTTACTAAAAGTAATGGACTGTTGCATCTCTTGCTCAGTATGTGTTTTTTCCCTTCAGTAGGTTTCTTTAGCTTCTGCTTCAACTGGTTGCCATGAGCAACTTGTTCAGTCAGATTTTCTCTTCCTTGCTAGTATCCAGTAATATGCATTCTGCTTGGGCGTTAGGCCTAAGATTGCACCTGTGTCATCAGAAATTATGCTTGCTGTAGTCAAATAATGCTTGCTATAGTGCTACCTTATCATAATGTGTTTTAGCAGATGTTGTAAATGTGTGTCCAGACTCCAGCATAAGTTCTGTTAATCTTATAGGTTCAGGGAAGAAAAATAGCATTTACTTTGTGTTTAATTATAGAATTCCCAAGGACATTTTCATTTCCCACAATCCTGAAGCGAGATCCACAAGTCAAAGATTGTGCTTTTACAGTTGAGGTGTTAACCAATGCATTGCACTACACTACACATTGCATTATGGGAGGTGTAATCATTGCAATGCAAGCGATAAGAACAAGAGAGATTTCATATTTTATGTATTTAGTTTATTAAAATTTAAATCAATTGCATGTGCATCGCAAATAACCTTTTGCTGTAACACATTTTATATGTAAATAAACAGTGACGTGTTGATATTTATTAATTAAGCAGTTTGGAAATGATCTCATATCTCATATCATCTCATATATCATATATCATCTCATATCATGTCATATATCATATCATATATATAATTTTTCATATATATATCATATCTCATATATCATATATCATATCATATATCATCTCATATCATATATCATATCATATATCATTTCTCATATATATCATATCTCATATCATATATCATCTCATATATCATATATCATTTCTCATATATATCATATCTCATATCATATATCATCTCATATATCATATCATATGTCATTTCTCATATATATCATATCTCATTTCTCATATCATATCTCATATATCATATATCATCTCATATCATTTCTCATATCTCATTTCTCATATCTCATATATCATATCTCATATATCATATTATATCTCATCTCCTATATCATTTCTCATATATATCATATCTCATATATCACATCATAATGCTATATTATAATGTTATTATAAAATGCATAGAAAATAGAAAATGCATAAAATATAATGTAATGTATAATATAATATAATATTAGAAGCAGTTTGGAAAATGGATGAATTATGTTAATTATATATCATCAATCCTTCAACCCACTTGTACCTATATTACAGTAAACTTACAAATCCATAAATTAATATAATATTATAATAATGTAATGTAAGAAATGTAATGTTAGTAGAAGCGGTTTAGAAAATTATTATATTATAATAAGTTATATTTATATGTTATATTTAATTTCTTAGCTACTTCAGATTTGTATTAGATCATTTTAATTATTTCATATTATTATTTTGGAATATATTTCTCATATGTTGTAAGTTTTTTTTATTACTGTTGCAGATTCTGTGTCATCTTTCACAATGCATACTTTTTTGCTGTGCTATCGTTTTCCAAAATGCATGTTCAGACAATGAAAGGGAAAAATACTTCCAAGGCCGCTGATAAAGTGTGCAGTCATTGTTGCGCTTTATAAAGCTCCTATGCGGTGTGGCACGGGATAGATAAGACCCATCGGGAAACTTTTTCAGGGCTGCCTCGGACAAGCATTGACCAGTCTCCTCGCCGCGGATGGATTTCCGATGGGATCTCCTCCTCAGCGGACAGCAGAGCTGTCCTCCATTAATCATCCTGAAATGTTTGTCCTTGAGGCGACTTTCAGGAAAATGCATGTTTCTATTTACCATAAAAACCTAGGACCTGAGGCTTCATTTAAAAGGCTCTGATTATGTTTAAGGTTTGAGCTCTTTAATTTATTGGCATGGTTAAGAATCAATGATTTGACTCAACTGAACATTGACTGCAATCAACAAATTGCTCTGACAGAGTGGCTTGAATCTTTTGTTCTTGCGAATCAATCCTTTCGGAAGGGTTACCAATCCTTTCACTTTCAGGTTTGTAATCTTTTCCAGGCCAGTCTTTTAAGAGGGACCTCGGTTAGAGAAGACATCAGCGCTAAGACTCTGTTCTTGTGTATGCTGCTATTGATTTCTCAACTCTTTATTGATCTCTCCGTTTGTGACCCCATCTGGTGACCCACCTTTAGTTTTAAAGCAATTTGCCGCAGCTGTTCCTCTGCTAAAACACCTTCCTCAATTCTGTCAGAGATGATGAAGACCTCTGTTCTCGGGCTATTTCTCTGTCAACCAGAACCTTTATTTCATGTAATGCCAATGTCAGGAACTCTTGCAAAGCACCATATATGTCCATTTATAAATTCAGGTCATCAGATGTTTCTTTAGGATGTTTTCCAGGCTTCACTATTTTCCACAGCAGCAAAGAATAGTTTTTTTTTTTTTTTTTTTTTTTTTTTTATACCCTGTGGCATTTCTAAGATTCTGATCAAATCATCGCTCTAAAAAGCAACTGCCCTATTTTCTCTCGAGTAAATCACGGGTAGAGTCAGCAGCAAAGACAAATAGCATTTCTACTGCAACATCACAATCTGGTTTAATAATTTCATGATGAAACTGACTCTTTGCTGACAGTATTTATCCATCATGCATCCATTCATATATTTGCAGCTGGATGTGGAAATTCTCACATTTCTTGCTTTAAATCCAGGACCTTTGTAGATTATATCATTCAGCTTGTTTTGTTGCTTCTGTATGCTTCCGAAATGACAGTCAATAGAGTGCTGATTCAAAATATGGGCTTTCTCCTCTCTATGAAAGAAGCCTTGACAAGAAATATGTCTCTTTTTATAGGTTCCTTTCCTGTTGGCTTTGAGTGTGAACCCTAAAGCTGTGGCAGTGAAAGGATTCATTCAATACACCTTCTTTGCTGCAAATTTGGTGCAACAAAGATCTTGCCACCACATTTTGTGCACATGGTAATATTCATACTCTTCCTCAACTTCTTTTTTCACACTCTTCCTGCTTTTGTAGTCCTGCCATCCTCAACCTGAAAAAAAATCTGTATTTCTATGTATACTGGATCTTATATTTTTAACAAATTTCAGCAGACTATTTATAGATGTAGATTATAGACCCGTATTTTAAATATGCAGATTGTCTGGTGTTAAAATGTGACCTATATGCAAAGGTGAACTTAGTGTAACAATTAGCAATGAGACCAAATTATGATCCAAGTTTGGAATAACAGTGTAGATGCGATGCTTCTAACCAAAAACGGACACACACTGGACTTGTTCTTACCTTTAAAACATCGCACAATAATGCAATAATTTTTAATTACAAAATAAAAACACAATACCTTTGTTTGCTCCTTATATTTAAGTTCCTGTGTTTCAGTTTGTAGTTTTCGGTTCTCAGCAACGTGTGGGTTAACATTATTGTGTGTTAAAGTCTGATTATGAGTATTTTAAAATGTAATATTATCTAATTACAAGTATATCATTTTTGTAATCCGATAACATAATCCAGATTACATGCAGTTACTTATCAGCACTGGTGGTCACTGACAAAATTGACAAAAGCAATGTTTAAAGATTTTTTTTTTTTCAGGTATTTATTAATTTAAAGATTTGGAATGAATTTGAGCCAATTGTACTGATGTCAGAATACTGTAAATTGTAAACTTTACACTAGTGGAATATAGAATTTAATAGAATTGGCTCTGAGATTAACAATAAATTTACATTTTACATTTTTTCTCAAATGTTAAATAGTTTAAAAGGTAAATATAATAATAGCAAATTTTTATACATGTAATATTCACTGCAGTGGTTGCATATCTACAGGGTGGGCCATTTATATGGATACACCGTAATAACATGGGAATGGTTGGTGATATTAAAGTCCTGTTTGTGGCACATTAGTATATGTGAGGGCAACCCAAATTCCTCAAGATGGCTGGTGACCATGACATATACTAATGTGCCACAAACAGGACTTTAATATCACCAACCATTCCCATGTTATTACGGTGTATCCATAGAAAAGGCCCACCCTGTATTTATTCCATTGTTGCACAATGCTTATAGGTAACAAATAAAAAATCGTGATGCATGAAAAATCAATAAAAATGTCTTGTATGAGGGCAGTTCTCCAGAGAAAAAAAGACTTTATAATGCCAAGATGTAGTGTGAACAAGAAAAAGCTTTTCAATATTTTTTACAGTCATCCATCCTATTAATAACCATTATGTTGTCATCTTATACGAATCATGAGGCAAAATGTATTTGTTAACCTAACGCAACACGTTGCAATAGAGGGTTAACTCACTTTCCTTTTTCAATAATCCCCCCTCAAACCCTGTCCGTCCTTGTGGGATTTTCCCTTTGATTCTCTGCTGTGATCCTGCAGCTCTGCTCTCACAACATGTTGAGAAACCAGGGCGTAAATAGAAAGAACAGCATAGCAGACATCCTTCAATCTGCAGGAGGGAACAGCAGACCGCTTGCCATTTATAGCACATTCGCCATCTTCTGATTGATGGTGGAGATGTTGGAGAGACGCCGGCGCTTCATCCAGTTCACCGGCGTTGGGACGCCCCGGTAGAGAGAGTGAATTATTGTGACAGGTTGAAAGCGCCCGCTCAGGCATGAATGCTTTATGCTGACTCTGCACTTGCCCTTCTCTTGTCTCTGTCTCTCTTTGTCTGTTATCTTCTCTCTCTCATTCTGAGCTTCACACATGTAACTCTTATCTGTGATGAACACAGGAAACTCTAATAATAATGCAGGTGGTTGGACCTGAGTGATTAGAAACAGTCTGCGCTGAAGTCTTTGTGCCTGCCGTTATTAGTTCTTTTTTTTGCCGCTATTAAACATATTCTTTAGGATATGCAAAACTCTCTGTGTCTCTTGCAATATTATTTTTTTTTTCTCCTGAAGTCTACTTCTAATGTTAGCCTAGGTTTCTTGCTGCAAAAAGTCAACATTTAATTTAGCATGACTATTTTCCACTTTCTCTCTAGTCTCATAAATAAGTCTGGTGCACATTGCAATTTATTCTGGCCAAGAACTGTCCACTTAGACAGGAGGAGACCATCTGACTGACAGGTAATCGACCAAGTAAAATTTTCTTGATTTATTTTTTGTGCCATTTTTTTTATGTGTTTGGACCTGCAATAGATCAATTTTAAGGGTGTATTTCCCCTACAACGGCGTAACTCACCATCATAGTACGATGCATCTTTTTTAGTCACGGATGTTTCCCCGAAACTGGTCGCACCTCTCATTTGAACCACGTTAGTTCAACAATAGCCTATGGGACTGCTGTTAATGTTGTCAATTTTGATTAATTGAATGCGTCCTTGCTGAATATCTTTTAGGAAAGGAAAGTCCTGTTTTCCATGATACATCCTTTAAAGAGAGACAGTGGCACACGTGTGAGATCTTTCAGAAACTCTGAGATCTTTCAGAAACGTCTCTTTCCTAGAATAATTAGGTTGCACAGTTGCTCCAGGGTCTCAGAGCGATCACAGACTCGTCCCGCGTCGCACACGTCATACTCAACTGCCTGGAACATGGAACTGCAATTATGATATCAGATGTTTCAAGAAGATTATAAATCAGTGTGACCGCTTAACAAAGCTTATTAGACCAGGGATGGGCAACTTCGGTCCTGAAGGGCCACTGTCCTACAGAGTTTAGCTCCAACCCTAAACAAACACACCTGAACAAGCTAATCGAGCTCCTCAGGATTACTAGAAAGTTACAGGCAGGTGATTTTTTTTCAGGGTCTAACTCTGTAGGACAGTGGCCCTCCAGGACCGAAGTTGCCCATCCCTGTTTTAGACAAACGCTTGCTGCATTATCATACTGACATCTTGTTGTAAAATGGATGCTAGTATTCAATATAAACAAATGATTCAAAGTTATAGTGGTGCCAATTTGCTGTTTGGTCAATTTCAAAGTTATAATTGTTGTCTCACAGCTTACAGTTCTCTAGATTATCACTACTTTCAAAAAGAAGAATCTGAGGTCTGCATGCAAATTGATGCATTGCATTGTGGGTAATGTCACCCCAGCTGTATAACTTTGACTGAGTGCTGCATATTTTGAGAAATTTGTCTTCCAGACATTCTAAGCGGCGTATGCGTATGCACATTTCATTATGTTTACTGCACACATTTCTATTTCCAAACTCGGGTGGTGTATTATAGAATGCTGAGTACAGCATCACTGACAGATGGAGGATGCACAGTGCTCTTTACACTGACAGAACAGCAAATTTATCTTCCAAAATCATCAACCGTTTAAAAGGTTTTAGAAGCGAGAGAGTCTGGCCTCCATCAAATCTTGCATCTCTTAAAGGGGTCATATAATGGTACATGCACTTTTACAAGTTGATAGTACTGAAGTGTGTGTTGGCAGTGCCTGTACACAACCATCCTATCATGATAAAAATCCATCCAGTGGTTTTGTTTTAATCTCCTTATATGTTTGACCCTCTCTGAAATCAAGCCGTTCGATATTGTGACGTCATAAGATCGTACGCCCCTCCCGCTATTGTGAGTGACAGCCGTGTTTCAACACAAGACCCGCCCTGAGCGAGCTGTGACAGCTGTCGTCATAGTAGTCCGCCATTGTTGATATGCTGGAGCAGAATGGCGTCTAAGCGATTGTGGTGTTCAGTTCATGTAATAAGGAACACAGCAGTCATTTGGATGTTCCTAAATCCGAGCCGTTGAAGATGCAGTGGCTGAGTTTTGTTTTTGAAGCGATATGCCCAAAGGATTGACGCAGGGATTCCCTCACGGGGATTCCCCACGATCGTCTGCACTTTCCTGTTTGCGTGAATCATTTCACACCAGACAGCTTTACAAACGAGAAAAAACGGATCGGTACCAACGTGTTCCTGCTGAACCTCCAGAAGATGTGAGTGTAATGTTTTATTAACCTTTATATTAGTATTTACATTAATCTTTGCGAAATTTGCAAACCTTGTTGCACGCTTCACAATGAATGCATCTAAGGTTTACACTCAGGGTACATTACATCATGTTTTCTATGTACGACGATCTCAATATAATTCATAATCCCACGTTTATAATGATCAAAGCGTGGTTATTGTGTTAGAAACGGTGTCCACACAGAACAGAGGGGCGGGGTGAGCAAAGCTCATTATCATTTAAAGACACATGCACTGAAACGGCGTGCTGAAAACAGAGCTGTTTTTGACCAGGTAAAATTAGTGTTTTCTTACAATACTAATGAGAATTTTTAATTAAAGTATATTACAAACTTTTAATTTAGACCCTAAAGAATCATATTAGCTTGTACAAAAATGGCATTATATGACCCCTTTAAGGAGCATTTTTGTTCAGTTAGGATGGCATGCGGTGTTTGAGAGTGACAACATGATTTTTGCATTTATTTATTTTGGTTGTGCTTCCCAGTGCTAGGATGTTCTGTGTGGATGCCAGACTGTTGCTATGTGGTTGCTGAAGTGCTCTTAGTGTTTTTTAGTAAGTGGTTGATAGGGCGTTGCTAGTTCCAGTGTGAAATCTCTGACATTCAGTGCTGAGATCCACCCGTCAATGTAAGTCTAAGAGTTTTTTTTTTTTTGTCTGTTTAATCATTGCCACACAGAAATTGTCAGCCAGATTGCTTTGAAAAGTAATAGCACAGCTCCTCTAAACAAAATGCATGGTTTGAGGTATAATTCATGTCAGTAGCACAAACGATGCGTGACAAGTTATGTGCCAAAGTTTAATCCTCAGGGTTAAGAGTATTCTCAAATCCACTAATTAAAACCAAAAGGGTTTAAAATGGATTAAAACAGTGTTTTTAACCTCATTATAGGATTTGTGTTTTCACAATCCACTTCTGTGAATTATAGCTGAGCAAAATGTCACTGTCTCAATCATTGAGAACAGGAGGAACCTGCAAGCACAGCTGAGATGACGTCAACGCAGACCGTCCAGCACTCTGATTTTGATGAAAAATCTTTGTCTTCATTGACTGCTTTCCATTGTTCCTGCACATTACTGAAGCGTAGTAAAATAACTCACAGCGGCTGTTGTCTGCTCCCCCGCTTCGAATTGGAAGGGCTTTCCTCCTCTGTTTGATGTTACTTGCACACATTTCATTAAGAGCCCAAGTGCTCAGTTCTCTTTCATGAGTTCATGTTTATTAAAGCCGTACGCTGAGGCGCAGAGGCTTTACGGCAAAATAAATCGAGGTAGGCTGCAGCTGGGTCTTGATTTACCATCAGGTTATTTTTCTGGGAAAGACTTCATGGACATTTTGATTAATCCACAAAGATGAACTACTTCCATACTCAGACGAAATGAAGCAAGTCAGTTCCCTTGGCAGCCATCATGGTAATATCACCAGCCAGCTATTCCACTACAGCTCCTATCTACTTGAATGGGGAAGCACAGACATTTCCAAAAAATCTGACAAAGTTACTACAGATTTTCCTCATCCCAGCTCAAATCAAGCTAAACTATATTTTTCAGGTCGGTTGAGCTAATGCACATACAATGCCTTTGCCATAAGGCTATTTCAGCTGAAAGGCGGGTCTTCCTTTTCTATAATCGTCATATTGAACATTGGTTTCTCCCATTCATTTTCCACCAATGTTTTTTCAAGTTTTTTTTTCCTGCTTATACTGTTTCTCTCTCTTTTAAGTGACATATATATAGCACTTAAGGTTTAGTTCACTAAAAAATTAAATTTTTACAAATGTCTTTCACATGACTTGTGTGTTTTGCACTCTAAGGCTAATTTAAGTTCAGATTGTAGGCAAATCTGATTATTTTTCTCAAATCAGATCTTTACAGACAGATTCTCCGCAATATTAGTTTGCTAGTGATCAAATAAGATTTGTGTTGTGGTGCAGAAGTCCTCCGTCGCAAAGTGAAATGGAAAAATATTTGGACCAAGCATTTGAACACCGTATGAATACTTATACCATTTTTGACGTTTATCATTGTGTGTCGCATTTGTCAAGAGTGACACAAAAAACTGTTTAAAATCCGATTTGGGCAGTCAAAGTGTTTGGGCACCTCCATATGTGTTTTGAATCAGATTTCAGATTTTATTTTTCTGGTATTCTAAACATGCCCTAAGATACAGAAAAAATGAAAAAGCCCTTTTTAAAATGATTGATTGCTTTTTTTTATTGTAAAAGGTATTTCAATGTCAGTATTTGAGCCCAAGTTTATTTACTGCATTTCCCACATGCTTGTAGTTGCATGTTTGCTTTAAATAAATTAATTTAGGCTTGACATTTATAATAAACGTTGTTGATAATAAATGCCAATAAAGGCTATGTTTGTTTTATGCGTATTATATTTTTTCATTCCCATTCTGTTTTGAATACCATTGAATTTAAAGGATTTGTGTGGGGAATTTAAATATGTTTATAGTATTTATAATGTTTATAAATGTTTCTTTTTGTTTACAGATATTTCAGATTATTTCAGAATTTAATAATAAAATGTGACATAGTTAGGTTCAACATATTTTCCAGAAAATACGGTATCATTCTTGTACATTTTGTAAAACATCTGTGTATCTAGCATGTCTAGACCTGTGAGAGATGATTGGCTGTAGATTGTCAGTTCTATAGATCTTCCTGATGGTTGATGTATTCTATAGCAATATTCTTACATCATGTGTCAGGGGAAGCAATAAGTGCATCGTTGCCATAACAATGCGATTGCGTCATTCACAGCACTGGGCCAGCTATATAACCAATCAAATAAGATCTTTTTTTTTTTTTTACTGTTTCTTAGTTAAGCCGTTTGTTCTGCAGTTTTAATATGCGTGTTGCAGAGAATCTGCATTGTGAAATTTTCTCTCTATCCAATTTTTGTAAACACTTGCACACAAATACAAGGGCTCATACCTCCTTCGTACTTCCTTTTTCTCTGCGTCTCAGTTTTCCACTGACTCATTTACCTGTTCTTTGAGGTCGTGCACAGTTTCTGCACTTTATGTATACAGGCTGTGGGGTTTTAGCGTCATGCTGATGCTGCGTGCCTTTCATCTCTTGGACTGACCCCAGAAAGAAAGGCGTATGCTTTTGAAATACGGCTTTCTGCCAACATTCCCATAATCAACAGCTTTGCAAGATCACAGAAAACATTTCCTAGTTTGTTACGACCTCAAAACAAATAACTAAAGCTTTATGGTATGAAAGTACAGAGTAATATTTCGGATTGGAGATTTTATTGCTGTTAAAGTGAGGAGAGTTTCAAGATGTACTAGAATGGTAAAAAGCTCAAGGATTCTTGTAATGGATGCCATGTATGTATTGTATTTAGTCTTAAAATGAATTGTTGGTGTGTAGTCTGCTAAAGATATAGATAGCTTTTTGTATAAAATTTCGATAGCCTTGAGGGCTGTATGTATCCGCTAGAGAAGCCTCTCTTTCAGAAGTGGCATCATGTGGACATAAATGGCCCTGAAAATAGGTACTAAAACTAGCAGCAATAGGCCGCATTGCTCGAATCTCTCTCAGGGGGCCGTGAGATCTGTGACTTGAGGAGATATCATTTAGAAAGGCTCTCTGTTGGAATGGAAATGGCTACGTTTGTGGCTCAGTGTCCGGCAGTCTAACAATGATCGTTTCCTACATAATACACTACCAATGAAAAGTTTGGACTCATTAAGATTTTTAAATGTTTTTGAAAGAAAGGCTGTATTTATTTCATTAAAAATATTCAATGCAATACTGTGATATTTTATTACTATTTAAAAAATGTTTTCTGTTAATATATTTTTAAATGCAATTTATTCCTGTGATGGAAAAGCTGAATTTTCAGCATCATTACTCAGTATTTAGTGTCATATGATCCTTCAGAAATTGTTCTAATATGCTGATTTGACGATCAAGAAACATTTCATATTATCATTGTATAATTATCATCTTATCATCATTGAATACAGTTTTTGCTGCTTAAGTTTTTTGTGGAAACCATGATACTTTTTTATCAGGATTCAGCAACACTTTAGTTTAGGGTCCAATTGTCACTATAAACTGGTTGCTTATTAGCATACTAAGAAATTGGCTGTTTATTAGTACTTATAAAGCACATATTAATGCCTTATTCTGCGTGACCAGATTCTACATCCCTAATATCCCAATACCTAAACTTAACAACTACCTTACTAACTATTAATAAGCAGTAATTTTGAGTTTGAGGCAAAAGTCGTAGTTAATACTGAGAATTGGACCCTAAACTAAAGATTGCCCCAGGATTCTTTTATGAATAGAAAGTTCAAAAGAACATTACTTCAATGAGCTCATTGTTTCTGCCCTAAATTAATACATTACTGTGATTTGTATATTCACATTTCTGAAATACATAACTTGGACACAGACACCTCTGATAACAGATCGCTCTAAATTGTAATGTAAATGCATGCGTTTTCTATAAAGCTGCTTTGAAATGTGTTAATTTCTTTCAGCAAAACTAATCTTGCAGACCCCAAACATTTGAATGCCAGTTTAGGAACTACTAATACTAATGGTTGCTGAATACTTTTTTTAAGCCAATCATCTGAGCCATAAATGCCATGTGTTTAATGACTCCGGAGATGGAGGAACATGCAAGACCTCCAAGGCTGCAGGCTTTGGAAACCAATACAAAGTTTATCTGTATAAGTTTGTTGTACAGATGGCTATTCTAATGAAATACTTGCGATTTTGGCAGTTGTTGTTTTTTAGTTACTTTAAATTGATAGTGTATCCCTGTAGCTAAACAAGGTCTACGGCCTGGTATTTGGGAAGCTGAATTCCCACTCGCACACCTACTGATCTAAGCCTGGAGAACAGAGAAACACATGCCCAGTTATTGGCAGCTCTCTCCAATTGATCTGGGATTGAAGCTTTGTAATTAAAGCTCTGTAATTTATTTTCACGTGGGATGTTTAGATCCCACGGCCCAGAATTACTCCACCTCCAGAAACCACCTACACACCTTTAGCTCAATCTGCCTTTCCTTCCCACCTCCTCTTTCCGCAGCACAAACATAAAATCCCAAGAGATTTTGTGAGAGTTATTACTAATAAATTTGCGGGGGAAATTAGATACATTTTTATGCAATGCAATTTTTGTGCTGTGGCGAAGCTTAGCAAGTTCAACTCTGTGGTTTAAGGCAACATTTTAATTCTGCTGATTTTTTTTTATCATTTTTTAAGCGCAACCTTTGAATCACTATTGCATGTCGCTATTGCAGGGAAATAAGGGGCATTTGTGTCAGCCAAGCAAGTACAAGGCAATATTAGGTTTTTCTTTTTATTTGATTTAGTTTTTATTGCTTTCCCTTCTGTCTCCCCTAAGCTGTGTTGGTGTCAATCTCCAAGTGTTCTTGGAGTTCTATTTATTTTTAGGATCCTTTCAAATTGAACAGCTTTGGAGGTGTAGCCTATTTTCACTATAGTGCAGCTTTTGCTGAATCCTCTCACAATCTGCCTCCGACATTTGATGAAACTGTTTCTTTAAAGAGGATGCCATTATCATTGATGTTCAAAGAGGTAACCAGATTTTTACACTTGCGGAAGAAATTGTGAGTGGTGTTTCCCCATGCAACAGGACCATCAGGTTACTATCACGCACACTCTATCAGCTTCTTAAAATAACCCACGAAACCCATTTGAAATGAGCACACAGGTACACATAACAAGACGTCAAGATGTTTGTCGGTATACGTGCAGCAGTTTGTACATCCACGACGTAAGGGATGCTGACGACACATGGATGGCAAGGAACCTTTTCCTTTATTCTCTCTCAGCATCTTTCACTCCCTCAGCTGCTCGCAGACCAGATGGCCCCGTCATCTGCGCTTTCTTCTCGATTACGTATTAATGTGTTTGTCTCTATTCTGTTTCCTGTGTCATCTCTAATACCTCCTTGGATTTCCATCAATGGATGTCAGGCGGATCAAAGGCGACACATGCACGAGAAGGAGCAGGGGTGGAGACACACGCTGAGGTCGACTTCAAAAGACACCAGACTACCTTAAGCCCTTTGTGTTGACTTGCATCACAAACCGGTTCACATTAGTGCACACATCAGAATCAGGGGAATTCTGCTGGGATAATGGCTAGTTATGATGGGAATACAAGAGCATTCATGTTAATAGAAATCTCACAATGAAATCCTTGTCCTATTTAAACCCTCCAAAAATGGAAATTATATTTGTATAAAGAAAATTAAGCCTACTTTAGGATCATTAAGATTTTTGCAGTATGACAATTAAGCACATTTCAAACTGCTAAAAGGCTTAATTTTCTGTATTCAAAATATAATATGTTCTAAGATATTTATAATTTTGGGGTCCAATTTAGATTTATTGACAGTTTTTGTAAAATGAACTCTAAATATAATTACATGAAAGCCTCTAAAATGATTCCGTACTGCATGGAAGAATATGTGGGAAATATTGCTGCCGTTTCATCATCTTTTTAATAATCGCTCCTTCCCATAATTGTCTTTTTTAATAACATCTAGACTTGCAATCAATGAGCAATAAGGATACAGCAACAATAAAGAGCTGTTGTGGAACACTGCAGAAGATGAGTTCATTAAATTGAATTAACGAGGGAAGCGTTTTGTGACACATTTGTGGTGACGTTCTCGGTTTCTGATGTCAACCCCCTGGTACACTAATCTGAGCTCAAACCGTCATGGCATAAACAAATATTATTTAGTTCAGCCATGCTGGTCATGACATTTTTACCTCATTTAACACATTTAGCACTTCTGTGCGAAGACATCTTACTGCGTGAAGCAACTGTAAATGCAACATTACTCAAAAGCTGTATTCAGAATATGTGCCTACTGCATGCTGTGAAGTACACGCTGTTTTTTTAAAGCAGAATGTGAAATTTTCTGTGTTTTGCAACGTTAAGCTTTTGCATATTACATAGTTTTACATGCTACATTTGTCATTCACCTCATTATGGAAACTACATGGTGAATGTAAAAAGCATGAAGCGTGAAATTAATATAGGTGAGTTCATGCTATAGCTACTAAATGTAAGCATGCTAGTTACTAAGCTAGTTAGCCCTTTAATTTGGTTGATCGCACAGGGATTCTGACCATCGTTTCCATACACTAATTTTGTGAATATATTTCTTCTTTGTGGCATAAATGCATTTTAAATGGTTGCGGTCTTGTACACCTGATCATCCTTATCAAGGAGTTCCAAATATTCAAAGCAGTAAATATGTGTCACATTTGAATATTCACATTTAAATATGCAAAGATATTCATTCGAAATTCACACCTGCGAAAAGCACACAGTGCCGCAAGAAATCAGTGAACAAGAGCACACAGAGACTTACAACAACTTGAAAACACAAACCGTGTTTTCACCGGAAAAACGTTTGCGGGCGGAATACAAAATGCATGCAGATTATTTGATCTGTTTTCACAACCTCCGTTGGAGTTATTTTTTAAAGATGTTTAGGAACATGCAAATATGCTATTGCGTATTCTCTTAGAACAGTTTGTGCTTGGCTTCATTCTCTGGTGTTGTTTGGATCAGAGTGAGAACATTGCAGACAAAATGAGATGTGGTAAGTCTTAACAAATACGAAGAAAATATCTTCTTAATGCTGGGGAATTTCAAGCGTTATAGAATTTCGTATTAATTTTCCCCCCACTGAAAAAAACGAGGCGCTGTAATCACATCTGCTAAAATACTCATTAATCAATAAATCTTAATTATCATAGTAGCTTCAAATGAACCACAAAAAGCGTTTTTCAGCTTATTCTCAAATGTTGCTTCCCTCATTAGCAGTTCGAAAATCTGTCAGTAAACAGTTCTTCATTAGGCGGCATCGACATGTCAAACGACACAAATAAGACATCAAATGCAAATCAACCCAACTCAGTCGATGAAGTTGCTGGAAAGAGTTTGCTCAGGGCAGATATTACAAATAATTAGCGAATAGAAATTAGATTTAGCTTGAATTGGGTTCTCGACTACTTAAGACGTCTTGCTCAATATCTCGCATGAAGAAACTTTAAAAACAAATTGAACGCTTTAGAAATACGCTGAATGAAATGGTTAATCATTTCTGCATATATTCCTCAGGGCTTCCTGCGTGACTGTGGGTGTTACAGCCCAAGTCATAATGAACCATGACTTCAGCTAATAACCTTATCAAGCCCATCTCTCCGACCACAGCTGAAGAAGCCACAAACCTCCTCTAATCCGCGCCGACCACTAATGAATCCCCACGGTGGGAGGATTATGGGTAGTGAGCTGCAGGTTTACAGCCATAAAGGTTCCAAATCAAGACCAGACCTCCTGACCTCCAGACGGGCTGGACTGCATAGTTAAGGGGGCCTGCAGTAAACATGAAGTGTTTTTCTTCCAGCGCTGTTCACATCAAGCTTATATTATCTGAGATTGGTTCCGCTAACGAAGCCTGTGCAATAGCCACTGACCTCTGCGGTTACACAACAGAAACATCTTATTGATTTCTGTATCAGTTTTCAGGAGCAGAGATCGGCCTCATCGCACACCAGGGCTGTAATAATGATTTTTGATGTAGAGAGTTTGGATTTGCTTTCTAGGAAAGAAAAACTATAAAAACAACTGAAAACATTTACTTTGTGGCTTTTAATGCATACTTTCAAAGTAATCTATATAGTGTACCATTAAAAGCTGCCAAAATCAATTTGATAGATATACTGTATGAGTAACATATCACAATTAGGTCCCATTCGGCTAACATATATGAGCAATATATTGCTCATTGCTATGTTAGATAATGCATTAACTTATGTTATCGAATGGGAACTTATTGTAATATGTTACCTATATAAGTATTGTTCATGTTTACTAGTTAATGTTAACAAATGAAACCTTGTTGTGTTTCCGATATATGCATTTAAAATGTACTTTTACCCCCATCCAGCAAAAGTAAGTAGCATACAAGTCTTAAAGCACTTGCTTCCAATGTGTACAGCCCTAAATTTCAGTGCAAAATGTCGAATGTTTGTAAGGTCTTTGAAGGTAATGTGTTGGACAACCATTTTCTAGCCCATTTTCTTGAGTTGAACTTGGGGGCAATAGTTAAGACAGCTCAACAATGAACTTGTCCTCTTAGTAGGACGGCTTCAGCAATCTTCATTTTGTCATGGATTTGTACATTCTTTGGTTTCCCCGTTAGTAACAGCAGGGGCCGTTTCTCAGCCTATTAATACACAACGATGCTGATAAAAAGACCTGTGGCGAATCCACCCAAGGCAGCGCTATTTCTGTCGTGATTATTCACTGTCAGTTCTGTCATGTTCCCACTCGGGATGTGTGTTGTTCACAGTACATTCTACAGTATAAGGCTGTTGTCAAGTTTTATGTCCCGGACAGTTGGCATTGGGGAGTTTTTTATTATTTTTGGAGAGTGGCATTTGTACCACCTCCTCCTGCTGATGTGTGAATATCCAATGAGTTTTAACTTTTATAAAAGAGATCATTCTTCTTTTTGTTTGACTCTTAAAACGGACGTTTGAAACCCTTTCTTTTTCTCCTATTCCTTTACGGATCAGGATTGGTTAAGAGGCAGTTCTCATACTTCTGACTTAGTTCCTTCAATTCAAAACAGAAACTGTGTGGTGTCCGCATAACTTACTAAAATTCATCAGAAAGATCACTGCATTTCATCTCACATTTATTTGTATAGCACTTTTCCCAATACATATCGTTTCAAAGCAGCTTTACAGAAAATACATGCATTTACATTACAATTTAGAGTGATCTGTTTCAGAAATGTACATATAAAAATCACGCAGTTAGCTAACAATGTATTCATTTAAACAATGTATTAATATAAGTCAAAAACAATGAGCTCATTGAAGTAAAGAATACATGTTGTTAACAAATGATTAGGATATTATGTAACATGATGCATGTTGATTCAGAGTTGCGTCATCTGAAGTCCTCTTGGTCACAGAAACAGATCTTAATTCTGTTTAGCATGTAATGCGCATGCAATTTCAAATATGTAAATTCAATGTAATTTTATAAATGTTGTATTTTCAACAGAATATCAGCATTTTCCCATTCAGCAGCGTTAAGGTTCATTATTTACAATGATATGATGATTTGATGTGGCTTTGCAAAGTAGCACAATCTCAAAGTATGATCTGGAGACATGATATTTATATATTTCTATATCTTCTAAGAATGCAATGAAGTGCACTGTCTAAAATCAAATACTTTTCTCTTTTAAAGTGGGCAGAGCCCTTATTCTTTTTGTTTACAAGCCTTTAATGGAAGATAACTGACTCCACATGATGCCATTACAGTTATGGCTACCAATATCTTGCCATTAAGTCTGTTTATGCAAGCTGAAACAAAAGTGAAAATTAGCCCTTTGTCATTGTGGTTGCATTAGAGGAAACTCAATTTGTGTTACTCACAAACAGAGATGGGGTTCATCAGGATTTTTTTATTCATCAGGGCGTTGATGTGTGTGAAAACCCCCACCTGTCTCACCTGGATGTCTCACAGTAATGTTATTGAGCCTGAAGCATTTTGAAGTTTAAATCTGCATAATTTAGTCAAAAGCCACCAGCTTCCCTCCTGAAAGCCCACAGCTGCCTGTCCGTACAGCCTGAGTGAGCCTGAAGCAAAGCTTTAAATCCTTTCAGAAGTTCACTTAAAAGAATCCACATTTTCTTTTTCTCCTATTTCTTTTCCACATGATCAGGATTGGTTTAATGGCATGTGTTCATGTTGGAAATCAGAGTTTATGACATCTTTTATGAACCTTATGAACAGCATTTATGCCGCATTCCTTTGACCTTTTTAAAAAGTATAGAAATGAACAGAAATGCCGATGGTCACTAAGACTTACTGATATAATAAACAAGAAATATCACAGCAACAGAAGTTAGCTCTTACCTCTGTTTAGTGTGTATTGCACGTAGAATTTAAAAATGGAATTGTTTGTTTTACATTAAATCCGCCGTGTTACACATCCCCTTCAGCAGCATTACATTTATATATTAATTTATATTTACAATGAATTACATTTTAAAACATATTACAATAGAAAATATAATTTAAAATAGTTATATCTTATTAGATATAGTCTTATTTACCAACTAACTGCAACCTTGGTGAACATTATTTGTTTATGTATGTATGTATTTATTGTATTTTTATATAAACCATCAATGTAATGCTGCTGCTGAATTGGATTGTGCTCTACTTTGCACTCGGTGAATCCAAATGCTGTGGGACTAAGAATCCCGTTTTAGTTTCTTTATTAACCTGAGGTCCACAGGAAAAACAAACAGAAAAGAATCTGAAAGAAAAATAAAGCAACACCTACAATATCTGTTGCTCCTACTCCGAAAATGTGATTATTTAATTAAAGACTTTGTTGTAGGAGCCAAATTAAGCTGAATCAGTGAATCCCAGAGGAACCATTTTGGGTTTACTGCATGTCTCCAATGACAAACGCATCACTTTGTGGAAATCAACATTTTTATATTTTATTGGATAATTGCTTGCCATATGAGAACTGTGGACAGCTATTTAAGGTCCTTGTCTTTATTTGTATCACAGATGCATTTGGTGTTTTTTGAATGAATTTTGAATTGAATTAATGAATACCGAGCAATCTATCTTTAACTTAAAGTTTACAATCTGCTTTTCTGATGTTATAGTTTTGATTCCTGTGGGAATAGCAAATCAAGCTGTGCTCGTTAGATCCCACACAGTGAGGTTTGATGTCTCTGTTAAAGCACTGCTCATGTATTACAGTAACTCGGTAGAAAGATTCTGAGTAATTTCATGTCGATTCTGATTAAATTGTTCATTAAAATCTGTGCAATTTTAGAGGTTGCAATGCAGACTAGTCCATTTGCAAAAACAATAAATGTAATTATCCCACCGTTGTTCCGCAATATAACAGCAGCATTCATTGAGTCTTGGTAACTTACAACGGATTATAGAGATTTTAATGTGCAGTAATACCCATAGTTTTTTTTTTTGTTGTTGTTGTTTTTTATTTGCCTGTAAATCCAAGGTGGTAACTAAACTCGGCTCTCTATTCGTGGAAAGAGCTGACATTGCTTGTCTCACTATAATAAAAGAATCTGTATCCTTTTGTTTGTCTCCCACCTGCTAAATTATCCCTGCTCCTGAGAAGATGCATCATTCGGTTTTATGATAATCTTGTTTTTTGGCAAGTGTTGGCCAGGCAGAAACAACAAGGGTTGATTGCGAGGGTGTTTTGCTTTTCGTTTACAGTCTTTGTCATGGGGTTACATGCTGCTTTTTTAGTTTTTCTGAAGGATAAATGCTGCTTAACCCCCCCCCCCCCCCCCCCCCTAGTAAACCACACTTGCTGCTGTTTGAAGGCCACACATCGAGACTTCCACACTGGCAAAATCCAGTCGTCGTATATAGTGGAATCTGTTCTGCACGCAGCTTGAATACTGATATCACCCCATGTTCAGGGAGTGTTAAAGGGTAAGTAAGGGAATGTCCAGCACACAAAATTGCCTTTTGTGCGGAAAGGCCACTGGGTAGTGCAGATAAACAAAGAAAATTATTTATAAACTTCCTTTAAGGCACAAACAAACTCTTGGGAACCACAGTGTAGCTGGAGTTTCAAAGCTAAATAATACAATTATGTACTTTACTACCAATAGGCTATATGTATATCTTCATATCATACGACTTGATAATTTGTTTGCTGATGGGATAAAATAAGTCATTCTAATACTAAAGTGACTTTGTATTTGGAATCGTATGATAATAATGTAATTGAAATACATTTGAATAATAATAACAATAATAAAATAATAATGGGTGGTTGCTAGGGCTTTGCTTTGCAGTTGCTGGGGTGTTCAGATTGGTTGCTAGCAGGTTGTTAGGTGGTTGCTAGGGTATTCTGGGTGGTTGCTAAGGTGTTGTATGTTGTTGCTTTTATCACTGCAGGATAAGAAATAATTTAATTTCATGCATTAATTCGTTTTTGTTGTTGCTATGCAGTTGCTTGGGTGTTCAGACAGGTTGTTAGGTGGTTGCTAGGGTATTCTGGGTGGTTGTCACCAAGTGGCCGTCATGCTAAAGTGTTCTGGATGGTTGCTAGGATGTTGCTATGTAGTTGCTAAAGTGTCTTGGGTGGTTGCTCTTTTTTTCACTGTTTTATCATAAGCCAGACAAAGTTTTTAATTTCATATATTCATTTTATTGTTGTGGTTGCTAGAGCATTGCTATGCAGTTGCTAAGGTGTCTGAGTGGTTGCTTCTTCTTTTTTTTTTCTTCTTTTTTTACTGTTTCAAGCTTGCAACAATTTCCATTTGAACATCAAGTATAAATAATTACTGCTAGTTATCAGAGTCCTTCGGAGATACAGTCCAATAAATATGAAGATTAATGATCAGCCATGAGCCACAGTTTAAACACATTTTAATGTAGTTTATCATTTTCAGTAAGTCTGCTAAATGAGATTTCAGCTACATCATTAACAGCATCAAGATTTACTAGTAAAGTTTTAGAAGCAAACTTTCACATCCAAACGTGCAAAGTCATGTGACCCGGCGTCCTTTGCCCATCTATACTGTTGTTATACACTGTGTTCTTTGATAATTGTGGTGCATGCTTTTTGTTTTATTATTAGAGACCATAATTACAGTTATACACCTGGATGTTCTTCCTTGAGTAGTCATTAGCACATGTCATACGCACTAGAGCTGCGCCTGGTATATATGTAATTATATCTGTAACACTCTTAAAATAAAGCTGTCTGTGTTCTGTTAGGTGTGCTCACTGTCCTCTAATGAGAAGTTAGCATTGCTTAACTACAGACGAATGGACAAGAGAACCCATACCTGACAGTAGGAACTCAATGTGATGTGAGGTCAGTGGTGCAGCAGGCTTCAGACCTGTAGATGTTCCATATGAAGCCGTGAAGGAATCCAGCAGGTTTGTTTCTGCACGAAGCAGCATCTCACATTCTAAACAAGATTTTGCAAGACTATCACAGCTCACTGTATTGCATCTGTGATTTTTTGATGTTAATTCTAACTCCCACCATCTGAATTACTGATGCACATCCTACCCAGATGGCCAGCTCTCAGTTCTGCGTTGGATTATAAGCATTGGCATGGATGCAGCGTAGCTGTGGAGCATTGCACTGAAAGGTTTTGTAGTGATTTCAGATTGTGGCTAATGGAACGCAATGGCCCCAAAATGTATTTGGATGCTTAACCACTTAAAACACTTACACCACACTTAAAAATGGTTGTGCTCCTTTGCATTATTACACTGCTCCCTGACTGATTGTCATTGGTTGGTCTTGACATTCCGAGGTACATTTTTCTATAATGATCGTCGTCCTTAGCAATGCCGAATAATGATGCTCAACCAAGTATTTTAGGTGGGCACATCTTTCATGTCTCTCGTATCACACCGCAGATGGACGTGCTCTCATGTTTCATTCAAACGCAGCTGGTGCCATCTTGTGCCTCAGCCATCAACTATTTACAGTAAAATGAAACCAGAGAACTTCAGTATTGTCATGGTTTCACCAGGCTCCTATGTCCCGGCCACACAGCAATCTCACTCATCCGAATACTAACCGTCTGCACCCGTTCAAATCAGCTCTGGTATAAAAGCACACACCTGACACACAGTCATTGTCTGTGTTCGAAATCGTCCCCTATACACTGAAAGAGGTCCCTATTTGAGGGACAGCCATTTGTAGTGGCACCCGAAACCATAGTGGACGTTATCGAGTGCACTCATTTAAAGGATTAGTTCACCTCAAAATGAAAATTTCCTGATAATTTACTCACCCCAATGCCATCCAAGGTGCCCATGTCTTTCTTTCTTCAGTGGAAAATAAATTAAGTATTTTGAGGAAAACATTTCAGGATTTTTCTCCACACAATGGACTTCAATGGCAACCAGAATGTTGAAGTTCATATCAATGCCGTTTCAAAGGGCTCTGAAGTGCTTCAAAGGGCTCTGCACGATCCCAGCTGAGGAAAGGGGTCTTATCTAGCGAAACGATTGGTCATTTTCAAAAAATAAATAAAAATGTATATACTTTTTAACCACAATTGTTCGTCTTGTGCTGGTCTGCGACGTGCCACGCGTTGCGTCATCACGTTGGAAAGGTGTAAAAAGGTACACTCAACGGCTAGAGAATACCCATAATGCACTGAGAGAGTCGCGCACAGAATTAATTACCGTGTCTTGCCAGAAGACTCGCCCGCAGCTGATTTTTCATCCATTTTCTAAACCGCTGGACCAATATTGGTACAGCGTAATAATATCATACAGGTATAAATTCCTAGTTTAATTGATTATTAAATTGTTTAATTAAAGGTTGTAAATAGTTTTCATGACAGAGTTCAAGATAAATGTTTTCATTACTACAGGAGCTGCCAGGTAGCTAAGTGTCAAATGATTTTTAAACAGCAAGCACAAACTACGCAAAAGTGGCAGTCCTTCAAGCGCACTCAGTGTCCAAATTCCCTCACTTGTTTTCATTCACTCTTTCATGTGAACTATATTAGTCAACAGAAGTCGATCTCTCGGGTAGATTAACAAAAATAGCCTAGGTTGCAATTTGGCGAGAGTTACCCTTTAATGCAGGGAGTAGGGAATGAGGGTATAAGGGGCAATTTCAAACACAGCCATTGTCGTGTTACGTTTATGGTTATGATGTGTGAATGCAGCATAAGCTCATTGTTATGGTTCAGGAGGAACTGTAAAAGGTGGCTGCTGTTTGTTTACAGTGCCTGTGACTGTCTGTACAACACCACATAGCTTTATGGAGTAAGTACCCTGGTTGCCTTAAAATGTTGAGTTTATAAAAAAAAAAAAGCTAATAAAATGAAGGAGATTGGTTTAATCAACAGAAACTCAAAATAATATATTATCTGAAGAACGTAAATTATCTAAGTTGATTTGACAAAAGAAAAAAATAATGAAAATATTTTTACAGTATTCCTTAAAATCAATATTTTGCAAAATTTTTATATTTTCTTATATGGCAAGTGGCCACGTTGGGGTAGTGATCACCCTGTCAGGGTTTATTTTGCAATAACAGCTGGCTAGATGTATTATTCCTTACTAACAAAATGTCAAACCATCTGGCATTAATTTGAAAGAAATATAACACTTTTTGACTAAAAATATAGTTTTATCACTTGACACCTAACTTCTTTTATATTTATATCTAACAATTAGTTTTATGCTTCTTTATTTTCTTTGATGCTTAATAATTCTTTTATACTTAATCATTAATTTAATGTAACTTAAATTACTATTGTTCAATAGTGTCCAAATAATTCTTGGGGCCACGTATAAGTGTCCCCATGTCTACTCCATCGGCAGTGCCTTTCCTTCCAGCAACTATAATGACAGAGGACAGACCTCAGGTGCTCCTAAACATAAGAGGAGCCATATTGCTCTAAATTTGGCCTGACACCCCAGCCCGTGGGGAGGCCCACATCTGCACTCTCTCTGAAGTGTGTGTGCAAATGTTTCTGCAGTGTCTCATTTGCCATTAAAAGAGAACAATGGTAATATATTCAATGTGTTTACTTCCTCTTGAGGTTAGTTGCAGAGTGTTATTTGTTTGTGCAGTGCACAGGGAGTTTAAGAAAGCAAGTCTATTAGATACAGAAGGGATGATTAATGCATATGCTCATTATTTTGCATGAGGTTTACATTAATTAACCTTCAATCTCACCATTGAATGTCAGTGTGAGGGTTACAGATGGGGAGACGTATGCTCTGAGTTAGCATAAACACTCTCTTATGCAAGTTATTACAGACTGTGTTGGGAAAGTACTCAAAAAATATAGCTAGGGTTAAGTTAGCCTAACTAACCCAACCCTAAGATACCAACTTTTACAGAACAATTAGCCAATTTGAAAGATAGTGTTTAGAGAAAGTAGATACAAGCTTATGCCAAAAGTAAGCAATGCTGCATTTTGTACATATGAAATATTCTACACAGAACTTGTAATTTGTTCTTATATAGGTTTATTGCCAGCCCACTGAAAATAATTTGATGTAGGATTGACACTGAAACAATTTTCTCTAAGATATTGCTTGTAAATTTCATAAAAATGCTGTAATTACAAAGAAGTGGCGAGTAACATTGATTTAAACATGACATTTTGAGGTAGTATTCTCTTGTAAAACATACTCCAGTAATCTGTTTTATTTACAACTTTTAAAAAAAATGTAGTTTTTACTTTACAATGTAGTGTGTGTCTGTTAAAGAGGAAAGAAAGTGAGTCAGATAATGTAAGGCACGCAATGTCATCTCCGAAAGGGTCCAAAGAAGTTTCAAATATTGTAAAGAAACCTTTAAAAAAATAGTAACTGTAGTAAAATTACTTTTATTGTTTTCTGTCCTTTAAAGTATGTCGATACTCTTTGAATGACACTAAAAACAGCTCTAAAAGATTCAGATATTTTTAACAAACACATTAAAAAGAACCGATTAATTCATGAATCAGACAACGCTAGTTCAATACTAGGCACAGAACTCGCTCACTCAACCTGCTGAAACATTGTCAGTGCAAACCTGTGTGTAAAAATACCATTGCAATCAACTCTCTTCCAGTTCAATGGCTTCACTATTTGTAGCCACGCTACTTCTGAACACCAGGTGTGGGAAACCAATAACATGCTAAAAATACAGACTATATTAGACTGACATGCATTCAAACAGCCTACTCTGCTTCTCTTTCCAAGTTGCGGGCGACTTGTGAAACTGCAGTTTACTTTATGATTCAGTTGCAGCTGTCATGAAACTTTATTTAACAAGGGTGCAAACTGTGTCCAATGGTCCAGATGGCGGTCTGAAGCTGTGTTGATCTCTTCCCTCAAAAGAGAGCAGGATGTTTAGTGTCATTAACACAGAGCTGATCATTATTCAGAAAGGAAGACATTTGTTAATGAAGTTCTTCCCTCTTCACATCATTCCCAGCATCTTTAATCAGTTGCCAACAGGTCAGAACCAGGTGAATGACAAACTGTAGATGCCAAACGAGAGAAACTGAAGACTGGAGTAATGGAAGGAGTGAGTCTATAGTTAACGTGCATCCTACTGTGAATGATTTGATTATGAATACATTTCCAAGTCTTTATCACGCAGACCTGATATATTTGAAGTTAGGTGTGCCTTTGCTACTTCCATTTTCATGAAAGGCTTCAAACAGAGGTCAATTTAATGAATGGCTGCGTCACGCTGAAATGGTTCTTTCTCTCTGCCTGCATGGGAGAATCTATTTTAAAATGCCGCACAAAAACATTATGTAGATTGTCTCAAGCAGTATCAAGTGGAGACGTATACAATCGTAACTCATCATCAGTATGTTCCTTTCTTCTCTAATGGCTCTGATGGCCGAAGATGGCGAGCACAACTTGGAAGGTCTGAATTGTGAACTAATTTGAACGAATGAATTGAGAACTGTGAGGTTGATCTTGTGAGCACAGTCAGTGAGGAACATCTTATTGAGTCCTGTTAAGTACAGCAGCAACCAAAGGATTCAATTGCAAAGACCATGTAGCAAAAGAATGAGCAATTTCTTGAGTTTAAAAAGGATAGTTCACCTAAAAGAGAAAATTCTGCTATTGGTGTTGTCACAAACTTGTATTTTCTTTCTGCATTGATGACATTATTGGCGTTGATTCTCAATGTTTCAAGCCTGGTTGTGACATGTCATGTTTTAATGTGATATTCCAGAGTTTCTTTTTGGAGCTTGACAGCTAGTGATGCACCAGAATGAATTTGAAAAAAATATCATCTCTTTATACACTACTGTTCAAAAGCATGGGGTCAGTAAGATTTTTTTCTTTTGAAATAAATTATTTTATTCAGCAAGGATGCATTAAATTGACCAAAGGTGACATTTACATTGTTTCAAGTGATTTATGTTTCAAATAGATGCTTTTTAAATCATAAAATGTGTCACAAATGTATCATAAAATCGAATAAAATTGAGAATAATAATAGTAATCGGAATGATTATATTAGAATGATTTCTGAAGGATCATGTGACACTGAAAGACTAATGCAGAAAATTCAACTTTGCATCACAGGAATAAATTACATTAATATACAGTATTCAAATATAAACAGCTATTTTAAATTGTAATAATATTTCACAATTTTACTGTTTTTGATTAGAGACTTCTCTCAAAAACATTTTAAAATCTCACCGACCCCAAAAGTCCTTACACAAGCTTCTTTCTTCAATGTGATTTTACAACAATTATGACTTTTAATATTAAAAATGTTTTTTTTTTTAAATTGAATTCTGATTAATTTTGGTGCATTTGTATTAACAGCCACTAGTCACTGTCCATTTGTCTTACATAAAAAATAAATAAATAATAATCTTTATTTTTAAAATACATTGTGATCCATAAAAGAAAGTCAGTTTTGTACAGAAGCCTGTTTCTGTGGCAAAAAAAGAGAACATAAAATATAATTGACTATATTCCTCACAGTGTGACTATTTCTTATTTAAAACTGTTGGAATGACATGAGGGTGAGTAAATGATTGAATTTTTTTATGAACCATTCTTCTATGCTTATAGAATTAAGCATTTTTAGGTGATATAAACTACATAGTTTGTAAAGTTCTTGTATACGAAAATGCTAGACAAAAGCTCATAGTGACCTCTACACTGATGGCCTCCAACTAGACGCCCTTCTTGATCTGTGTTACAAATGGAATAAACATCTTAATTTTAATCTCTGCTCATTTTGAAGTAAATTAAATAGTTGTTTTCCCCTCCTCCTCGAACTAAAGTCTAAGATGAATTCGACATGAATTGCATAACACAATGGATGTTGTTCTTGCAGATTATATTGACACTAGCAAAGTCATTACATTCGCTTTGTAAGGCCTAATTTTCTCATTTCCCCAGCATCACATTTGTGAATATGCTCAGTGAGTACTTGTGAAAATGGTTTTGTGACTCACCATGTAAACCAACACTTTCTGCAGACAAACTTAAAGTCTGCAAGCTTTATGTCTTGCATAACATCTTAAAACTGATTAGAGGTGGTGTTTTTTTTTAAAACTCAGACCGGCTGATAGATGGCTGGACGGCTGAATAAACTGTAGACGGCTTTGCTTTGCCACATGATGCTCAAAGCATCTCGGAGGCTGTGGAAGATAAGACGCCATTGTACACATCAGACATACTTTAGCTTTTCTGCTGCTTTGGATTCCTTGCAGGTTTCTTCCAAGTCAGTCATGCTGCGCTATGAAATGATGTCTCTGACCAAGTGTGATCCCCTGTTGGGAAGACTACACAGAGATGTCAGCTGGTCTTGTTCAGTGACCTTGTGGACGCAGGGAATTGGTTTGCACCGTGCGAGAACATTCGGCCCACACCCACAGGATTCAGGGCTGTAATAACGGCAGTGATGCTGTTGGAGGAAACCTTTCACGCTCGCACTTGATACCATATTATGTTTATCGTCCAGGATTCAGGCACATCGGAAAGGCTTGTTTGCTGGATGTTCAGGGATTCTGGACTGTGTGTGAGGCTTGGGAAATGGCCACTACAGGTCAATCTGACCTTTTTAATTCAATAAGTATATTTGACATTGGAATGCTGCATGGTAATTAGGTTTATTCTGAATCAAATTGTTCCAAAACCAGATTACCCAATAATCGGATCCTGATACTTCATTTCTGATCAAATAAATGCAGGCTTTGTGAGCATAACAAAAACTTTTGATTGATATGTTAACATTTATTTATTTAATGCTTATTTTTATTTTTTCCTAAAGAATTTTAGGAGAAATATCTGAGGCAAAGTCACTAAAATGCAATGGCCCTGTTGGTTTGGTTTAAATGTAAATCTAGCATTTTACTGAGGTTTATGCTTAAAACAAGAACACTGGAGGTTTATGCTTAAAAAAACAACAAAAAAACACTGGAGTAGGAAATAAATTTAAATTCAAAAATTAAAATTCTTCAAGACAAGTTTTAGTATCTTCCATAATTCTCAAGTGAATTAATCTTGTTTTAAGCATGTTTAGATGTTGTTGTTTTTTTTTCAGTGTAACTTTATGGCAGAAGCCTTCTGGTTCATGGTGTTTGGTTACAGAGACAGAACAGAGCTGTCCCTAATTATCATTACACACAGCTTGGGCTCCTGCTCACGCTGGCTGACATTTTGATTCAGGAGCGTGAGAAGGAAAGCAATCAGCGACCAACCACGAGCATCCAGCGGTGATCACCATCCATTTGCGACGTGTTTACTCTGCTGCTTCCTCGTCTACCCACATAAACAAGGATGCTTTTTTTGCGTTTACAAAATGAGAGGTTCTGTTCGGTCTGGAGTTTGATGTGTCTTCAGAAGTGTGATAGAGCGTGATCACACTCAGTAGGCTAGTACTTTCCTGTGTTCTCTCAAACCTTTTGAAATCTGGAAAAGAAATTCAATTGGATGCCACAATACCTTAGATCCTTTTATAGATGTAAGCCTGAGGACAGAGATTTGATGTCGTTGGCATTGTTGGACAATGGAGAATAATAGTTTCCCTGGGAAACCTTGACAGATATTTGTTTACTTGAGAGATAATGTGAGAAATCCACCCTCAAAGCTGTTTGTCTCACTTTGGCTCAGCTTGGATTTCAGCACAAACAATTCACACTGTGGGACTGCAGCTATTAAAATGTATTTCTCTGTCCTCTGGAATACTTGATTCTGATTGGTCAATCATAGAGTCATATATGTTTATGTAAGGTATACAATTGACAGTTGCCCATGGCAAACAATCCATCCATCCATCCATCCATCCATCCATCCATCCATCCATCCATCCATCCATCCATCCATCCATCCATCCATCCATCCATCCATCCATCCATCCATCCATCCATCCATCCATCCATCCATCCATCCATCCATCCATCCATCCATCCATCCATCCATCCATCCATCCATCCATCCATCCATCCATCCATCCATCCATCCATCCATCCATCCATCCATCCATCCATCTGCTAAGAATTAACATTTTTGCATAATCCTTTTAAGATCACTCAGTTTTTTGCTTTGACTTCAAGCCTTAAAGGTATAGTTCACCTAAAAATGAATGTTATTGAAACGTTAATGAAAGGGACGCTGTGACGCATGATGTAAGTGCTTTGTGACGCTGGCGTGTGAAGTGGCATAAACGCTTGTATGACAGTAGACTGGAAGCAGTGTTTTTCTTACACACACCTACACTGATAAAAATTATTTTGTAGCGAAGTAAATACTACAGATGAAAAACAATGTAATTTACCTGAAAAAGTTAGTTCAGGCAAGAAAAAAATAAATAAAAAATCTATATTAGTACTCAATTCAAGCATGTAGAAATGAAAGCGTAAATATCAACGTTATAAAATTAAGTAAAACTATCATGCACTGGGCCTTGAATAATTAATGAGGTTGATTTTTCACTGTTTTCCAACTGTATTTACACTGTTTTATCATTGCTTTTGTTGTTAGGATTAGTAACTTGCCATTTTCTGACATTTGGAGTGCATTTTCTACTCAGAATGACATTCAAACACCAAAACGACCCATCAAATGTTACCGTCATTGTGTATTGTCTACCAAGTACTGAGGTCTCTGCGTTCATGAAGCACAAACTCTGATCCGTAGATATGGAGTCTCACACAATATCTCTTGTATTAATTAATTACTGTAGATATTTCTAAGTATAGCATATACTTTAAAAGTGTGGTTTAATTCAATGTTATATTGTTTGAGTGAAATGTATTGCAAAGGAAAATTCAACTAAATAGATTTTACTCAACCTTTTACTTGCTAAGTTAAAATTACTATGTTATTTTCACTTAACTTAGTTAAGTAGAGTTTACTTAATTCCATATGTGAAATTTACTTAAAAAATATACGTGTGAAACATATTCGTGCAAAAACTTGCCAAAGAAAAATTAAGTAAATTTTACTTATTGTTTTTTTCAGTGTACAGTATATCATTTCAGAAGACATTGATTAATCCACTGGGGTTGTATGGATTGCCGTCACAATCCCTGTGTTTTATTTTTCAAACGTCAACTGAGCGGCACACATTCTCTTGTATTTTATGGACCATTTTAAATATTTTCCTAAAAATCTTTCTTTGTGTTTATCTGAAGAAAGAAAGTTATATTCATTTGGGATGGCATGAGTGTGAGTAAATGATGAGAGAATATATATATTTTTTGTGAACTATCCCTTTAATCAGGAGTGTCTTTGCACTCTCAGTTATATCGATGCGTTTGCTTCTAATAATGTGCACCAATCAGTGTAATGATGCTGCCTTGGACCCTTTATCTGCTTATACTGACATGAACTCAATATGTGTTCGGTTGTGTCGGATGCAATGCCATTGACCTGCCGAACAAAACAAATGTGACTTAGCTGTGAATAGATCATATGGTCATAACCTTGCTGTCCAAGTACACATCATGCAGGGAATTGTCAGGCATATAAATCAAATCCAACACCTGATATTATGCTGGATGCACAACTCTTTGCCAGCAGTGACAGAAAGACAACAGTAGACATGCCTGGTGTCTAATATTTTTAGACAAAGATGTATCAGCTGATAACTTCATATCGTTCAGGGGGAGAGAGATTTATTTCATAGACGGATGCTTCTCCAGAGCTGCAAATGGCTGACAGGGCCATTCCCATGAGGAGGAGGACAGGCCAAATGTCATCGGTGTCTGCCGGAATGGAGCAAGTCCGGATATGAGCCCACAATCCATTTCAAATGTCAATATTACACAGGGACTCATGCATCTCAAGATCTAGTGAGTTGTTTATCTAGATATTTTTTGGGGGGTTAATTTCCTAACAAATTTCATGCAGTTTTAGGGGATACCTTGAAAATAGTCTATAACTGAATATTTGAATAGATGGTAATAGGGGTATAACAATATATCGTGTCACAATAAATCGCAATACAAAAATGCAACAACATGTATCGTGGATAGTGACAATATGTATTGTGTAGATCATCCAAAATGAAAATTACAGTGTGTGAAAAAATTAAGTTTTAGGGTCAGTACTACATTAACCTACTATACATGTATATACAGTAATGTTGAATATAATGTATAATAATGCAATGGGGGTATATTTGTGGGTCCTGATAATGCCAAATATCTTATGTTACCGGTAAAAAGTGGCCTATAAATTATTTTAAATATATCTAGTCAGTGAAAGAGTGCAAGCATATTCGCTTCAGAATCATAAATTTGTTTTCAGCTTCAGAATCATAAGTATTTGTATTCTGGTCTCACTAATGTCCTGTGCATTGAGTTACTAGCACCAAGTCCAAGCCATTTACACACAATGTAATATCAAATTTAGCATTTTCTGTTAACCTTTTACCATGTGTCTTGGAGTATCGCAATAATATTGCATCGTGAGTTCAGTATCGTGATATGTATCGAATCGCGACATGAGGGTATCGTTACACACCTATTTTTTATTATTTTGAATTAATGTTTTACATAATACTTGGAATATTATATTGCTGCTAGAATCACAGTGACTTCACTGCTGTGCTAATGTGGGTTTAGCATGATGTATGAGTGATGAAAGATCTCTTTCAAGATTAAAATTCTCTTTCAAGATGCAAGCAGGTCAATTTACAAAGCTGTAAGACAGTAACTTTCTATATGCCTTTATATATTATATTATTATATATATATTTAAATAATGCATTAAAGTGAATTATTTCGAAATATATGAGAAATATAATTAAGGATGGCTTCTTCGGATGGCTTTAAAAACATCAGAAAACCTTGAAACACTCTGGAACAACTGGTACTGCATTCATGGTGTATTATTTCTCTTAATGATCGCAGCAGTTGGTGGAAACCATTCTTAAAAAAAAAAAAAAAAAAAAAAGACCATCTTAGTACCATGACAAGATGAACAATCTTGTGTGACACCCTAATTGGTTCAGTCCCCTCAGTAAACATCTGGCACAAACTCCCTGAGGTGCACACCCAACAGAGCCTCACGTTTCATTATACCACCAACTCAATTCTGTTGCGATGTGTGGAATCCGTGGCAGACCTGTCAGTCTGTCGATGCGGAGACGCTCTGAAGGTTGTGAGTGTGATAAATGTCTGACAGATGTCTATTATTCAAAGGCTGCAGACAGAGGATGAGGCGCATGGTCCAATACTGACTGCAAATGATAAGAACATTATTGGCCCACGCAGTGTCAGTGCAAGTCAAACTGAGGGCACGGCAGCCAAATCATGGTATTTGGATGATTGGACTGGTGGATTTTTAGAAAGTATTTGGTGTTGTAGACAGGCATCACTCATTTCGAGGGCTGTATTTTATGCAACAGGTGTTAAAGGAAGATTAATGATGAATTCTTTGCCTTTTGTGGCTGACAGGTCTTGGGATGTTCTGCTCTATACACAATTATACGTAAAAAGAGTAACTTTAAGAGATGCACCTGTCAAAGAAATCTGTCAAGAACATGTCAAATTCCACCCCAAAATAAAAGTATATTTGCTTTAGAAAATGAAGTTTATTTTAGCACCATTATAATTAAGTACATTTCCCTCAAATTCTGACTACTATATGTATATGTCACGTAACGTAGTAAATAGAAACTCTCACGATGAGGAATACTTCAAGTACATATATGTATATATGTGTATATTTATATATATGTACAGTATGTATATATATGTATATGTGTATATATATATATATATATATATATATGTATATATGTGTATGTGTATATATATGTGTATATATATATATGTATACATGTATATGTATATATGTATGTGTATATATGTATATATATACAGTATGTATATATATGTATATATATATATATACACACATACATATATATATATATATATATATATACATATATATACATACTGTATATATATACATATATATATACATATATACATATATATACATATATATATATATATACCTATCATATTTCATACCCATGAAACTTATTTAAACATAACATGACTAAAATGCATTCAATGCAGATTCTACTTTTATTATCTCTTTTCCTTCCATTACATTCAACTATCTCTCTCTCTTTCTCTGTGATTTTGTGACCTGGATGTACAGCAAGTGACTGAAAGCTCTGTTTCCGTATGCATCACATGCAGGACTGCAGTAAGAGTGCATTAGTATTCCACTGGCAGCCAGTGTAAACTGATAAGGGACAGTGAGTTTGCTGCACACAGTGTGTGTACGGTTTAGTGCAGTTCCACGACGCCTCTGGCAAAGACATCTAGACAGCTATAGATAGTTTGATCCCATTGTGGAAATCTCTAATTCCCATCTACTTTTGCAGGAAAGTGAGAAATGGAAAAAGGGGTATGCATGATAGATGCATCTAGATCAGTCTGATATATCACATATGCCTTGTTGAACTGATCGGTTTTAACATGCGAAACCCTACGCCTTTCTCTTTATGTTTGCATCTGTGTCTGTGTGCGTGTGAAAGCAGGGAAGTCAGTGAAAGGTCAACTGCAGCACACATGGACACTGGCCTTGCGTGATTCACGGCTGTGACTACAACTTTAAATGTCCCTTCACTTTCAATTTACCATGTTGTCAGACACAAGAAAGGAACATATTTGGCCAGAGCAACATGAACGAGTGAGCAAGGTCTGCACCCGGCACACTGTCCCAGCGAAACTTAGTTGTTCAGAAAACACTCTTTCATATCTCAGCAGTTCTCAGATATTTCAGTTACGTACCTTTGCCAAGTTTTTTTCTTAGAATTCCTTATAAAAAATAAAATAATATATAATTGTAGAGTAAGAGCATAGAGCTGTATGAAATGAACGCGGATAGCAGCTCAGATCATTTGATTGTGTTAACTTTTGATAAGAAATGTTTGAATTAATGAGACCTCTGACTTTTCATTGCAGATAGTATCTTGGCCAATCGAACACAGTTTCAGACACTGAGAATTTCATACAGAACATACACACAGTATGTAAAATTGCTTGGGTCTTTTTTCTCAGGAGAAACATTTTAGGATTATGAGGCGTAAGCGAAAAACTCCATTTGATCTCTGTTTAATCTCATTGCTGTTTTGGAGAAACAATTAAAATTCTATAGAGATTTCATCTCTTACGATTTTCACTAAATGCATTTACATACTTACACAGACTGAATTCAAGATGATTTTGTTCGTTGTAACGCATGAAAAAGACTCAATTAAATCTCTTTGCTGTCTAGGCGAAATAAGTGAGATATTAAAAACATGTTATTTGGGATTTTTCTTTGTTACACTCCAAAAATTTGAAGCCTTTTCAAGATTTACGAATTTCAATAATTCACATTTTGAATTAAGAATTTTAAATGAGTGAAAGAAATAGAGCTTAATAAAACATTTTTCAAGATTTATACAAAATGTTTTATTAATCTCTATTTTTTTTGATTCATTTAAAATTCTTAATTCATAATATGAGTAATATGTAAGGATTATTCAATTCAATTTCATGGAATTTTACTATTAATTGAAATGCGCAAAAAATGTTTTGAGTGCATGTGATTCATCAGGATTTTCAGTATTCCACTGACATACTTAACTTATGATGATTTTTCTGTGACTCATGAAAAAACGCAAGCCCTCGTCTTTTTTTGCTAAAGCAAACAGATATTCAGAAACAAGTTCTGACACTTGAGGGCCAGTTTTCTTTCTCTTTAAACTTCAGCTTTTCAAAGATTCCTCGCTGTCACTGTCTATATCGCAGCTCTGCTAGGTTTTTTCCTTGCTAGTTGCTGTTGTTATGAAACATAGATAAACATATGACAGGGATCACAAACGCAAACTATCTATGACTCTAAAAAGTAAAACTTTTAACAGAAGTTATTTGGATTTGAAAGTATGCCCTTGGAGCGTGAAACCCTGTTACTGCAATGCATCCTGGGATAGGCTGCCACCCACACAATGTTGGGCGGTGTCAGCTGGAGAGAGATACGAACACTGAACCACAGAGGGTCTCAGCAGGCTTCTCTGTGCTGCAGCTCTCAGCGTGACAATCTCTTGAACTAGCACGCACTTCTTTTCCTATTGACTCTTATATTCTCCCTTCAATTTTCCTTTTTTCATTTAGAGGCATTTCCTGTAAATGCAAACATCTCTCTTCAATGCAGAGATAATTCAGAATGCAACAGCAAGAATCACATCAGCCATCTTTCATGAGTGGAATGACTTAAAATCAAATGTTTTAATTGTATTTGAGTAAATTTGATATTTGTATCTTCCTCCAATGCAAATGTGAAGGTTTTGGTATAAATGAATTTTTGAATCCAGTTAAACTGTGCTGTGTGAATGCAATCACAGCGAGCAACTCGACGTCTTTTTCACGTGTGGAGCCTGGAACTCTCCGGACAGAGCGATCATCTCATCCAGAGGTGTTAGATCCAGTCACAGTTTCGTGTTCTTGGCACGACTCAAACACTTCACTCTGCTTGGTTAATTAAGATTTGACGGATTTTCTTGCACCTCGATTAGACTCGTTTATTAAATAATGTCATGTCGGTTATGATAAGAATTTACGGTGTTGTGGATTTGACATTTAGTTAACCCTAGATAAGAAAAGGGGCTTGACTTTGGTTATTTACTTACAGTAGCGGCTCAGATACAGGACAATTTGAGACTCACCTTTTAGTTTACAAAACAGAAAAGCACAAAACATCGAACGATTTTAGCATCATTAAACTATTAATAACAAGCAAACGCATCATTTACATACTAGCAGAAGTTCACAGAAATGATTTTGCTGTTTAAAATCTTCCAGCCAAGATCTAACTTTAAAAACACACACTCAGCAGCTCAAAGCAGCATGAATAATTTACAGGATGCTCCACTTTGATCATGTTGATCACTAGCAGCTGCTGATTTCCTCATCACGAACCCTATAGGAGACGAGTGTGTGTCCTCTTCAGATGCAGCTGTTATCTGGATGAGTTGTGTCCCACTGGATCATGCAGAACCACCTATCCAGACTCACTGACCTCTGTGCTATGACACCAGGGGCTCATGTTTAATTAGGTTTGACCTCCCCTCCTTATCCAGCTCCTGAACACATGTTTAGAGTATTGGGAATTCCATGTCATCGTCTTCTATTTTTGCTGCTTATTTTTGAGACCTTTCATATGTAATCTCTAAATATGCTGTACTCATTACATTTACACTACTATTCTAAGTTTTAAGACCAAAAATACAGTAAAAACAGTAATGTAATGAAATACTTTAAATAACTTTTCTATTTTAATATATTTTAAAATGTGTTTTATTCCTGTGATCAAAGCTGAATTTTCAGCATTATTACTCCAGTCTTTAGTGTCACACGATCCTTCAGAAATCATTCTAATATGCTGATTTGCTGCTCAAGGAACATTTCTTCACAATGTAGAAAACCTTGTTAAATGTCTGCTTTGCATGAGCACTGTTTTTCTTCAGTTTTTACATATCTATGCACCCTACTGTATATATATGCAGTCGTTATAGAGCGCACAGATTTAAGCCTTTCTGCTTAATATTGTACACATTTTACTGTCACATTTTGCAGTTTAATGCATCTTTACTGAATAAAAGTTTTTTTTTTTTTGAAGTGTAGAATTTACCGGCATTTAAAGTCTGCGTGAACCGGAAGTTGCAAACGACTTTCCTCCAGTGTTGTGACGCATTTCCCAGTGAAAAGGAATATTGAACAGAGGGCAGGGTTTTACTCTAGCGCTCCTCCTCTCCATCTCTGCTCATAACAGACTAACGGTTTGAGGGGAGTGGTTAAGCATTTCCCAAACCAATTCCTCAAACCTACGTCATCAGGGAAGGTCCTCCAATGCAGAGGGGAGGGGCATTTTCAGATTTTGATTAAAGATTACGAAGCCAAAAAATTGTTTTGTGTGGATTGACTTGCATGGATGAATTGTTCACCACAAAACGATCAATTTAGGCAGACAAAGTAAATATGGTCAATTTTGATTTCATGTGGACTTTAACATTTAGCAAGATTCGAGATTAGAAAGGAATTACTTACAACAGTAATTCAAACTGTTTCAATAACTGTTTTTCAGTTTTTCCCCTTGGAATAGCATACACTAATATATTGTGCACATTTAGGCCAGGAATGTGCTTTAGGAAGGTAAATGGGGTCCTATTGATTTCATAAACACCATTCATCACAGCCTGACAGTACGGCAAATATATTTGCGTATTTGTTCAAAGAGAAAACATTTCATAGCAACTACTAAAAGTATGAAGTCAAGGAGGTTACAGATATGATGTGTGATCCAACAAAATGGGGTTCTGAATGAAGGTTTAAGTACGAGGGGGTGAATTATTGCTAACCTGAGTGGGAACATATCAGTGAGGAACACATTATGGTGAGAGCAAGTCATTCTGTGAAACTAGTGAAGCAAGAGCCGCATTCCTCTTTTTCTCACTCTTCTCCCTTCTCCATTTTCTACTCTCTCACCCTACTTACTCTCTCTCTTAACACACACACACACACACACACACACACACACACACACACACAAACAGGCGCACATATCTTTGTGGGGACTCTCCATAGACGTAATGGTTTTTATACAGTACAAACTGTATATTCTGTCCCCTTGCACTAACCCTACCCCTAAACCTACCCATCACAGAAAACTTTCTGCATTTTTACATTTTCAAAAAAATATCATTTAGTATGTTTATTAACCCATTTCCCTCATGGGGACCGCTGGCTGGTCCCCACAATGGAGGTGATCTCAGGTTTTACTATCCTTGTGGGGCCATTTGGTTCCCACAATGTAATATAAACAAAAAAACACACACACACACACACACACACACACACACACACACACACACACACACACACACACACACACACACACACACACACACACAGAGTCACTGTCAAATGAAAGGAACCAATGAAAGGCGTCACGCAGGTGTGCGTCTGCAGCTGTGATGGGGGAGATTCTCATTGTTTACCTGAGGGAGGTTTCAGCCCTGTTACACTCCTTTTCCTTCACTTTTTTTTATTTTTTTTTTTGTGCAGCGGAAATAGAATCACTGTTGAAGACTTGGCCTTGCAGCACTTGAATCAAGGGAGAACAGACTATAATAAATGCTATTGGCTGCTCTTAATTATTGTGCTCTGAATGTAATTTCTTCCCTGTTAGAACACAGTGAAGTGCTTTCTGAAGTCTGTTTAGCAGTTGCTGCAGAATGTGCATTTTCATCAAAAACCAACCCCCTGTGCTGGTTCATTTAATCGCTTGTTTGAGTCCAACACACATGAGAGGAACAAAGCACATTTATAATATTCATAAATTGCAGTACTCATGTACTGAGTTGAATAAATGTGTCAGCAGTAGAGTGACTGATAAATTGTGATTAACTCAATTCAGCCATATTTACTGAATAAAACTCATTTTTGTGTTTTACCTTTTTTATCATTTACCATAGAGCTGGTAAGTCCCGCCCCTTCCGTAAAACCCCGCTGGACCTCAAAGTTGAAAAACCGTCAATGCAAGTGAATGGGAGAAAATAATTATTTTCTGATCCCGTTTGAATTGTGCCATGAATTGAACATATGTTGTCTGTGAATTTTTTATATAACTCTCCATGTTACGAGTTTGACAGTATATGGTATGATTCTTCGGCTAGCAGTTGTGGAAAAGACATAACGAGAAAGACTACATGTCGCCCATGTGACGTCACCCCATAAAGTTGACTTACCCATGGTTTTCACCAACCTCAACGATTTTGTCCTCTCCCTGAAAGAAGGCGGTGAAGTGCACCAAAGACACAGCCATGTTTAGCGGGATCCGTGAGCTAGTGTCCGTGTGCTAGTGGTGGTGACGTTTCAAACGCATCGAGAGTTGTAGTCCACAAAGTGCTCTCACACAAAGTCTAACCGTATCAAACTTCTACCCGCTAAATTGTATCATTCTTTACACGAAAAGTTATATAAAAAATTCACAGACAACATATGTTCACATTCATGGCACAATTCAAACGGGACCAGAAAATAATTATTTTCTCCCATTCACTTGCATTGACGGTTTTTCAACTTTGAGGTCCAGCGGGGTTTTACGGAAGGGGCGGGACTTACCAGCTCTATACTAGGGTTGATTACATTTACCATTTGCATGTATATTTTGGTGTTGGTTATCATATTATTTAAATGTTTTATTATAATCATAAACACACCGGAAGTCTCTCACATTAGCAGAAAAGAACTTCAGTATTGCAAAAATAAGGTGGATACACATGGGTGGATTGATTGGATTGGTTGGTTCTACAGATCATAGTGTTGCATTGTGGGATTGCATAGCTAATATTTTTATGAGAGATAGTATATCCCCCCCGCATGTTAACAGTAATATACTTAATTATCAGGAAAATGTTCTTAACAGATTTCACGCAGTTCAGTAGCCTGGCAAGCCAGAGCCTACATCAAGATGTTAGGTCTGGCAACTCACCATAGACACGGCTCAATCCGAGGGGCGGGATAAACGGCTGTCTTTCAAATTCCCTCTGCACGCAATAGGACAGCGCTTCAACCAACCAGAGCGTTTTATCAACCGCGAAGCTTACGTTAGTTGATAGATTCAACTCTTGAATCTGGCCGACAAAACTACGAACACATCTTCCTTTTTTAAGAATGACTTAAGTGCCTTTCTTTGCTCTTTTCTCAAAGAAAAACTTAACTCCAAGTCCTCCAGAGTTGTGACGAAAGCCAATTTGCAGCAACTCGTCTTTGTTTTCAAGTAGGGAACCGTCGCAACTCTGTCGTCATTATGTTAAGCCCACCCCACCTACTCTATACGCGATGTGATTGGCCTGACCCAATTTAGGTTTTTACAGCTCCGAAAGTCAACGGAGAGTTGCTAGACTACCCTGGCTGCAAAATACATTTTGCTGCCACTAGGGTGCGTCTAGATTTCTAGGCTAGTAGTTCAGCCTTATACAGACAAATTGAAGCATTTTAACATTGCCAATAAGTATTACATTTTTAAAGTGATGAATGTTAAGTCAGGTTAAGGTTACTTCAATTGGCACCAAATTATTTGAATGACCTCATACTAATGCAAGAGGTCATGGAATTTTATTCCAGTTATTCACCAGGTCTTCCTTAGACTCTCACGATGTGTCTGAACGATTATAGCACAGCTTTATGCCATTGATTTAGTCCTTCCCAAGGCTACTCTTTAGCACTCTTGGGCTTCTCCCAAACAGACAGCGGCTTTGATGGCTGACTTGAATTCGTTGGACTTCAGTTAAAAGTATTTAGATGAGCGTCAGAGTTGACAGTTCTGGCACATCAAAGCACTCGGATCTCAACTGTCAGGGGACGCTATCTAAAACTGAACCCGTCAAAACCCAGAGTCCCATTTGAACTTGGTATTTTACCCTCTTTTAAAAACAGAACGGCTCTCACAGTCTAAGCTAAAAGCAGTTTATTGCAGCCAGCTAGCTTTTGACCCAACTGGCATGGAAGAAAACAACAGATGCCTCCTGAAATGGAAACTTGATCTACAGTGGAGTTAAAGAGTAAACAATCTAGTAGCTGAGTGTATTTTTTTTTCAACAGCCAGTTCCTCAGTAATGATTTTCTCTGCTCTATTTTGCTGCATTGTACTGACTCCATTTCAGCCATATGGCCTTGTTTCCACAAGGCAGGCTCAAATGTGGAGCTGAATTGGTTTCTTTGAAAATCTTTTGCAGGTAAAAGAGATTAATTCCTCCCCTATTACCATCCAGTTATTCTTCAGCTCCACACCTACAGTTTCCAGAGGCCTGCTTTGCCGTGCATCACCATTTCTCTCGCTGTTGTCTCAAACTCGCATGAGCCACATCTCTCAGCCCTCTGTGGAAGATTGCCTTCATCTCTCTTAAAGTCTCTTGATTAAACTGCGTTCATAACCATAAGCCTCGTATTCATCATAGAAATCCCTGTTGCCTGTAACGTACTCACATATAGGATAGTTTACAAAACACAAAAGAGTGACATGAAAGTGGCATTTCTTTTATTATGGTCTCAGTTATGGTAGTAGAGCTTGGCTGACGTCTTGTCAATGTGTTTGGCTGCCCTAGTTTTGTGATACTACAGTTGGAATTATTGGTGACCTCATTCAATATAATGCATGCATAAGGGCTTAGTGGCTATTATTGCTTTTGGTATCACTTTATTTTGGTGCTCCCACAACAGACATTTTACTGTCAAGTAGAATAAGTAACTTTGCAACTACATATAGCACCGAACCCTAACACCTAACTCTAACCTAACAGCCTACTAATACTATAATGAGACTTAGTAGATGTTACTTATCAAAGTATATATAAATAAAAAATTTTCATTCAGTCAAACCAGAATTTATTCAGACACCTTCAATGTTTCTCACATTATCATAGTTTATTCGCTATAGTTTATAAAATGGTAATAAAATATGACAAGAACTTCAAATCAGTTGATATTTCACTGGCTTTGGCCATCCTTCTGTTAGACTGTCTCACACATGAATTCTGTTGAATAGCTGTCAGCTGTTAAAATCAAGTACACAATTAGATAATACCAATTTAGGTCAACCAATTACCAAGCAATGCTTAATTTTGTTCCGTCTGTGCTGTAAAAAGGTCACATTAGCAATTAGAGAAAAAACACTTCAGCAAAATATGGTCAGGTCAAAGTGTCTGAATAATTTTTGGTCCCAAATCTTTTATAAATTTTACTGGTAGTCCACCGTATGAACAATTTTTGGGTATATATATATATATATGGAGTTTATGTTGCTTTTTCCAGATTAAATTTAATAAATAGTTTTACCTTTAGTGCAATGACAAATAAAAACACAATTTTTTAATTTTAGAAACTTTCTTTGTAATATCACATTTCATTTTTCTCTCACAGTTTAAATGGATCTTTATACATAACTGTCTTTATATCTTAGGAATATCCTTAAATCTACTAACAATGTTGTTTCTGTAAGCAATGCTAATTCATGAATATGTCCTACTACAGTATATGTTGCACCACCATGGCACATGTCCCCCTATAGCTATACATCAACGCAATGAAAGTGGATGGCAATGTTCCCTTGGAGTCGCCAAGGTTGATTTGTAAGAGTAGAAACAATACATTGTTATTACTCTAACAGAGGAAGGTTTGCTATTCAGACAGGGTTCCCTCCATGCATAATGAAAAGTATTCGCTAGATCAACCTCTTTAATCTGTGCATATACTGTACGTCCTCTCCTGTGCCCCAACTGAAATAAGCCACCTTTCAAACCATGTTCTCCTCATCACCGCGATTGAGACAAAACACTGCACCATGAGCGAGTCGTTTGAAAACATGCATAGCTGTTGCCTTGATGCTAAAAATGCAGCCTTATCAATCATTCAGTTGGCATTCAAGTCATTTTCTCTCTCACAGAAGACATGTAAAGGCATAGCAAGTTTCTCACAAGTCTCCCTGTGAGGAGGGAAGGTACAGATCAAAGAACAACAGGTTTAAGTCTTTGAGATGAAAAGTAAATCTCTCAGTGCAGAGGTGGTGAAGTATATACTCACAGGGATTTGGGGTTTGGTGGGCGATGGCAGTCAGCAGGCGGTGTTAAACTGTTCCAGCTCTGGGCGGCACGCAGCTGCGACACGACAGCTGTGGCTGGAGGTTTGAGGGGTTAGGAGGAGGTCAGGGGAATTGAATGGGGCTTTTGCGGCCATTAAGAAGGTGTAATGTTGAGTTCTTGGATGACAGGAAGTCAAATGATCACAATCACGTGATGCTCGAGTATGAACGCGCTACATTTACTATGTTCCCCTATGGCCTTCATTCCTCGTGTTGAGTATAATCGAGTTTGGGAGTCAGTATCATCCCTAGTGGTGAGACTTCTATTTTGTGCATAGAATAATTGTATTATTTAAAAGTAGCCTATATGAGCACTTTTTAATTGTTTTACTGTAATGAATAGGCTGCACATCGTCAACTTCACTTAAATCTGGCAAATACTGAATGTTATGTAAAAAAAAAATCTCAGTGACAAATCATTTTTATGGTCTAAATTTGTCATTTTGTTCACAGTAGCGCTTAAGTAGGCCACAACATTCTGCACAATTTAACATCTTCGTTCTGGGCTCTTGTGTACTCAGTTGACGTACACTTTCGAGAGATTTTGAAAGAAGTCTGGAGAAGCCTGAGCGCTGATCAGCAATGTAAAAGATCCGTCTGGCCTTTCACTCCCTCTGTCATTCATCAACAGCGTCTGACAGCCTGATGCAAATCCAGTAGGAAGTTTGTCTCTATTTTGATGCCACGCACTGAGAGCATTTTCCTAGGGCAAGGTGTCTAAAATTGCAGCAGAAATTAGAGTCTGAAAAAATGTTCAGTCAACCATGGAATGGAATGACAAAGTAGCTATGAAAAGTGTCTTTCAGTGTATCAACAGGGATAAAAGACATGTGAGGACAACAGATATATAATTAGAGATGCCACAAAGGGCTTTTCACGGTAGGGAAATCTCTTAAGAAATAAGCTTGTGGCAGGTTTTGTGCGTGCTTGCACACAAATGATTACAAATAGGCAGAGAAGAGCAGCTTTAAGAAACTATACAAATGAAGCAGCGATACGGTTTCAAAAAGGAGTGTATAAGAGGTGACAAACAAAATGGTGTGTAAATCAAATTCACATCTCTCCTGTGAAGATATGCTATTCTAGTACTATAATTCGTAATTGCAATCATGCTCATTTTTAATGCTGTTGTGATGTTTTATTTAAATCACAATGGTAGTTTTAGTGAAAGGTTTTGAGTCAGAAATCACAAATTATAGAAATGTGAGTTTTGTATGCTGGTTGCAAACACATACAGTACTCAAAACTGTAATGTTTATTTTATTTTATATTTTATATTTTATATTTTATTTATTTATTTATTTATTTATTTATTTATTTATTTATTTATTTATTTATTTATTTATTTATTTATTTCGGTCCACCAAACTAAAATACCAACATAATCATACTTTTGTAATTATTTAATATTTTAACAAATGTGTGTTTTCTTTTGCTTTGTTTTTGCATTGTAATACTCCGGGTCGAACAGAACGCCGTCACTGAGAGTTTCAGATATTTTCAGTGCGTCCTGACAGCGGAGCACGAGCTCAGGAAGATCTGCTGTCTTCTCCCGGAGACACCAGCTTATTTGCATTTAAAGGGACACACACAAAAATGGCGCGTTTTTGCTCACCCCCCAAAAAGTGGCAATTTTAACATGCTATAAAAAATGATCTGTGGGGTATTTTGAGCTAAAACTTCACATACACACTCCGGGGACATCAGAGATTTATTTTGCATCTCTTAAAAAGGGGCATAATAGTTGAATGTTTCCTCAAAAAATATAATTGTTTTAAAATGTATGTGTTTTTTTTTTCTTGGGAAGCAATAATGGTGGAAATAGCAGTTCTTTTTTTGTAGCCAGTACTTTAAGATATGTACCTATACAGAAAAGAAGTGTGATAACTAGTCCCTATATCTCAGACCTGTGAGCAAATCCCGTGTTTCCTTATAAAAGTTCATACATCTGCGCTCATTATCTCATGCGGCCATTGCCTTTCTGTAGCTTTGTGCCAAGCTTCTTCTGCCTCTCTGAGAGACAGATGGACAACGTTCCCTGTCTGCCGGTGTGAAGAAATCAACCCCCGATGTCTCCGCGGCTCTCTCAACTCCTCCTGGATCCTCATTGTGCCACCTGGCACCAGAGAGCAAGCTTCTTCGTGACACGCTCAGCCTGAATGTCAGCATCAGAGGCTGGTGGTGAAGCTGTATTTTTAGATGTCCTGCGCTGAGATTGACCCACAATTATCCGCAGCCTCTCAGCGTGACGTTGTTGGGAATCAGGGGGTCTAATCAGGAGTTTCTCTGTTTGTGTTGGTGCTAAGGAGGACCTCCAGATTGCTTGTTAACCCAAGCAGAGTCTGAGTCATTTGACTGTTTGTACACTTGTAAAGCCCCAGGCCCGAGGACAGACCCCTGTGCTGAGAAAAGACCCCCCCCCCACCTTGTGTCATCTCCTCTTCTCGTCTTTGGCAAAATAGCGGCTTGTTGCACAATATGCTGGGCTCTGACAGCACCCACAAACCCGGCTAGCATGATGGCACACACACATATTCAGTCAGGAGCTGCAGCACACACATGCTGGAGAGGCCGTGTGTCAGAGCCTGTCACCTTACTTCCTGTGAACCTCTGAGTCTGACAGAAACAGAAGGGGCAGAGGGAAGCAGGAGAGCGGTGAAACAGCATCATTCCTGTAGTTCTTTTTTTTTTTTTTACTCACAGGTCTCTTGCAAGTCAAAGTTTGATGCTGGAAGGCCAGATGAGTGGCAGAAACATGGAGTGATGCCCTGAATGTTCACTTTTTTTACTTTTTCATTGTAGTCTTGAGCTAGAGAAAATAAGCCTGTGACTGATTTACTTTCTAATCTACACTACTGTTCAAAAGTTTGTTGTCCTTAAATTCTTTTTTTTTAATGATTTTGAAAGGATGTTAGGCTTTACTGTATTTATTTGATCAAAATACAGTAGAAATTGTAATATTGTGAAATACTATTACAATTATAATAACTGTTTTCTATTTGAATATATTCTAAAATGTAATTTATTCCTTTTATGCAAAGCTGAATTTTCAGCATCATTACTCCAGTCTTCAGTGTCACATGATCCTCCAGAAATCCTTCTAATATGTTGATTTGCTGCTCATGATGATGATTATTATCAATGTTGAAAACAGCTGTGCTGAATAATATTAATGCTGCTTAATTTTTCAGTATTCCTTAATACATAGGAAGCTCAAAAGAAGTTATTTGCAACATTATAAATGTCTTCACTGTCACTTTTGATTTATGTAACGGATCCTTGCTAAATAAAAGTATTCATTTCTTAATAAAAAAAAATAAATAAAAAATGTTACTGGCCCCACATTTTTTGAACAGCAGTGTACTTATTTGGTAATTAATGTTGATTTAACATATCTGTCAATTGCTAGAATTGAGAGATGTATTCACTGAAGAGTTTATTATATTTTGGGTTAACAACATTTGTCATAATCACCAATCACCTGCAATCCGGATGTTAAATGTGCTATGCTGTGAGCATTTAAATGGTCTTTTTTTTTCAGCACAAACACGCCTCCTTTATATGATAATAATAAATAATAACAATACTGCTCATTATTAACTTAAGTTTTTCACATAACCAATTGTTTTGCTTCAGGTTTGAAACACAAGTCATATGGACTTCTTTCATGATGCTTGATAGCATTGTTCCCCATTCACTGTCACTGAATGCTAAAATTGTTTTGTGATTTCGAACAACTTGAGGATGAGTAATTGATGGGAGATTTTATTTTATTTTTGGTTGAACTATTTACAGCATCATCCATTTTGTTTTTGTTGATATCTATACTTTGGAAAAAGTTGTGGATGAACTGATAGTCAAGTGATTAACACAGCTTGCGTCAGAGTGAGATAAGTAATACTGTGATGTGGTCATCAGTTGCTGAATCACATTAGGTTTTGATATGGGTATTTTTGCAGACAACACCACTGAGCTTTAACTGGATGTCTCAGGCTCAGATGTCATGCCCAACTTCTGATGAATATAGCACACTTGACTCGAAACACTTTTCAAAGTCGTCATCTGACTATTTGAATTCTACAGGATGTCCAGGAGACGTGTGTGTCGCATTCTTTAACGGTCCCCCTGGAAACAAAGATGCCATGAGGCCAAACCCCCTCATGGAAGAAGAACACAGTCATGTTTACAACTGTAACACTGAGCACAGACTTATCAGGATCAATATGCTGGATTTTCAAAGTATGTGAAGTATATAAAGTTCGCTGCATAGACTCTTTAAAATGTGTCTAAGAGTTTTACACGCCAGTCTGTTCTGTTCATCTATGGCACATTTTCACGCCCCTAACAAAATGAACTGTGATTGGTTGCTTTACATGTCAGTCAGATGGCCTTTGAGTGGTCCTTGGCCAATGAAAGCTGCCATGGAGTCCAAACCTTCTGCCATAAGCCTGAAGGTCTGGCTATGTGAGACTATTTAACTGGCAGCAAACTCCCACTGGCATCGATCACGAAGAATGACATATTCTGTCTGCATATCCAATTTCAGGGAGGTGCTGGTGCATAAAATTAAAGAATGAGGAGCATCTATCAAATCAGACCCATCCACCCACACATGCTTTTGAAGACATTAGACAGGATCTCTCATAGATTCAATGATTTTCAAACTAAGATAATGATATCTGCTTTACTGCGCAACTACAGTACATGAACCTTGTTGACATTATTATACAGGTTTTTTTGGCTGATTTGGAGCATTTAAAATAAAGAGAACTAGTTAAAATGTCCTCACAAGCCGATTTGACATGTTAACATTTATGAGGACGTTTTAAAAAGATTTGGCCCAAGTATGACATTCAGCATATGTGGCTGAAATGAAGCGCACAACAAATGGAGCACAAAAACAAATGGTCTTTAATCGAGATACCACCAGGAAAATGCAGGAGAACAGAATTACTTAAAGGTATAGCGGAGGATTTTTTTACTTCCGGGTGGAAGTATTGGTCCTCCTAATTGTCAATCATTCTGGTGAATCAATCAAACTTTTCAAAAAGTGGAGAGGGCGGGTCTTATCTAAAATTCGGAAAGATCCTCCGCTATACCTTTAACCACATGCAACACAAACATTGAGAATACCAGAAAGGGATTTAAGTAAAACTTACATACACATTGGTCTTAAATACACATTGGATGCTAATCAACAGAAACAGAAGCAGTTGTGTAACTCAAAATAGTAACCTAGAAAAAATTAGTGGAAGGAAATTGAGAACAATGGAAACAGGTACAAGAACTAGAACTAAACCAAAACCATGTACTGGGCATTTTATGATGCATTTTATGAATTAAAGGAATTTTCTATGAATTGTTTATCCTAGAATGTCCTTGGATGTCTCCCAAGGATTGTTCTGTCAGATTTAGCTCACTTATGGGAACAATTTGGTCTTTAAAATATTGCTAAGTACACACACGTTTGTTTTTTATTGTAGGGATTTTCCTTTGACTTCCTTGACTTACTGACTATATTTTCTATCCGATAAACCTAACCCCCATGAGAAACTCCCAAATCAAGATTTTATAGTGAATACTGCTTAATATTTATTTTTATTAAGTTATGTTCAAGGGCCCATTAGTTGGTAACTTATTTGCTGTATATACATAATTTATAAGGAGTTAGAAGTTTATTGAATTAGAAGAAAAAACATACTTCAGACCCTGAAGCCATAATCCCTAATTTTTGAGTATTCTAACTCCTTACAAATTATGTCAGAGGTGGGATATAGGTTATTTTAAATGACTCATATTCTAGGTAAAACCCTGTTTTGTTTCATAGACAGTATTAAGCTAATTAGCTTACCCCTTGAGGCTATCATTTTTAGCTAATTGTCAATTTCCCATTAACGCATATTAGAGATTGTAAATATATAACGGGGGAAAAAGCGGCAACTGTGTCACAATCGCACAGACAAGCTGGAATTTTTCTTGGGTCTATTGCCTCCATGACATCGTCATTAACCTTTATTAGTTTAACAAATTGCCAACTTGAACTTCTCGTTCAAGTTTGAACTTTCTGTTGTATTAGTTAAAGCTTTTAAAATGAAAGCGTCCACTGGGAATGCGGGTGTTGTCTTTAGGTGGTCTGTTGAGACCAGAAGGAACAGCTGAAGGTCATATGAAGAAGATTATGGTTTTTAACTTAAACACCAGGCTGTGAATTTTCTTAGAGTAGAGCAGACTCCATGCAGTGTGGTAAGAAAATTCACAGTTTATATCTTAGCATCTAACAAAAAAATATATATATCTATATATATTTGGAGGATATCAAGTAGAAATTTCCCCTTTCCTCCCTCAAGCATTCATTTTTCAGGCACACCTGCAGGAATGGAGGAAGTGAGGAAGAGAAGTGCTCGCGATGGAGAGAAAGAAGTGAAAGTAATGCCTTCCTGTCCTTCAAGATCCACTGCCCTCCTCGCCTCACTGGTAATCCCGCTCATCAGACTCACACCTGAGTGGCAGCAGGAGAAGAGCGAAGCTCCTGGGAGACTGACTGCTGAAACAAAAAATAATTCTCTAACAGCACAGTCTGCCCTCGCCGTCTAATGGAAACACCCCACTGAAGCTGGTCTGCATGATGGATGAGATGTTCACTACATTCACAATGGCATCTTTTCAGTACTGATTTAACAGGCTGCAGGCAAGTGTACCAATGACCTTGCTTTATCTTACAGCACTCTGTTCTCTCAACACTGCCAGTTTAATATAAAAAGGAGTGCTTTCCATTTATCCAATTGATGTTTTGCTGTGCTCCACCTCCCTGTTGCTTTCAGACATTGGCTGTGTGCTCATAAAACCACATGGGTAAGTTTCATTTAAAGTAACTATGGGAGCGAACGCAAAGATAATTGGGGTAAAGTAAAGGTTTTGCGAGGAAACAAAGGTTTTGTCAGTGAAAGTTTTTCAGGCAGACACATCTTTATATTCTTCACACAACTTTGAAGAATCAACTTCTTCACACAACTTTTAAGAGCGAACACAAAGTTTCTCAGGGGAATGCAACACTTTTGCAAGAGAATGCAAAAGAATATATTTTTTTTTCTCACATGCCATATATTCAAGTGTTGATAACAAAAAAGAAAAGAAAAGAATGCTTGATTTAAAAAAAAATGTTTGAGAGTTTGAATATTACAGTTCATTCTTGAGCAGTTCATTTTCTTGTGACTTTTAAAAATCCACATGATATTTTCAGGCTACATGCGTTTCTAAATGTCACCTCAGAGAGACACCAACTGCACTTTTGCAGATCTTTCACTCACTTTCGCCGTCGTTATTGAGTTCTTTCAGCCGTGTTTCTCACCTCCCACCAGCAGGTTTGAGTGGTTCTCCATCAGGAGACATTTGAATTATGCAAATGAAGTAAATAATACACCACCCTAAGGCAAGGCCTATTTTTAATTTTGACTGTTTTAATTAATCTGTTGTGATCTAAATGAAAAATTAATTTCACAATAATCATTTCAAACGAGTCTGTAAAGGCTCTTTGGGGGGTCAGATGTATAAGTGTGTCTGTGTCATTCTGGGGGTTCAGTCTCTTAAAGGGATACTTCAGCCCAAAATGAAAATTCTGTCAGTTACTTGTCATTTTTGGAACCCACTGACTTTCAAATGGGCAAAACAGTTGAAAAATTCTTAAATTTTCTCATTTTGTGTTCCACAAAAGAAGGAAATTGGTTTGGAATGAACATGAGGGTGAGTGAATGATTTTCATTTTTGGGGTAACTATGGGAGCTAACGCAAAGGTCCTTGGGGTAACATAAAGGTTTTGCGAGGGAACACAAAGGTTTTGTCAGTGAAAGTTTTTTGGGCAGACACACAACTTTTAAGAGCGAACACAAAGTTTCTCAGGGGAATGCAACACTTTTGAAAGAGAATATAAGGATATTTTTTTCTGCCATCCCACATGTTTTCCACCACCATGTCCCTTTAGGGGCTCCATAGGTTTCAGACTGGTTTTCACAGCTTCGTTATGTCACGTCACAGTGTTCTAGATTAAATTCAAATGAGCTTTGTTCCTTGCAATTCGATTTTCAAATCAAACTTCATGTGATTCCTTGCTTAGAGTTTCTCCCGTGTGCTGAGATAGTTTTCTAAGCTGGTCTAGGTAAGAACATTTTTGTCAAACCTGTAATCTGAAATCTGAAGCAGAAAGAGGAACTGCAAAACCCCTTTTAAGATGGACGCTTCTGTTCAAGGTCATTGCTTTGACTTTGGTGGCAATGAATGTAGTTGGTTTTCACACAGCAGAGGAGGGACAGAGAGTGAGAGGCAGGAATCAGGGAGCTGAGAATAAACTAAGTTAGACCCCTACGATCTGTCACTTAGGCTTTGTTCAGACAGGCAGCAAAATTCCGATATTTCCGTGTCCGTCCACAATCCGTTTAGTTCAGAGGTTCTTGGGGACAGTGTCTGAACAAATGGGTCCAATTTGATTACTTGCGCAATGACATTGGCCATATTCTGTCCAAAAGATTGGATTTGAAAAACAAAAGCCTTGGACTGCCCCATCCATTTTAAATAGCTACATATAAATTATTGATGCATTTGAGTGATTTACAAACAGCTATTCTGGTAGATCTTTCTTAGTGTCATATACAGAGACTGTACATCGATTTTTTTAATGCATGCATCTCATGTGGACTCACCCACAGTAAATGCGAAGGAGTGTGTGTCATGCTATAGATGAGAGCACTTGACTGAAATAGAAAAACAGCCTATGATACAGAACAGTGACTTTTATACAGAACATTTGAATGATTTTCAGGAGATTGATTCATGGCAAGTGAATTGCTCCTTTGGTTGTTCAAGTTTTTTTTTTTTTTTTTTTATTCTACTGCTGAACCTGGAATTCCGTACTATAAATCAAGCATCCAGAACAGATGTTGACTTTTTGAGAGCATTGCTCTGTTTGCTTGTGGTTCTATGCTGTTTAAAAATAATAAGCCACCTAATCTCATTTGAGCCCCATAAAACACTGGTGTGTGTTTGCAGTTACTACAGTGTAAATGATTTATTATCTGCATTCAGTCCTTTAATTAAGAGCATTCAAATAAGAGATTTAGCAGATTAATTTAAAGGTGCAGTCTGTAATATTGACAGCTAGTGGTTGAAATGGATAATGCAGTCCAAATTCAAAATATTGGAGAGAGTTGTTTCCCGCTCCTCCTCAGACTCAACTCTAACACGGGTTGCCAGATTGAAAACACGCAACAGGAATGAATGCAATTGACAATGGAAGGCAACGAGCCTTACATTGGAAGTTGATGAGTTGATTTAATATGCCTCTTGACTTTTTAGATGCATCCTGAGGCTTTTTAGGTCAGGTAGAATCTGCAATCTCTGATCTAGTTTGTATGCTGGCTTCCATGGCAACAATACGCTGTGTTTTCCACCAGCTGGCAACCCGAGGTGTCAAAATACTATTGGGTAAATTAGCAGTGGGCGGGATCACACAGTCCAAAACAAAAATAGACATTCTGACACAGAATACACATTTCAAAGTAGAATTACTGGCTGTAGCATTGTTTTACGGAGAAACAAGTACAGTATGTGAACTAGCATGTTTCCTAAATCTCTGCAAACATGTTATAGTATATTTGTGCTTTAGTACAGTAAAAAAAAAAATAAAAAATACATAAAGCACCTTTAACATAATGCATCAATGATCATGAGTAACAAGGTAAGTTTACTGAGTGCATTCAACATCGTTTGTATAAAATAAAAAATAAATTAAAAGAGAGAAATGAAATAGATTATTTATAAATTGTCACTTCCTGATTGCCACAATTTTTTATAATGAAGGAAATAAATCAGGCTGTAACATGGTACAAAATGTTGGACCAACTAAATGTTTTTGGTAAATAACTCAGTTAATAATTTGGAAAACTATTATTATTATTATTATTATTATTATTATTAATTGAAAATCAAATCAACAGATTATGTCAAAATTATTTAGTCAAGAAGGTCAAGAGTTGTGACAGGCCAAAATCACCCACATTTCATTCTAGGATCATTTTATGACAGATCATAGTAACATATCTAATAGTGCTTACTACAAAATAAAACATGGGATTTGTCCTTTAAAAAAAACAACTAAAATATATCTAATGGCATTCCTCAAAAGTGTAGACTAATGTCTCACACACTTTGTTTTGAACACCATTAGTATGTCACCAAGGGCCCGAGATAGAGAAAGCTATATTTATTCTCATAACCTTTGCAGTGTTTTCTCCCACTTCCCGCCTGAGTTCCCTCTCCTTGCTTTAGAGCTCACAAGAAAAGGGCTGGGTTATGTGTCCCCTGCCCCCATCCACCCGCTCTCGCTGTTTTTTTGACTGAAAGTGCAGTGCGCAGGGATTTCCACCACCCTGTGATTTGCAAGAGCTTGGCAGCTGTCGTATTCCAGCATGAAGAACAGAATGAATTATAGTGCCCACCAGAGCGTGATGCTCCAACATTAATGAGATACAGCAACACATTAACGTAGTAGGTCTGCGTTCCACAGCGGCAGAACTTAGAAAATCCCCTGTTGAACAACATTAAGTTGGGTGATGATGTGAAAAGTTGCTCTCTTTAGAAAGTTTTTGCTTGAAAATGAAATGGCTTTTCTAATTTTATACAGTGCCGATTGTATGCATTGCAAATTACTTTAGATTTTCACCACCTCGTGCATGAGCTCTGATGTTTTAGCTTCTATAGAGCATTGCTTCATGGTAAAAACAGTTGCATTTCATCCAATTGCTCTTGTTAGTTGCTTTTTAAGAATGTCAGGAAGTGATTGAATTTGTGAAGAAGACAAAAGGTGCGAGAGAGACACATGCTTTCTGGACTAAAGAGATAGAGCTTGGTTTTCCCACTTCCGTTAGCTGCCTCTTAAAATGATTCTCAGAGAGCAGGTTACCATGAGGCCACCGTGAGCTCGTTTCACATTTAATGTTTGAGGATTTTCCGTGTCTCTCAGCCTGCTCCCCAGAGAGCCAATCTTGGCATTGTTCCGACTCTGATGGACCACCACAGAGTCTTCTAAAGGCAGAGCAACAGGAGAGCTGTCGCAATTGCGTTGGTGCAATCACCTTCCTGTGCATGCTATGTGAGGAAATGCTTTTAAAACAAAGCTTCGCCTCTTGAGTGACCTTCATGTCTGCTGTAATCCCTGCACTCTCTTGTATGCTCCAAGGAAGCATTTTTAAAAAAAGCAATCAGCATTCCCAGAATACTTGTGGGATGAAATGTCACCACTCTGACATTTTCAGGGCTCAGGTTTAGCCAGTTGTTGAGTGTTTTCTGACTATATGATGAAAATATGTTATTTTTTATGTCAGTGCAGACAAGACCCGCGATATAATACTTTTAAGTGAAAAGATATTCTTCTCTCAAAGTCTGATTTTCTCTACAACCATTAATGGAGACTTGAGGGGCATTGCGAGTTATCATGCAGAATAGCTTTAGATAACAGAATGGTCTGTTATTATAGTAAGATTGATTTCAGTTACACTCTCAGAAAATAAAGTACATAATTGTACCTTTAGGGGTACAATGGCTTGTCACTGGGGCTGTACCCTCAAGGGTACAATATTGTGCCATAACCTTTAAAAGAAACGGTACATATATGTACCTTTTAAATGCTTTTTGACCCTCAGAAAGGTACATATATGTACCTTGAGGTCCAATAATAAGCTCTATGGGGTACGTTAGTGTAGATTATACCTCGGGGGTCAGAAATGTACTTCTACTGTGCCCCTATTTCTGACAGTGTATAGACAAGGTGCATATATGCTAAAAACACCAGTTTGTCACTATATATGTCACTCAGATTGTTTTTTCATTTCTAAATTGGTCATTCTTGGCCAGAATAAGCTGCAGTGTGAACCAAACTTTGTCAATAGTAAAAATGTACCTGACTACATGAGACTGTGCATGCTCTCTGTGAAGGTCAAGGTCATCTTGGACATCTCCCAGGTTTTTTATAGCAGGAGGCTATGACATTGTGTCTTTCAACAGAGGTGAATTGGTTGGTGGCAGTGATGGGGGAGGGAGTTCAGTTTTGTCGATGGTGGGCTTGAGGTGACAACCAGGTTGAAATGTCAGTGACAGATGGGACGTGGGAAAATTAGTGTGGAGTGGTGTTAGCAATCAACTCATATAAGCAGCGTACAAAAATGGAGGTTGATGAGCTAGATTCAGTCTTAAACTGACAGACTGACGCTTTTACATAAAGTTGAGTGCAGCATCTCAGCGTCACATGATCCTTCAGAAATCATTTTAATATGCTGATTTGGTGCTCAAGAAACATTTCTTATTATTTTTCCAGGATTCTGTGATGAATAAAATAATGAATAGACATTTTTATGTAATAATATAAAAGCCTTTACAGTCACTTCTGATCAATTTAATGCATCATTGGTGGATAAAAGAAATCACTAAAATGCCCCCCACCCCCACCCTCCCTGTTGAAATGTGTGACCAGTTTTAAGGTAATTATTTATAGTGAACTGTACATTGGCTTGCCATGTATTCAATTCTACGTCCTATATCTCAATTTCACCATTGACTTTGATAGTTGTGAAGGAAGTAGAGAACAACTTCTCTCAGGAGCTTGCTTGTTTTGTACAGATGGCTCTGAGAGACACTCGTGTCTAATCAACGAAGATTAATAGCTTCAGAGAGTTATGGAGTTGTTACAAAAAAAAGGGAGGGAGACAAAGAAAAAAAGATAAAAAGATGATGAATCTCATTCCCAACAGAATTAAATTAAAAATGAGTGTGCAACACTTAATTATGATCAAGATAATTACAGATGTTGAATATTTAAAAGCCATGAGAACTTTGTCCTACAAACGTATTGTGCTGTCACTTTTAGGCTTTTAGAGGTGCATATGAAGACAACATTAATATGCGTTACGTTTAGCCTGTTTAAATTAGTTTACATTTATATTAAGTTTCCAGTACTGTATGTTCTATATATATTTATAATTTTTGCCTTGAGCCATGTGCATATGTTTATATTACATACTGCATACAATTGAGCCTCTCATCTTCATGGGAAAGAGAAAAATGCATATACTTCTTTCTCAAATAATATTGTAATGAATTAAATTCATTATGTATATTATTGAATTTCCATTAAAGGTCCTATAGTTTTGTGTTTGTGGAAATAACAATCAATCAAAGCCATCTCTGACATGAGACACATGAATTGGCCCCTAAAGCAAGGCTCTGCGATTTAATCAGCTTCAGTGAGAGGCAGGGAAAAAAAACGAGTGTGAAGGTGCAAAACGAGAGGAGAGCCCCATGAGGTTCATCTGAACTTTCAAAGAAATCCAATTAAACGAGGGAGATAAAGAGGCAAACACCAGTAGTGTTCCCTTTGTCTGCGGCTCTTTTCGTACAAAATGTTATTTGTTCACTGCATTGCCAGGAGACGTTAGGAAAATATATTAATAAATAAATGAAAAACAGCCCGGTCTGCTGCTATTGAGGTTTGACGTGTATTATTATTATAATTTTTTTAGCAAGGGTTCAAAGTGGACACAACCCGTGGTGCTCGACAAAGCAAAATGGGCGCCAAGGTGCTTATCGCATCTGCTTGTTGAGTCATGATACCTTTTCTTCGCATGTGACGTGAGACGTGCGCCGCTGGATCCTAAAATAAAGCAAGGCACGGAAATCCATTATTTGCACAATCAGTCTAAAGTAAACTGGATAAAATCAACATACTACAGAGTAATAAAACCTAGAAGAATAATTCGCCAGTGGCTCCCTTGAGATTTTCCTATGGCTTTTTATAATGGGGTTTTCAGCTGATGAAGGTTGGGTATCATTTGAATATTAGTGATTCCGATTCCGATTATGATTCTGCTCATCAATTCCGATCTTATCGATTCCCAGTTTCAATTTAAATAATGTAAAAAACTTTTAGATATCAAACATATTTACATTCTGTTGCAGCCTAAAGAACAAAAATCAGAAGAGAACACTTACAAAGGAACTTTTGACTATGGTTTTAACAAAAATACCACAGAAAAAACAACTAGACTAACTATTATAAATTCCAAACATTATTAAAGACAAGTAAACAGTCAGTAATAAAATAAGGACAGATAAAAAAAATTGCAATAAAAAATAAATTCAACAAAACAAAGTTCAGGTACAGAAATTGAAATAAAATGTAATCAAATGTAAAATAGCACTGCTATTTATAACTAAAATAAATAGATTAATCCTTATTAAAGTTACAAAAGTTATTCAGTCAGCGAGTGATTTTCTTTTTCTTTTGTTCTTTGATTTACATTAATCGAATCGAGAAGCGGAATCGAAATGCACGTCTCATCGAATCCACGGTTCTTGGAAATTTGGAACCGGTTCTCAATACCCAACCCTATTTATGAGTACAATATGGTCTGTGGTAAACGTAACTTGATGACACTTGGACGCTTTGTTCTACAATGTAAATTAAACACACCTATATAGAAAACGTGAATTTCAAAGCTGTTATGTTCATTTAAAAAAAAAAAAAGTCTAATAAGTAACTTGATAAGTTTGTGGTGTGATCGAATGTGTTCAGTTTACAATGTAGAATGAAATGTAGAAGTATCGTCAAGTTTATGTTTAGCACAGACCTTATTTTACTCTTAAATTGAAAAACCCCATTATAAAAACCATAGACAGATTTCAAGAGAACCACTGGCGAACTACTTTTTCGAGTTTTGACGTCACGCCTGCAGCACTCTATAAAAGAAACATTGTGGATGAAGTTGAAGCTTTCCTTTATAAAGAATGCTTGCCTCTTAGTGTTTCAATGAATTTACAGTTCCTGTGAAACAGATGATTCTAGATAGATAGATAGATAGATAGATACTGTAGATACTGTAGATAGATAGATACTGTAGATAGATAGATAGATAGATACTGTAGATACTGTAGATAGATAGATACTGTAGATAGATAGATAGATAGATAGATAGATAGATAGATAGATAGATAGATAGATAGATAGATAGATAGATAGATAGATAGATAGATAGATAGATAGATAGATAGATAGATAGATAGATAGATAGATAGATAGATAGATAGATAGATAGATAGATAGATAGATAGATAGATAGATAGATAGAATGTACAGGACATTCTTTTAACATTATTTCAATGGCATGTTTGTCATATTTGTGTATTTGTGATGTAATTTCTCATTTGGAAACAATATATCACAACTGCAATATTGAAGCCTGCAATATTGAAGAGGCTGGTACCCGGGGTCTCTGCCTGAGAACTGTAATCTGTCCTTGTAAAGGATCTGCTCGAACGGCGAGGGCAGAGTGATTTACGATGCCTAACTGATGCCAAAAGCTGTGACCATGAGCTGCCAGTGTAGCTCCACTCGCCTCCATTACTGGTCAAGAGCCATGGCAACAGCCAGACTTCCATTACATTATATGCAATGGCTGGTCTTAATGGAAATATTTTATGTTGTGGAAACTGAATATCCATATATACAGTCCAGAGTGGAATCTATTTCCTGCTCTTATAGAGTTTTATCAGGTTAAACATTGATGTTGTTAAAATACGTTTTTCCAGTTTAATGTGCAGAGACAAGAATGCTGGAGGCTGATTCCATTAAAAATGTAAGCAAATTCAAAACTAGCCTGACACAGAAAGATTGGCTCAACCAATGGCATGAGTTTACAGCAGAAATACACTGTAAAAAAAAATCTGTTAAATTTACGATAAAAAACTGGCAGCTGTGGTTGCCAGAAATTTACCATAAAAAATACGGCAGCAACATTTTTTATTTTAAAGACTTAAATTTACAGTAATAAACCATATTTAATTATCTGGTACAATGATAATTTACTGACCTATTGAAGTATTAATATCTGTTTTGTACCAAAGTTATTATACACTGACAACCACCAATCACAATGGTGATGAAAATCACATGATGAATTAAAACTCATCACAAGCAGCTCTTTCACAAAAATGTTAATGCTAATATTTAGAAGCTGCACAGTGTGATTCACACAAACACTAAACACCATCATGGTAACACACATGAAATTTAAAAAATGCAATAAACATTAATTTAACAACATTAAATGTAACATAAACCCTAATGTCATAACTGATTAGAAAAAAAAACTATGAAGAAACATAGTTATTTCAACAAAAATAGATCAAATGTTAAAGGAGAACTCCGGTCAATTTTAACATTGAGCTAATTTTTTGTACATTTGGAGTGCTGTCAATACAGAGAACAACGACAAAAATCGGTGTTGCCTACACCGTGTTATCCTCTTTTTAAAATGTGCACCCTATTGACTTCAATGGGGCAAGTAGTAAGCCTGCTTTTTAGCCTCTTAACATCCTTTAAGTGTCATTACAAGTGCACAGAAAATGTGAGTGATTCCTTCCGAGTGAACACGGGTGAATCTGACTGCAGTAGATGTTAGAGATATTAATAAAAATGAAGTTAATTCAGCCAGCGCTCATACCTCTGTTTACATCCTGTTTTCGGTGAAAGGCCATAGTAATCGATTGCCGAGTTCACGCGCAGAGGTTTAGTGCCTATGATCACGCGCGTGAACTCGACAATCGATTACTATGGCCTTCCACCGAAAACAGGATGTAAACAGAGGTATGAGCGCTGGCTGAATTAACTTCATTTTTATTAATATCTCTAACATCTACTGCAGTCAGATTCACCCGTGTTCACTCGGAAGGAATCACTCACATTTTCTGTGCACTCGTAATGACACATCAAGGATGTTAAGAGGCTAAAAAGCAGGCTTACTACTTGCCCCATTGAAGTCAATAGGGTGCAAATTTTAAAAATAGAATAACTCAGTGTAGGCAACACCGATTTTTGTCGTTTGTTCTCTGTATTGACAGCACTCCAAATGTACAAAAAAATGAGCTCAATGTTAAAATTGACCGGAGTTCTCCTTTAAGTGTCACGCAGGGAATTGTGGGAATGTCAATTTACGTTTTTTTCACTGTAAATTAAACAATGGCTTGTTCTTTTCACTTCCAAAAACTGTCAATTTAACGGTATTTTACAGTAAATTACATTAAATGTATTAAATGTATATCACAGTTTTTTACCGTATATAGTAAGGACACTTTCTGTTAACCAATTAACAGTTTTTCACTGTAGCATTTTTACAGTCTTTGACCGTTAAAATCACGATCATTTTTTGCAGTGTATGTTTGATTTGCCAATGGCAGACGGGAGGCGTGTTTGGGAAACCATTTTGACAGCAGTCAAAATTTTGTGCAATTACGGTTAGTCGCACAGAAATTACATCCTTCACATCCTTGTAAACATGTTCTAGATTATAATGGATATAATAGATTATAATAAAGAGTGCATAATTTCACAGCACTATAGTTTGGATGAACAAAGAGGCTCCAAAGATATTTTCTTTTAAATTCTAAATGAAATGAATTTGAAGTAGTTTTTTTTTTCTATTGGCATTCTACTGTATATGAAAATAGCTCCTTTCAAACTGTGCAAATGAATTTGAGTAAAATCTCTCCCGGGATTAATAGTGTCCTTTGATGATTCTCTGGGTTCTATGAAATAGCCAATTTCACTGCAGTGCATGTGTCTTCCTCATGCAAATAATTGATGTCCTCTCTTGTCCTTGTCTTCTGGTTGGCCCTGCATTCTGTGATCTATAGCATATCTACCAGCACTTTTAATCTAATCAAGATAGTAATTAAGAGCAGCTCTAGAGTGTGTTGATCTCTGAAAGGAAATATTTTTGCAAATATGCTGTGATGACATCTCATTATTACTGTAAAAACATGCTATGTATGTTGTGAAAACAGTGTGCATTTCATATAACAGCTAGTTTTTCATTTGTGTGACAGTAGTTCTGTTTTCTATAGTGTTGCTTTTCCAGTAACAAACTATACTTTTTCCAGCAGTGACATAGATGGCATTTTTATGTGATATTGAATTGTGCACACAGCTTTAATGAAGTTATAATCAAACGTTGCTCTAAAACATCCCCTCTCTCTAAAGCATTTGCAAATTTGTATCTGTATTCATATATTTGGATTTACATTAATATTTCAAAAAATAAATAGTAAAATATTTAGGTCAGTGCTAATGTTCATCATTTACACATTCAAATTATTATTATTTTATTTTTTTTGTAACTGTAACTCTTCAAGATTTAATGTTGTCGCCCTAATCCAGATTTATTCAAAAACCTTATCCAACATAGGCTCATTTGGGAAACGTGCCTCTACTGTGTCTAAATGTTGGCAAAACTCCCAAAAAATATACATACAATTCAGTGCAAATTCCAGATTTACTCTAGTGGCAGTAAAACACCACCAATTTTTATTCCCTTTTACACAATCTATGATTACAGGGGCAGATTTTCGATTAATAAATACTTACTTTTGTGCGATTCCTGGCATATTACTATATTATGAGTATGCCCTCAAAACAATTTTACCGTAGACCATGATTTATAAACTAATACATTTTAAAGTTTGCATCACATAACCAGCTCCATATGCACAACTAATTGCCCCAGGTGTTGTTTATCTTTAAATTAAAAGTAGCTTGTATCTTGCCAAGCTATAAGCTATAGCACTAATAATGTTGTGTTGTATTTCTGTGGTAAACAGGCCTCACTGATAAAGGCTTGGTTCACAGCTCCTAATAAGAATGCAAAATTAGACTTTGCCATTGTGGAGTCATCAGCCTAGCCAACAACTTCTGAAACCCTGGGGAATTACCATTTCAAAGGCATTCATTCATTTACCTTCTCTCATTTGCATAAATCTTGTCTAGACTCCTCATATTGAGTGCACCGAACATCTTAACTTCATTCTGAACCAATTAGGTCTTCCACAATAAGTAATTGGTATTCTGATGGACTACACGTGGGTGGCTTCGTTGGCCATAGAGAGTTGAACTTAAGTGGCCCAGATGTTTCATCAATCAGTAAGATAATAAGATATCAAAGGGCCCCTCTGGGATATTGGTGATGCTCCACCAACTCTTGAATTTGTCTTCTCTTTCTTCATGTATGGCTTGCTTTAGTAAGCATGAAAATCAGATTTACTTAACGCCACTCTTCTCAGGGGCCACGGAAAAAGAAAGAAATTTGGATTCAGTGCATTAGGCTCAGTTATCAAATTTCTATAGGTGGTTGGCAGTTCAATTTTGCAGCCTAGCAGAGCTTAATCCAAAGAAATGCAGTGCGTGAAGTAAGAGAACGGATTTGCTTGGGAAAAATGGGCTGTGATATTTAGCACCGCCATATTCAATGGCAGCAGAGCTTGTGTAAATATGTTTTCAATGCACACTGGGGCTGCACTATCTGCTGTCTGGATGCGTTAAACTGCATGAAGCACAGCTAAGCTCCTTCTGTATCTTAAGGTTATTTCGGGGCTGTAAACACACCAGAAAACAAGGCATTATGTAAACCAAGACACTCAAGTGTACAGATGTAAGGCCTGTTTGTGTGCACCAAGATCTGCTGTGTGACTGTTCACACCTGGCATTAACATCCATCTCAGGTGATCCAATCACAAGCAGCAAGGCGAGAGAGATCGCTGTTTGCTTTGGTAGTAACATGCATCTTTTAATTCATCTCCTGTGACCACTTGTGATCGGATTTCAAGAAGAGGGTGTCTGATTTCATGGCTTTATACAGTCTACGTGTCACTGCATGCTAAGTAGCGTCCTAACTCAACTTTCTGTATGCAGCAGCAGATCTGCAAAGGAGAGTCTAATAGAGTTTGATGTTAGCATGTTGCTAAGCTGACAACCCTATAATCTAATGAGCATAGCAATACACAGGGTGCGATTTGTGAAAAAAACAGAGGGGGGGATGTTTTGAAACATTTTTATTCATAAAAATAAACCATGAGAACATGAACTTCATTCACTGCATTTGCTGCTCTGGACCCTTTTCATTGTTCCCAGCTAGCTAGCTAGAGTTTTCGCGCTGAAAAATTAGGCTACATAAATATTTAGGCTACTTGGTGACATTCTGAAAAGCCGTACATGGATCAAAGCTAATGGACAGGATCAGATAAATCAGAGCTTAGATTCTCTGCCCGAGCTGAACTTGACCCGACCCGGGCCGGGCCCTTGATCAAGCACTTGTGTTACAAAATGCAACACGTCACGTGTCATGTTCAGCGTCTCCTCCACTCGCACGCATCACACCGGGCCCGGGATAATAAACTTTAAAAATATTTATTTTGTTTAAAAAATATTCTATATTCTAAAACCTTGTTGAATTAGAGTTGTAGCCTACTAGGCCTACTCCTCCTAGGCCATCCAAAGTTCATCCAAAGTTCATTCATGTTTATTTTCTGTGTTCATCATTGTCCACGTTTTTTTTTTTTTTTTTTTACATTTCTTCATTCGGATCCATTTGCGATCCATTTCATTCTGAATAAACAAACAAGACAGTTACCATGATTTGTCCTTGTTGCATTATTAATTAAGATAATAATTAATAAATGCACGCACAATTATCCGTGAACTTGATAAATGTTGCAGATATGTTTTACTATGCACAAACAAATGCCTTTCAACTTGTGTGTAAAATTCAGAAGCAGTAAATGAATGTGCAGAAATTTGTAGAGATTCTGTAGGCCTACTATGTGTTGTAGCCTAGCCATTAAATAATAAATTTAATAAATAAATAACTAAATAAATTTAGTTGCATATTTGTTAAAATATTATAATGTTTTTTTTTTTTTTTCATCTATGTTGATTATGAAAAGTGAACAGCACGAAGATAGGATGTGCAGAATATCGGGAGACTTGGAGTGGGTCAGACATGATTTTGACCACTTCATTAAGTTTTGTTTTGTAGAAAGCCTTTCTTTAAAGTGAATTTCGTTTTGTATAAATTGTATCTTAATTTTAATACATTTTTCATCAACGAATTGCATGTATTTAAGAAGCAAATATAGCAGACATAGGCTATAGGCTAATCATGGAGGCGCCCGCGCGCCCTGGTCACTTGCACTGCGCATCTCATCATAAATTAATCGAAACTCAGTGTATGCCTCACACAGAGAATATTAAGAAATATATCTAAAGAAAGCTTGAAATGTCTTTAAACGAAACAATTTAAAACGAAAAGAAATAGGCAACACTCTGATGTAATTCATGCATTTCTCCATAAATGTGCATTCACTACGGAGATGGCGATCGTCAACTTCATCTTTGCTTCATCTCAACTTCCCTGGCGCCACCTGGTTATAACGGCCCACGTATTAAAAAAAATGTGTGTAAAACTTCTCTCTCTGGACGGGTATAAATCGGGCTCGGGCTCATGATTACAGTTAACGTGTCGGGCAGGGCCGACAAAGTCAATTCGCCTCATTCGGGCTTCGCGTCTACCGCGCCGCAGGACCTCTAGACGCGCGTAAACGCGTCTTTACATTGAAATCACTCGCGCCAGAAACTCAAGAGTGAGTGAGTAATCAAAAAACCTTTGCGTTTAGTCTCAATTGATTAAAACACCGTATGTGTAACTTCGGCCATTCTCAGTGGTGTGACTGGGACACTAACCCTGCTTGTCATCATAGAAACAGATAATCAGATTGTGATTTTTATTCCCGCTTCAGTAATATGCTGAATATACGGCGTAAAAAAAGACCTGCAGCCGTCTCGCAAGTGTTGATAGGCTATTACTCGTGAGGTGTAACCAATCATATAGCGCCGTGGGCGGGAAATTGAGCAAGTCTTCAGAGTGGTGATAGAGGCTGCGCGGAGCCAGTCAAAGTAGCGCATTTTAAAATAAAATGGACTTTAATCAAACCACGGATCCGTGATAAGTTTTGTGATCCGCCTCGCCACTAGTGTAGTAGCACTGATCACTTTGAGGGGGGGATAAATTTATCCCCACTGGGGATAAAAATAATTAAGCAGAGGCAGGGATACATTGACCAGAAAGGGGGAAATCCCACGCATCCCCCCCGGCAAATCGCACCCTGGATACATATCACACACAAATATTGAATAAAGTTGTTCATTTTAATTGGTTTAAACGATTTTAGTGATACTTTTTCCAAACATGTATTTATAATCAACTTTTTTTTAACTTGTTTACCATTTTGGATCATTTCTATAACTTAACCCAGGGTTTCCCCAAACAGGGGTTTGTGAGTTGATCAAAGCTAATAATTAATTTAATCAAATTTAAAATTAAAAGAAACAAATGGGGCAACACAATGAATCAAATAAAACTATAATAGCAAATCGCAATCATCAAATCAAAGGCTGGCATTTCATTTAAACTCCAATCTCTGCAAGCACAGTGAGTTTAAATGAGCATTTGGGAATGCAATGCAAATGAAATTTCAACGTTTTACTAATATTCCACTAAAAAAAAAAAGATCAAGTTTTTGACATGTTAAAATCTTGAGGGTTTGAATGTTTAAAAATGAAGAATTTTATAAATAAACATTTGTATTGTTGTAAATATGAACCCAAGTGTTAACACCCTTGAAAGTAACTATTTCCAGTAGTCTTTGTGTTTTTGTGTCTGGATGTCTCAGCAGTAGCAATATGAGACATTTTCATATTTCATAATTTAATATCTGTCATATCGCAGTTCAAACCGCAACTGCAATATATGAAAAAATAATCACACTATAATTTTTAGGCCAAGTCACACAGCCCTAAAAATGATTTTAAAATGAAAAACAATCCAAATAAAACACTTTCTAAAAAAAAAAAGATAGATATTGTTCATGTTTACTTGCATGTTATGTAACCATTAACTGACATCAGAGAACCATGATCCTTTGATTGTGTCATTAAATTATTGAAATATTAATTTAAAACCTCAGGGGGTACTTTAAGTAAGTATCTTAGATCTAAGGGGTTTGGCTGACACACACACTTCTCTAAAGGGTTTAAAGGGTCTTGACCACACGCCACTGTGGGATTGCCTTCTCCACTTAGAATGTATTCAATGCTGCTTTATAATTTGCCCTATTGGAACAGACTTTGTGTCAGTACAATGCCTATAATGCCTTAAAATGCTGTCTAGGTAGGCAGCTCTTGGAACAGAGCTATTATTTCTCTATTGCCCATAAACCGTGCATCGCAGCGTCAGCTGTGGGTAACCGGCTTTATCTTATGTCGTTTACTGCTTAAATGCATCAACTTGGAATATTCTGGCATCTGGGTTTCCGACTGAGAGTGCTTTGTCCCTGCTCCTCTGTATCTGTAAAATGGCTAAGGACACAGACTCATTAATTGAGGTCACAGGGTCTCTCCAGCCGTGCTTTTCTAATCTCCATAGGCTTCAATCTCGCTCTTTATAACATGCTGAAATGGAGAAGTCCTCCAGGGGTAACCTTTGAAATGAAATAGCCCATAATTCTACTATAATGTGTTAGTGCCTGCCATTAGGAGGTGGGGCCTGTATATGTGTGTGTGTGTGTGTCTGTGAATGTGTGGCCATCTTCTCACCTGTCCCTAAAAGCTGCAGGTCCCAGAAGAGCTGCCTTCAATCATTGCTCTTCCATCCCATATCACATGCTCTTTATTACCATTTGCGTGTCAATGGAGCTGTCAATCATGGTTTCCCCAGGCCATAAAAAATGGCTTTCATATTTCAGAGGATGAATCTCAATTCCGGGGCCAAAAACTCCATCTCTCAGCGTGAAGCTGCTCAGATGGAGATTTGACGATACAACTCTCCCCCCAATCTTTCCTCTTCAGCCTCATTTACACATCTAATCTCAGAATCTATTGAATGCAAATAGATATGTCCTGACTGACAGGCATGCAAATTTATTAGGAGACAGTCTGAATAGGTGATTGAATTCTTATATTCTTGGAGTGATATGTTCATCAGCAGATTTTAGAGAATTCTTGGAATTTATAGTTTATTTATAGTCAGATAATTTATTGCCAATGCTAAATTTCTCATATAATGTGATTCTTGGAAACATGCATACTAGTATTAAAAGTGCAAACAGCATGCAGTCATAGTGCTTAGGGACTTTGTAGTGCATTTCTGGTCTTGTATTAAATACTCAAACTCTTGATGACTTTTGAAAGTATGTACGTGTGATTTAGGGCTTCAGAAATGTGTACACAAAGTGATGGAAAGGGACCTTTAGACTTTTACTTTGTCTGGTATGACAGGAACAATAAATTCCCAATACAAATGATGAAAGCTGAAAATTGTGTTGAAAACTGCCTGAGGCATTAGAAGCCCCTGGCAGTGGCCCTACAGCCAAGTTCACATTCAAGCCTCCCGACAGGCATTTTGTTTATATTTGTGTCCTCCTTAAAGGGTTAGTTCACTCAAAAAATGAAAATTTTATTATTATTTACTCACCCTCATTAAGTTCCAAAATGTATGACTTTTTCATAAGAGATCCCCACACACATTCAAATCAAATTGGGTTTGGAACGACAAAAGGGTGAGTAATTAATAACAGAAATTTCCTTTTTGGGTGATCTAACCCTTTAAAATAAGCTGAATTCAGGTTGTGGAGGAAGCCACCTCGAGAGATTACCTCAGAAACTTTTCTTATGTAAGATGGGTCTCCTCATGTAGGACTCAATAGAGACCGTTTAATTGACATAAACTTTTCATGACCGCAGGAAGCCAATTGAAGCCTGCTCTCCTACCAGCACAGAGCTGTTCTGAGACGAAGAAAGCAGCTGAGTATGAAAAGGCCACCCTTGAGCGTAAATGATAATGGAATTGATTTTTTTTCTCCAGTAGTCTCATGTTTTTGTAGAGCAGGAAGTGGAGTGTGTGCATCGGGACAAAAGCACAGGCATGGTAGTAAATGGATATGCATGAATACACTATACTACACAATTAGAGCTCTAGTCTCTTGATTTCCCCCTGCAGTTTAAAGAGCAACATAGGAGTCATAAGTGGTTTACTTTCATTACAGGTTTTAGACTCATGGGAATTTAGGGAACCAAAACAACTTTCCCATGTATGTGCTGATATCGCATTTAGGTTTTATCATGCTATATTAAATCTCAAAATCACTTAGCTCTTGAATGGTTGAGGGGGTGCCATCTTAAAATTCACGTCTAATATGTTTTCTAAACTAGCAATCAGTGGCAAAAGACTTTAAATTATGTGACTTTTCACTGTGGACAGGGCATTTTGATTGCAATTTTTAAAAAGGTCTAAGGTCTAAAAAAGATCTAACGCCTCGATGTCGTATGCAGCCTTCAAATGCGACCTCCTGAGGACGCAGCCTTCGAAATGAGACGCAGTTATTGTGTCATCCTGTTCTCATTGAAGTCATCGTCTTGAATGTTTACTTTAGTCATCGTCACTATGGTTACCTGCATTCTTCATGTCTATATGGTGAGGACATAAAGTAAATCAAGAAAGTTGGCATTGCAACTGCAAATAAAATTTCCCTTCATTTATTAAAACATTTCCCACAATGGTAATGTTTCGAGCCAGCCTGCTTTTCATCAGACCACCCACTTTTTTCTGGATTTACTTTTTTTTTTTTTATGAGCACCTACAATTATGTTTTTTGTACTTTTATTGATCAAGATAGAAAGTATAGCTAGATGTTGGCGCTGCTGTAAGCTGTTGTACAAATGATTTAGAGTCATTCTGTAAGTATACAGGCATGTGATGACTAATAACGTCAATGTTGACAAATTAATTCATATTATCTGATTAATCCAAAGGTGCAAGTATATATAAGTCATAATAAAATCATAGTAAATCACTGTCATTTTTTTTGCATTGCAACTCTGATATTCCAGAATACTAATGTATGCGTCATGACCATTATGGTTTGGGCAAACAACTTTTGTTTAAAGAGGAATATTACTTTAAATCATTTGGCAGCCCTAATGTTTTTTTTTTTGTTTTTTTTTTACCAGTTTCATTTTTTTGGAAAAGAGGATCTAATCATAATTTTAATGAGACAGATTATTCTGTTCAAAGCCCTTTAACGTTTATTGAATTTTATTTATTTATTTGAAAATGTGTAGAGCAGCATTGAAAGAATGTAAAACGAGAAATTAATGCAGAAATAATACATTTTTGGATCGACATACAATTTTCTACGTAAAACAAGGTCACACTGCAAAACATTGTTTAAAAACCCTTGAACCACTGCGTAAGATATGACTCGTTTTCATTTTTAAATCTTGTTTCAAAGGTTAGAATGTCTGTTTCTGTTTTCCTTCAACCTCAAATAACAGGAGATTTTGCTGCCCAGCCGAAAGCAGGAACACACAACCATAAAACATTTATATGAAATCACTTTATTATCCGTGTGTGGTGATTCCATTTGGCAGGAATGTTACAGTCTAAAATCTGTCTATAACGGGCATGCAGTGAGGCCTACAGGTGGAGCGTTCGAAAAACACAGAGGACACACAGAAATATCATTTACAACCTCACCTACAGTGCACATCATATGCATGCATACAATTCATCAACAAAGAGAGAGGGAGGTGAATCTACAGCGACTTAAAAAAAATGCACCAAATAAGAAACAGAATTTTTCCAAAGTACAACCACCTAGAGACAGTAACAGATTACAGACTGAAAATCACACCAAGATAACCAAGATTACCACATAGGACAATGAACAGTAGACACGTACATTCATATAACAACAATGGAATATTTCATAACGTTTCTGTGTTAGGCAGTATCTTCATTAGCATCTGAGAGACACGGAATGACTTTGAGTAAATGCATGTCAAATGTTGATTTACATTTAGAGAACATCATGATGAGTATGCAATTTTTTACTTATACAGTACTGAAGTAAACATACAAAAGATGCTCAGGGAATGGGTGAATGTTTTGTTGTTGATTGTTTTTAAACTTTAAATTTGAATTGTGTGATCATTTCTTTTGTTCTTTGTTTTAGGAATCTGTTTAAGACAATCACAAAACCCAAAGCCCAAAGAACTGACATGGTAGTCGCATATTACACCACTTTAGAAAATAATGTAAAATAACAACATAAAAAAAAAAGAGTTAAAATAATAACAGCAGACAATCTCACAAAACAGGAACACTCTTTGGTTTAATAAAACAGGTGATGATATAGGATGAGTGATGGGTTTCGGGCAGTATTTATTTATCAGTGCAGCTGATGACAATTCACCGCGTCACACCGATCACACTATAAGAGCGGCAGAATCGAGGGCAGTTGATATTCATCTAGAAAAATCGTGTTTGTGCTCCAAAAATGGCCTCTGTCGATTGTAAAGTACACTCTGGGTGGCAGAAATGTGAGATATTAGGCTAAGTCATTTGCACGGAAGGTTGCACGTATTTCGCTTACTGTGCTAATGCTATGCTAATGTTTTGAGCTGAATCTCATCTTTCTGAAAGTGGTACAGCTGACATCGTCACTTCTTGTGAGTAAAGGCCTTAAACACAAGTGGCAGTAAAATCTGACAACATTCAGGATGATTGACCGCTAGCATTAGTCTGTTCAGCTGTTTAAGGACGCCATTCTAAACTGTAGCACATTCATATTATAAACTTTAATATAAATTGAATTAACTCCTTGTTTCATGTGGTACATGGCAGGAAAGCTATGACATCAATGTGCCCATGTGCTTTAAAACTACACTCTTTTACTCTCAAAGCTACAGCTTATCGTATGCTTTATCAAGACACTGAAAAAACTTTTCTCTCCTCATTCACAGGCCAGCATGGATTGGGTGGAATGTCTGGAATATTCGGAATGTTCAAAACAACGGAATGGCAGCCTGATTCCTAGTTGTATTTTTCTGAATCTTGAATGTTGTTAAAGTTTAAACATACACATCTGCGACTAACAGGATTTCCTGAACGCGTTGTTATTTACAGTAATTGCAGACATAATCTAATGAGAATACAAGCACACGCTATCAAACCACGGCCAAGTAGCTTATCTTTTTATTTTCTTAGTAAAAAAGAGAGGATGGATAATACAATCTGACGTTGCGTCTTAAAATCTGATTTTCTGAAATCTGAAATCAGTTCCGCTGTTTTCCCTCTTGTCAATGCAGTTACAACAACGAGAAATAAAGTCATACGTAAACTAGCAACAAGCAGGCATAAAACACAAGTCAGATCAGCTCATAAAATAAGAGCCAGGCTTTGTTTAGAGACTCTAAAAAGTAGGAATCGCGCAACGTCCTTCTCCAGTTTCCTTTTAATAAGCTCGCTTGACTGATACTAGGAAGACGACACAGCATTTGCACACAAACATTCTCTAGCAAATAAGCTGAATACATAGCCATGAAGATTGTCTGTTATTGCTGATCTGGGATCAGGGTCCCATAAACAACCAACGGACACAGGACATCTTCATTTAGAAACAAATATTGCACCATTGTCACTGTCTGTTTACGTAATGTGTGCTCACAACCATGTTGTGAGAGCTAACGTAAATAAATGTAGACACTAAAGAACTAGATTCTACTGTACAGCAGTGAAGATGAAGAGATTATATAATTATTTATATGTATAGCCCTATTGATCCAATTGTAGTTGTATGTGATCGATCCACAATCTTAAGTACTGTAAAAGCACAAACAAGTCAATTCAAGAAACACATAGCGCTATGGTTTCTCTCGCTGTGGCTAGCTAACATTTGTGATTCCTTTTTAATCATCAAATCCAGTTTACAAGATTGTGATGTGAATGCGCGTGACAACGTAATGAGGGACGTATAGTCTGCTTTTCTCCAAACGAAGATCTACAGAGTTGTGAGCAATATGCAATTTAACACTGGTGTACAATGTCAGACAACAAAATCCAAAACCACAGTTATTGCCTTAAATTTCAGTGTATTTCAGCTAAAAATGCTAAATGAAATTGGATATAGTGTACTGATAAAGAAAAAAAAAAATGGTAGCATACTTAAAAGAAACAGCAAAACAGCCAGACCATGTACGTTCTCTTCCATATTACAGTTTTCAGTCATTTCAATCGGATACAATGTGACAATTCATGATGGCAGGAACTGTATACTAGTTTGAAGTATGGATGTTAAATGAATCTGTATACAGTATATATATATGTATATATAGGTAAACCACATGGATTCATTAATAATAACTATAACAGAGCAACAATCAAAAATATGATATGATCGGAGAAATCCCTCCAAGATAAATTATGGCTTGTACTCATAGTCATTGTATATTTATATATATATATATATATATATATATATATATATATATATATATATATATATATATATAGGTATATTGATATATATATCCTAAAGTCATATACAGTTATTTTTTCATTTGCTATTTACAAACAAAATTAATGAAGCATGAGGAATATTCTTGCTCTAAGGTCTGGACTCAGGGGGCATTCGATTTGTCTTTAAGCAGAGCTTTTGCAATGTAACATTTCTAGTGCACAAATTGTATTTTTCCTCATTCTTTTAATAATAATAATAATAAAAAAAGTCACTTGTATCGCAGCTAAAGACAGATGTTATGGCACACGATTTGAGTCCAGAGATCTTAGAACAAATGCGAGAGAGAGAGAGAGGGGAAGGGAAAAGAGGAGGTGGCTTTCATGACATTAATGATTCCCGTTTTATCACGACTTGTCGTGGAATGCTGTTACTTTTTATTGAACATATCTTGAAGCGGGCCCGGGAGGAACTTCATGACGGTGTCCACGATGCTTTCCTCCTCCTCTTCTTCATTCCCGCAGCCGGCGGGGATTGCTTTCTTGGGACGGGTCAGGCTGCCCTCTGACGCCTGCTCCATGGCTGCCTGGGCCTCTGCCTCCTTCTCTTCCTTCTTCTTTATACCATACTGAAAAATACACAGCAGCATGTTAGGCCTTTCCACTAGAATGTCACCTCTTGCTGTTAACTTGTTTTTAAACTAGTTTTTGGCAGTTTTTCTGCTGTATCATTTTTAAGAAACCCCAAATTTTAAAGAGGACATATTATGCTTTTTTTATTTTTATTTTTTATAAATGTATATACATTTTCAGCTTTCTTTAGTGTGTAATGTTGCTGTTTGAGCTTGAAAAACGTCTGCAAAGTTACAAAGTCCTCTCCAAAGGGATTTATTCTCTATATCAGTGCACACTGTTTCAGAACTCCCTGAAACGCCTTGTAGTCTTGAGTTTTCTTCCGGGAATAAACACATCACAAAATTCCTCATTTAAATAATTCCCGTCCATACACACAAAAAGGGGGTCAGGCCTGATATGTATACCTTGAATTCAATATATAAGTTACTTTGGATAAAAGAGTCTGCTGCAAAGCATAAATTAATCTATTTATGCATGTATTAGACATGAAGGTACGGAACGGAACGGAACGGAAAGGAACGGAAAGGAACGGAAAGGAAAGGAAAGGAACGGAAAGGAAAGGAAAGGAAAGGAAAGGAAAGGAAAGGAAAGGAAAGGAAAGGAAAGGAAAGGAAAGGAAAGGAAAGGAAAGGAAAGGAAAGGAAAGGAAAGGAAAGGAAAGGAAAGGAAAGGAAATTTCCTTGATGAATCACATTCAAGACTATTTCCTGTTGATTGGCATACAAATGTTTGAGCATTGGAGAATTCTGGCTTCGCTCAGTTCTAGATTGTCTCATGACATGAATGTTAGAAACATTTAAATTGGGATGGTGTATGTCCATAAAACCTTGGCAGACTGCCATTTGGCAAGTCAATGTAATTATTTGGGCTTTGGCAGTTAGTTTAGTGATTCACAGAAGCTTCATTTAGATCAGAGACACTTTCTCATTTACAAATAAATGCCCTGATTTTAAATGGTGTGCCGAATATTGGCAAGGAAATCCACTTCATTAGAGAAGTACTTGGATGACAAATGGTCCATTTCGTCTTTGTTTCACCCCCAAAGGGTCTGAGGCTCGTTAATTCTTGCCCATTCAACTATTTTACCCTTTTGGCTACACTATAAAACCACAAAGAGAGAATGAAGGAATCTTCCACTTTAATTGTGCTCTTGCTGTTATGTGCTCAAGATATATACACTCACCTAAAGGATTATTAGGAACACCATACTAATACTGTGTTTGACCCCCTTTCGCCTTTACAACTGCCTTTATTCTACGTGGCATTGATTCAACAAGGTGCTGAAAGCATTCTTTAGAAATGTTGGCCCATATTGATAGGATAGCATCTTGCAGTTGATGGAGATTTGTGGGATGCACATCCAGGGCACGAAGCTCCCGTTCCACCACATCCCAAAGATGCTCTATTGGGTTGAGATCTGGTGACTGTGGGGGCCATTTTAGTACAGTGAACTCATTGTCATGTTCAAGAAACCAATTTGAAATGATCCGAGCTTTGTGACATGGTGCATTATCCTGCTGGAAGTAGCCATCAGAGGATGGGTACATGGTGGTCATAAAGGGATGGACATGGTCAGAAACAATGCTCAGGTAGGCCGTGGCATTTAAACTATGCCCAATTGGCACTAAGGGGCCTAAAGTGTGCCAAGAAAACATCCCCCACACCATTACACCACCACCACCAGCCTGCACAGTGGTAACAAGGCATGATGGATCCATGTTCTCATTCTGTTTACGCCAAATTCTGACTCTACCATCTGAATGTCTCAACAGAAATCGAGACTCATCAGACCAGGCAACATTTTTCCAGTCTTCAACTGTCCAATTTTGGTGTGCTCGTGCAAATTGTAGCCTCTTTATCCTATTTGTAGTGGAGATGAGTGGTACCCGGTGGGGTCTTCTGCTGTTGTAGCCCATCCGCCTCAAGGTTGTGCGTGTTGTGGCTTCACAAATGCTTTGCTGCATACCTCGGTTGTAACAAGTGGTTATTTCAGTAAAAGTTGCTCTTCTATCAGCTTGAATCAGTCGGCCCATTCTCCTCTGACCTCTAGCATCAACAAGGCATTTTCGCCCACAGGACTGCCGCATACTGGATGTTTTTCCCTTTTCACACCATTCTTTGTGAACCCTAGAAATGGTTGTGCATGAAAATCCCAGTAACTGAGCAGATTGTGAAATACTCAGACCGGCCCATCTGGCACCAACAACCATGCCACGCTCAAAATTGCTTAAATCACCTTTCTTTCCCATTCTGACATTCAGTTTGAGTTCAGGAGATTGTCTTGACCAGGACCACACCCCTAAATGCATTGAAGCAACTGCCATGTGATTGATTGATTAGATAATTGCATTAATGAGAAATTGAACAGGTGTTCCTAATAATCCTTTAGGTGAGTGTATATATAAGGTTGTTACAATTTTTTTATGTTTTTTTTTTCTCTTTTGCTCACCTAGGCTGCATTTATTTAATCAAAAATACAGTAAAAACAATAATATAGTGAAATATTATCGAAATTTACAACAACTATTTTCTCTTTTAAAATGTAATTTAATCCTGTGATCAAAGCTGAATTTTCATCATCATTACTCCAGTCTTCAGTGTCTGATTCACTTCATTTCTGAAAACAGTTTTTGTTTGTGGTAACGATCATACATGTTTTTTCAGGATTCTTTGATGAATAGAATGTTCAAAAATAATAGAATTTATTTAAAATAAAAGTCTTTTGTAACATTATAAAAGTCTTTACTGTCACTTTTAATCAATTTAATGTTTCCTTGCTTGAATAAACAGCAAAACTATTAATCAAAATGATCAAAAAATCTTAATGGCTCTTTAATTCTCAATAACCCTTAACAAATCTTAATGACCCTTTAAATACTTTTGAAGGTGTACATGTATATACTATGTGTATGCATTGCTTGTTTTAACTCGTACAACCTGCAAATTATGGGTTCTAATTCCTGTATCGCTCCGGGAATCACAGTCGCATCCTGAGGAATGATGTATATTAACGGGAAGGAAGGAGATTTATATGAAGGAATGATGTTTAGGGCAATATACCCCCCTTAGAACTCGTTGCTGCTCTGAGACATATATAATTGTGACATCTTGCCAATAAGTGGCCTAAACAATGGATGATTTCTTCCTCTGACTGGGTCACAAACTAGCTCGTGCAATCAGCAGCTGGCCTTATAAACAATGATGTTCTACTTTTCTTAAACTATCTATAATTAGGAATAATATGGATTCCATCCCTTATGTAGACATGAAATCGTATTAATGCAGCTTAATCTGAGAAATACTTAAATGGCTTACTTGAAGGGAGTGCATGGCAAACCCTGAAGTTCAGCCATCGTGGACAAGACATAAGGACTTCCATCAGTATTGCAGTCATTTTGTACAGAATGTGAAGATTCTGCCTTAATCCTTGTGGTAAATTAGACCCATGGGGGTGATGGCTTATAGCAGAAAAAAGACAGGCTTTCTGTGGCCTCCCATCCTCTCTTAACATGGCTTTGCATAAAAATATATCTGTTTTACTCCAACTCAGTTTGCTCACAAAGGGAAATCATTCTCTATTGTGCGCAACCATTCAATCTCTGAGACTCAGGAGCCCAAGTTAAATTATCATGACAAATTCGTAAATGCCAAGTCTGTTAAGCAGAATAATTATTTTTAGCTCTGACTTTAGTACATCTGATGAAGCAAATGTTCTTGATGTCATTTATACAAGTGTTCAGCCTGTAAATGCATACTGAAGAAGAACATTTTCAGGAATCTTCCAATTCAGCTGTTGTGGTTTGCAGAATGTATGACGAAGTAAACTGGTCTATATACTGTGGAATTTTTAAAGTCATTTTAAAAGACTGTTTATCATAATCTGCCTAAAGACTACATCTAACAATTCATAAATTAACTTTCATTAAAATATAATTAAAAAACATTCTGTAACAAACAGTAGCTCATATACATTTAAATGAGAGCAAATGAATCGCAGTTTTAATGACAGTTTTACAGTATATGAATGTAGATGAACTAATACTCTGCAATGCATAACGTAATAATATTTGTAATAATGTGATGAAGCTGTGAAATATCACTGTCTTTTATTAGAACATTTTCATTTTAGTAGTCCCTGGGTCTTCCCTTCCATGACACCTTTTTCTGTTCTTTTATTATTGCACAGTAAAGCAGCCATATGGCAGTATGAGCGCAGGGACTAAAGCACAGTCAATCTCCACAGCCTCCACAGTAATGGAATGCTTGCCAGAGCTAGACTGTTATTTTTCCAGTCCCTCTGGTTCACAGTATGCACCCTTAGAGCTCTCCATTCTCATACGCAACGCACCACTCAACTACATTCAGCCTCCCCAAAAGTGAAACAAACAAAGAAAAATAAATACCATATGCTTTCTGTATTTATGTGGTCTGTATAATTCACCATTCACTGTGAATCACTACTTTGCAACATACAGTATACTGCCGTTCAAAGTTTGGGATCGGTAAGCTTGCATTTGCCAAGGCTGAATTTATTTGATTAAAAATACTAAAAAAACTGTAATATTATGAAATATTATTAAAATTTAAAATAACTGTTTTTTATTTGAATATATTTTCAAATGTATTTTATTCTTGTGATGCAGTGCTGTATTATCAGCATCATTACGCCAGTCTTCAGTGTCACATGATCTTTCAGAAAAAAATCGAATATGCTAATTTTCTGCTCAAGAAACATTTATTATTATTATCAATGTTGAAAACAGTTGTGTATATGTTTTGATTATTTGATGAATAGAAAGTTCAAAAGAACAGCATTTATTTGAAATAGAATATTTTGTAACATTATAAATGTCTTTACTGTCACTTTTGAATGACTAAACAGAAGTATTCATTTCTGTATTTAATGTTACAAAAACTTTTTATTACAGATAAATGCTGTTCTTTTGAACTTTCTATTCATCAAAGAATCTTGAAAAAAATGTGTACACAACTGTTTTCAACATTGGTAGTAATAATAAATGTTTCTTGAGCAGCAAATCAGCATATTAGAATGATTTCTTAAGGATCATTTCTGAAGGATCAAGACTGGATTAATGATGCTGAAAATTCTTTTTAAAATATATTCAAACAGAAAACAGTTTAATAATATTTGACAATATTACTGATTTATTTATTTTTTTACTGTTTTTTATAATATTTTTATTAAATAAATGCAGCCTTGGTGAGCAGAAAATACGTATTTTCAATACATTATAAATCTTACTGATCCCAAACTTTTGAAAGGCAGTGTATTATTATAATATTGATTCTCAAACAAAAACCAAACATGATCATACACTTTTTTTTTTAACTGGGGAAAGATGGGTTCTATTTAGAACCCTATGGTTCTTGACTCAGTTATATAAAGAGGAATGTCTTAAATGATTGCATAATGCTTCCAGGTTTAACAGGTTATTTAATGTTTTCTAGTAATAAAACAAGTTGTGAATTAAAACAAATGAATTAAAACGGGAAAGGTTGTAAACTGTATATGATTTTTTCTTATAAGAGTAAAATAAAATGTACATATGTAAATTTTTTATTTTTTTTTGGAACAGCTTGCGAATCACTGGTCTTCGATTTTTTTATATATATTTTCTGTTTTCACTTTAATTAAAATTGTTGTCATTTTATATTAGTTTTATTGTAATAGGTCTATAAATGAATGAATGAAAATGATAAATGTTGCCTTGGCAAGTAGCTGAAATAAAAAAAGTTCAAGTTTTCTCATTTCTCATGGTTTTAGTTTGAGGTTTAGCTAACGATAATAACCCTGGCCTAGACTACCGTGAGCGATCATACGAACATCTTGACACCTCATAACAGTCAATTATCTCATGATAGATTTACCTTGTCCCTGATGCCCTGTCGAAGCGATTCCCTCTCCGCTTCCATTTTTGCGTACTTTGCCTTCCTCTCCTCCTCCTGTTGCCTGAGGGCTTCCTGTCTTTCTTCCTCCTTTCTCTCAGCATCAGGATCCTTCTCCTCCTCGCCCCCCAGCATTTTCCCCATGTCTTTGGTCGCTCCTTTGAGAGAAAGAAGGAGAGAATCAGGAACAGAAAATCACTCAACAGTCCACGATCTATACACACTGGATCACAAAAAAGGGACTTCCAATTTCCAAAGACATTTGGAGGATAACCTCTCACAAAGTGAACTGAAAAGCTGATAAATTAGTTCTCACAGTCATCCAGATTCTTTTATAAATACTCTCAATGGCGACTGCTCTCTTTGTCGGTGGGAGATGCAAGTAGGACAATCGCCAAGAAAAGCACAATGGGTCAGATTGTTGTAACAAAAGGGCTCCATTAGGGCCATGAGAATACAGGATTTTGACAAAGCAGATAATAACTTCTGATTGCATCCGCAGCTCACATTTATCTGTCATCACGTCGCTTGTTAGCGCTCCGCAGTGAGATCGTGTATCTCTCCACTGTTGGTCAAACCCAAACACGTTGTTAGGCTGTGTCTGTTAATGAGGGAGTAATTAGCATTTAGCAAAAGACAAGCGCTTAAAATCACACATGGCGAAGTCAGAATAACCCTTTGACGGCATGCAGCTAATGCCATGCCCTTTAGGATTGTGGAATTGTTACTTTTAAACGTAGAATTGCATTGAACATTATAAAAAGTGATGAATTTTTCTTGTGAACTCTTTTGTTTCTAATGATATAAGTCTTTAGCAGATGCTGAGCTCAAATAATAGCACATATCTAGCCACATTCAAAACCAGAATTTCAGCCACCTTTGTGTCTGAGTTAGGCTGACATAGCAGAACAGAAGTTATCCAAGTTCATGCAATATGTATTCATGTCACGTCGGTTTATGCTGGGAGACAGAGCTCCATGTAAATGCATGAAGGGTTCTGTTTTCAGTCCAGGAGTTTTGTTCTCCCTGGATCAGCAGTTGAGGGCGGCACACTGCCATTGCCCACCAGTCCATGAGGTCTGCGTTCAACCTGCGTGACACATGGTCCCGCATTTACTGCTCTCTAGAAATTGATTTTAATGAGGACTGGGTCTCTCTGACAGCAGAGACGTGTGAAGAGTTCAGCTTAGATCTGACGATTCACTTCTCTTTCAGCCTGGGCTGCTCGTACACATCATATCTACATGAAGGTTGAGAGGACCAGGCTTGTGTTTACTCTGGAGAGGGTTGAGGAGCGTATAGCCATCTGCTTTTTATCAGGCATTTATGAGAGACCCAGTTTTACAGTTAGTGCCTGAAAGAGTTTATACATGTAGAAAAAAAAGCTGTTAATCACTAGATCGGAAGTTACAGCTAAAACAAGAGTTTCACTTTACTGATTAAAGTTAACATAATAGCAAATTGAGCTTGCATATTCCTGGTCTTATTGTGTATAATTCATGCTATGTAATTTCTAATGTAATTTTTTTCTTCTTTTTTTCTTCTTTTTTTTCTTATTATTAGTGTTAGGGAAAGTTACTTTTAAAGGTATTGAAAAAGTGTGTTGCTCCCTAAAAAGGAACTAATTGTGTTACTTAGTTACTTTTAATGAAAAGTAATGCAATACTTTAGTTTTGTGTTACTTTTTCTCACCTGGCTTTTAGGGCGCTTTCACACTAGCACTTTTGGTGCGCACCCGGGTTCGAATGACGTCAGAGTTCGGTTCGTTTGGATGATGTGAACGCTGTCTTCCGAACTCGGGTGCGCACCCGCGAACCGTACTCGAGTCTGCTTAAAAAGGTGGTCTGGGGTACGGTTCATGTGAACTCGGGTACGGTTCGCTGCTGATATGAACGCAATCGAACCAAACCGCGGAAGTGAACCGCTATTGTTGACGTACAATGTGTCTTCGCCGGACAATCCGCTGTGTCTTTGAAACGTTTTCAGAATTTTTGCGGCAGACAGACGCAAGTGTGTTTCTGTATGTCTATGTTGAAAACAAAACCAAAGGTTAAAAAAAAGAAGAAAAAATGTCAACCGAGCAAGTCTATCCATTTGGGCGCCTTTTCATTCGCGGTTACCAAGCAACACCATTACGCCAGCCGCAGCCTGATGACGCAAGTGTACCGCGGTTCGGATAGAAATAATATAATGTGAACACAGTCCATCGGGGGCAGGGGGAGGGGGGAAGCAATCGAACTCGGGTTCGGAACAGGCAATCGAACCAATTGTGAAAGCGCCCTTAATAACTAAACAAAAGTTATATATATATATATATATAATTTTTGGCAATGTAAAGGCTATTTCACACCAAAAGTGAAATGAATAAGCCTTCTGCTGGATTGCAGAAGAATAGGATGCTGGAGAAGAAAGTTCCACAACCTTATTTTAGCAATAAAAGCAAACAAAAAAAATATAATGAGGTTTATTTTTTGTTTATTCTTTTGCTTATTAGCATGCTTTAAGGTCAAAAGCAAAGACATTGGTGAATAAAGTGAAATTAAGTACATAAAGTATATTTGTGTAATTTAACATAATTATTGTAGGTTTGTGTAATATTCTGAGTTTGCAATTTTTAAAGGAATACTGAATGTGTTTTTGTGAAAGTGAGATGAGTAAATGCATGTTCACATTTAGTCTAGAACTACAATACCTATCATGTTCACACACAGCACACACAACGCCTCTGCACTTACTCAAGATTCTCTCAACATGTGGACAGGAGAGCTGTCGGTCAATACAAAAAGTAACTCAGATATTCTGTTGTAAATGTAAAAGTAATGCGTTATTTGTAATGTATTACTAACCCTTCACTGGTTGCTATCTAGACCACACAGGCTAGCAAACGCTAACCATTATCATAGGTCTTCAGCTCAAAAATACTTGACAATCAACTCACATTCAGTCTGACTCTGTTAAAGAACCCCCATCAATTTCAATCCATTTTTGATGAATCCAAGCTCTACTTTTAGTTTTTCTTTGGAAAATAGTTGCATGATGTGGGGTCAAAACATAAATTTATATCACAAACCAATTCACTTTTTAGTGTAAGTGACTCACTTCTGTCTCGCTGTAATTCCAACAAAATGAAACAATTATCCCTACTCACATTACACTGGCCCCAGCCATTCAGCGTCAGCACAATCAATAGCTTAGTAAGAGTCAGAACTGTACAACTATATGAGCTTGAACAAAGCATGCCCACAAGCACTGCAGGCTTAATACTGTTCTTAAACTGACTTCTGGAAAGAAAATGGGAAAATGAAAGGAAACATTGGTCTTCATCTTTAAAATTTTAGAACGATTGATTTGGGGTTTTAATTTTAGAGTAGGATTAACCTATGAAAACTGACTCAGAGGCAAGTGAACTGAAACTACCCACTAGGGCATCCATGGGAAGGATTAGCTGACATAACCGAAAACTTGCTGAAACCGAGAGATTTTGTAGAGAGCTGTCATCCTGAATTACCAGTCGAGTGCAGAGTATATATCCCTGTAGTGAACAGCTTTAGCAAACTCAAGGTTTGAAATGAGTATAGCTGGTCTCTGAGAATATCTTTGGCTGCAGTAGGTGAATGTCTTGAAGGTACAAACAGTGCTTCTCTCACTGCTCAACACGCACAGTGCAAATACAGTATTTGTATAATTTCAATGTAGGAGAGAATAGCAAGTAATGCCTTTTAATAGTAAAAGTAATGCCTGATATTTGAGGTTTGAATTTTGCATGGCACTCTCTTAAGAAGACCTAGCCAAAGACATTTTATTAATTCGGTGGTTATTTTTTTAATATTTGTATTTTATTTAAGGAATTTTGCATTTAAGTCAACATGAGACGGTATGCACAACCCATTTTACGCCGGTCTTCTTCTGAAATGTGACATATTTCTGAGTGCATGAGGATATTCAACAAGTAAAAACTCTAGGGTAAAGGCCCATTCACACCAAGGACGATTACTATAGCTATAACGTTTTAATAATATTTCTAATTCTGTGAGAATACGGAAGTCCACACAATAATAATTATAATAAGAACGACACAGAAGAAAGAACTAAATCGTTGGACTTTCTTTCAGAACAATTTTTTCCCAGCTGATGAATGACAAAAACATTGACAGCCTACCAGAATACAAAGAACTTTAAAGAGCTTGAGTAATCAGAGCAGCAGATGAAAAAACTGCAGCATGTACTTATAATAAACAGACGCTAATATAATTATGGTTATAGTTATAACTTATTGTTTGAAGACAATTTTCTCCCCCTGTGAGGATAGACCATAAAGCAATTTGAATTTGAATGTGCCTTAAGACTTGATTATATCCTTTGGGAATTTATTTTAGACTATACTGAATCTAAAGAAAAAAGAAAAGAAACATAATTAACTTAAAATGGATAATAACCTTGGTTGGACCATGTGCCCTATCCAAAGACATTTGATGAAAAAACTTGTTTCAACTCAGCTCAACTTCCAGTCCAATTAATATTAACCCTTTTTTCCCCCAAAGTTTTTGAAGATCACAGGCGAGAGCCGTCACTCTTTTCTCCCGTTTGAACTCTAGTGTTTTTCATTGTCTGTTTTTAATTAGAGCTGTTTTCAGCGGCTTGGCACTGGCTCTTGTCTCAGCTCCTCTGCTTCACGCGCTGTTAATCTGCGCTCCAGAGGCTAATTAGCTCATCTGATCGTGACAAAGTCTCCGCGTGACACACAAACTCTTTCCGAGGTCTCTGTGCAGCGTAGCGTTCTCTACTGCTCAGCCACTTGTGCAGACCAGACCAGAGTCCCTAAAGTAGATCTCTTCACAACAAGCAGCTAACCACGCTAAAGCTAACGCTGTTCAAGGGTTTCCTCATCATGTGTCATGTACGCCTGTCGGCCGGGAAGCCCTGTGCGATTTGAAAGACCGCAAAGTGATGCTTGAATTTTGAAAATGGTACAGTCACATGGGCTAGAAATGGACTGTGTTATATAAAAAGAGTGTGTATGCTTAAGTATGTGCCTGTTCTAGCGGAAAAAGTGATGGATATGGCGTACTTGACAGGTGGCGTATCCTCATTCCTTTGTGTGGCTGTCAGTGTGTGCCTGTGTCCTTACTGTGAGAGGAAGTGTGGGTAGATGAGAACAAAATGTGCCACTCTTTAGCCGAGTGCCTGAGTAGTAAAGGAAAACATGCCCGTAGGGCCGTGCGGTATATATCGTGTGATCGTTGAAATGTGCCAGCTGGTGGAGATTTTGCTAAACCATTCAAACCACAGTAGATGTTTTAGTGGACAGGAGTTATAGCTTCAGCACTTAGATTCCTATTAGTTGCCTTAGCTGCACCAAAAAGCATATTTGTTCTTCGATTGCTGGTATCGGTTTATTTTGCTTTATATGCAAATTGATTACATTCAAATCTATTTAAAGTCCCTGTAGTCAATCATTTTATCCCTTAAAACTCATATATGATCACCAAAATGACATATTTAAGCGTTTTTTTTTTTCTTGAAAAAAATGTCTTCATGCCTTAAAATAGTATTTAGTATATGTAGTTCTATGAATATGCAAATTAGCCCCGCCTCCACTCACTCACACCAGCTCAGACATCCACTCGTTGACGATCACACGTCGACCTGATTGGTTACAAGGTAGTTTGTGACGTCAGAAACACCCCGCGTTTTTGAGACTGTCTTTGGTTCACTGCAGTTTTAAGGAGAAAATACTCAGCAATGGCGTTGACATGAATTTACACATGGTTTGTCTTAAAGCATATCGAAAACACCACATAGACATACACAAAACTTTAAAAGCTTGATTATTATCACAGCGGGACTTGTGTGGATGTCTTGTCAGATTTAGCTCACTTCAGGGAACAGTTTGGTCTTTAGAGTATTGCTAAGTGTTACATAAAGTGTCAAAATGTGGGGTTATTTCTTATGAATAATCTAATCTACTAGTTTGCGTTCTCAAAAGAGAAAATGTAAAAGTTTATAAGAATAGAGTACATTTTATGTGTAAGGCATTTAATTCACTGAATATACTTTTATTGCATAAATGATGCTTCTCAGCTATTCTTTTCAAGGTTCTTTTTCCTCTCTGTGAATGTGTGTGTGTGTGTGTGTTTCTGTGCCTGGGTGTGTGAAGGTCATCTACACACTGAAGGACTGTGAGAGGGGTGATCAAGTCCCCCGTGGAGCCCGGGCACATGGAGAGAGCGCAAACTCAAGGACTCTGTGTTCCCTTCTTGCTCCATCTGTCTTAATCTCGCACCTGCTAAACAGCGAGAGCCCAGTGGCACACCTTCCTCTCTGCAAGGACATTAATGTCCACCAACAGACCAGATACCACACAGGACACCCACAAACACGTCTCTTCCACAGTGCCAGGCAGCAGAGAGGCCATGACCTCTGCACTACTCTCCATATGGTAGCGGTAATCACGTGTCTCGTGTGACGTACTTAATCCGTCCCAATTAAGTGATGATTTATGGTGAAGGTGCCTCATCTTGAAAAAAATCCAATTATCTTTGAGGCTTTGTAAACAGATTTTTTAAGACTTGGCATCTTGTCCTTGATTATCTCCATAACTCCAAAATAATGATGTGTCTTAATATTATAATAACTTCAAAACAGTGCCTGTAATTTTCCATTTTCTTTCTACAAAGTTTATTTCAAAAAGTTGAATGAAAAAATCACTCTTTATATCAATGCCAAACTCTAACTTTTTATTTTGTTTGAAATGTTCTGCTTATTTCTAATTATTTAGCAATTTCATATTTAGACAGCAGGGAAGGGATTTGGGGGTTTGTTGACTATGTAGTATAGCAGATGTGTGTTTTATATGATCATATCAATAACAACTCTTTAAATTGGAATTTATGATCAGGCAAATGTCATCATCTTTGATCATAAAACTTCATGTGCTCCTGAATTCTATCAGATTGTGTTAGACAGCTTTTACTCTTTTGCTTACCACACACACACACACACACACACACACACACACACACACACACACACACACACACACACACACACACACACACACACACAACACAAATAGAAGAGCGGTATGATATATGTCTTTCAGGAGAGGTCACAATAACTAAGAACTGTGCAAAAGCCTGGAGCCAAAATGGAAGGATTTGGCCAGTATTCCATGCTCTAATGAGAGGAGAAATTTTTTTTTTCTTAGGGACTGGGTTACAGGAAGTGAGGTGTATCTCCTAAATCTCCCAAGAATAGATAGGAGAAGGTGGCAGGAGTGCTATCACGAAAGCCTTTTATCACCCATTCTCTGCCATTATCTTCCCAACCAGCGTGCGAAGAGCCAGGAAATTGGACCAATTTTGCAAGGCTGGATAGATCCATCACCGTCTGGGACATTTTACTGGCCACCATCTATCTGGACCAGTGTTTAGTTGAGTGTTTAGGAAATAATTTGACTCATAACAAAAGAAAAATCAATTATTTCTACCTTGATTATATGTCAATAGAGTGGTGCAGGTATGTTGTCAAAACCCAGAAGTCTATTCGCCGCTGGTTCCTTTGAGATTTTTTTCCGATGGGGTTTTATAATGGTTTTTTTTTTTTCAATTTATGAGTAAAATAAAGCCTGTGGTAAACATAACTTGACGATACTTTGTCATTTTGTTCTACAACTGCACACACTCACACCCCAAACTGTCTTATATAGTTACTTATTAGAAATATACGTTTTAAAAAATGAACACGACTGCTTCAAAATCAGTGTTTTCACTATGGGTGTATCATGTTAATTTATGTTGTAGAACAAAACGTCAAAGTATAGTCAAGTTATGTTGGCCACAATCTTTATTTTACACAAAAATCACCCAATATAAATCCCTACAGCTCAAAAGAACAAGCTTCGAATTCAACTTTCGGGTTCTGGCATCATCCCTGCACCACTCTATTGATCCTATTTAATAGCTGCAGTGTCTATCTGTCTGACTGACTGACTGTCAATTGAATTTGCCTGGAGAATTACTGGCTTTCTTGCATTGTAAACCATATTTGTAGCGTCTGTTCTCTCGTGCAGATCCTCCACCTCTCTAGTCGTGCGTGCTGGAATACTGCAGTCCTGGGAAGCTCAGCATGCTGATCTCGGGCTGCCAGAAATCATACGACTGCAGCCGCCTCTCTCACACTCTAGGGCTTTCATCTTGCTGGGCACAGAGTTATAGCAGGAGGGCGAGACCGTCTCATCCCTCAATACTGAGAAACAGATGGAAACCACTGCGCAGCATCTTAACCTGGGGTGAAAGGATTATTCCAATGAAATTCAAAGTGCCCACTGATTACCCTTCACCGCAGATGCTTGTGTCATGCGTAAAGGCACTGCAAAGGGAAATGAAAGGAAGTGGAGAGAGAGGATTGCTTTTGGGGACTGGCATCCATGGGATATTTAATCTTCAGCTGAAGGATTCAGGGACACTACTTTGTCTCAGTAACGGAAGTCTCATCAGAGGAGCTTATGTTCTTGTAACTTTGAAGATTCTTTGGAGGGACCATGATGAGCTTGTAATACAAATCTAGTGTGGTAACCTTGCATGCCAATTACCGAGAAGCTCGATGACACTTCCTACCCTAGTGTCCTCTGTTCTGGTGTCTAAAGGCATAGGGGGATTTGTCAAAGCTGATTCATTTTAGATTCGAAGGGTTAAAAATAGTCTGCTCAGATAAATGATGGAAGCTCTGAAAGTGTGCAGAACAAGATTAAAAATTTACATTCTTGAATTACATCTAGGGTCTCAGGGTCTTGAAATTCAACATGAAAGACTTGCTTCTCTCCCGAGGAGGTTGTAAGAATAGATCCTACACATTGATGTTTAGGAACTAGAGTAATTCATCACCTAAATGCATCTCGACCAACTTTGCAAATGCCAAAGAAAAACCCACATTTTCTTTTTCCAGAAAAAAAAAAAAAGAGAGAGAGAGAGAGAGAGAGAGAGAGAGAGAGAGAGAGAGAGAGAGATACATTTATGAGATGACACCCACATTCTTATTTATGTTGCCTTGGATACGCCAAATGCATGTGGAGCTGGTTAATTATACCGTTTTCTTTCATGTTTCTGTCATTTGTGACCTTGAGCATTTTCATAAGATTTCATTTTTTCATGAGATTTTTACACACACAATGGCAAGCTGTGCTCTTGTATTAAAATGTACAATGCCGTCAAATCTATCTATCTATCTATCTATCTATCTATCTATCTATCTATCTATCTATCTATCTATCTATCTATCTATCTATCTATCTATCTATCTATCTATCTATCTATCCATCCATCCATCCATCCATCCATCCATCCATCCATCCATCCATCCATCCATCCATCCATCCATCCATCCATCCATCCATCCATCCATCCATCCATCCATCCATCCATCCATCCATCCATCCATCCATCCATCCATCCATCCATCCATATAATTGGAATTTTAGGAAGAGGGCGCACATTATTTTTGTGATTTTCCTTGTTCGATAATGATTAAATGCAAAAATGGAATATAAATGTAACACTTGTTTGTGTTAATCATAACTATAGCTAATTGTAGCTATAAATACCACTGAACAGATATGTCACATAAATGAGAGTTAGCACTAATTGTTGAGTGCATTTTATGTGAAATTAAAGTGAGAATATGATTAAAAGTGCTTTGATAATTGTGCAGTTAGCAACAGGTTTCACAGAATCTTCTGAAAGCATTCTGATGTTTCTCCACATCTGTGAACAAAACAGGAATTTGAAAAATAAAATAAGCCAGCCTACTCAGTGTAATTAAGGTATCTAACTCACCTATTTACTCTATAATTTAAAGAAACCCATGCGAATGAACTATAATGAGATCAGGCTCATTACATTTGCATATCAGGTGCAGCTTCACATACCCCTAATTGTGGATTCGGCAGCCAATTAAAAACTCTTCTCTGGCAGGGTCACACAGATGACGCTGCTTATTAACACCTACTCTAACACATTTACACATTAGCATTCAGCTAACCAGGAACTGGTTCTGACTCGCTTACAAATTACATGCTGCATGTTTGCATTGTGTGGTCTCTTAATTGTCCTTGTCTTATGCAATTACGACTTTTCTTTAGTCCAGCTATTGGTATATAAGTTGTTTTTTCAACTTTCTTTTCAGACTTCTTATTTTCGCTGCTGGTAAAGTGTTAATAGAGTTTCTTTTCAAAGAGTGAAAAGACAAGTTTGGAAATATCAAAACAGCTATTCGTTAGTGTTGTGCTGTGGTGCGGTGTGAGTGTTCATGTGTGGTGTGTTGACACCTAACACACTGTGAGAATTGATTCAGATGTGCAAATTAACACATACCTGTGCATTGAACTGTCTGTGTGCGCTTGTCCTGACACACGTACACCTTTTGTAATTGCACATATGCTGTAAAATACAACTGCTGATATTTTAGAGTAGGTTTTAATTGGAATATTTTAAACTAGAAGTGCAACAGAAGCGGCCAACAGGGTGGTGCTAAAAGCCCAGCGACAGGCTTTATGTCATCTAATAACATGCACTGTGGTTCAACTCTGCTTAAATATAATCCAGATATAATATTTGAATATTAAAAACAAAACTGCATATACATCAAAAATATAGTTTTATTGCTGTGATATCCCTATAGTGAAAAAATAAATATACTAAAATGTATTTGAAATACATTTATTTTATGCTAAGTATACTACAAATACATGTACATATTTATGTAAATACCCTGCGATTTTACTAAATTGATATACTTAAAGTCTGCTAAATTGGAACAACTATTTTGTTCTTAATCCACTTTAGTTATCCGGAAATAGTGCTGAGGTCCAACTAAAGATATACTTAAGTATATTTGATTGTGCTAAAATGGAACTATTGCAAGTGTACTTTAGGTACACTTTAAATATCTTGCATCTAAAGACTGAAATTATACAGAGGTCATACTATCCTTACTAATAGTGACACATTTGGCTTAATATTAAAGGAGAACTCCGGTAAATTTTAACATTGAGCTAATTTTTTTGTAAATTTGGAGTGCTGTCAAAACAGAGAACAACGACAAAAATCGGTGTCGAGTTCACGTGCGTGATCATAGGTAACTAAACCTATGCGTGTGAACTCGACAATCGATTACTATGGACTTTAACCGAAAACAGGATGTAAACACAGGTATGTGCGCTGGCTGAAATAACATCATTTTTATACATATCTTTCACATCTACTGCAGTCAGATTCACCCGTGATCACTCTGAAGGAATCACTCACATGACCTGTGCACTTGTAATGACACATCAAGGATGTTAAGAGGCTAAAAGCTGGTTTAAATCTTGCCCCATTGAAGTCAACAGGGTGCAAATTTTAAAAAGAGGATAACACGGTGTAGGCAACACCGATTTTCGTCGTTGTTCTCTGTACTGACAGCACTCCAAATTTACAAAAAAATGAGCTCAATGTTAAAATTGACCGGAGTTCTCTTTTAAGAAGCGTGCAATAAAGAAATAGTCCAAATAAAGTTTAATTATAAAATGTATATCATTAAGTCTCAAGCCATATGTCAGTAAATATGTTAAAAGATTTGTAGTACACCTATGAAATAAATGTATTTTAAATACATTTTGGTATAGGTTTTTTTTTCACTAGGGATGCCCTTTTATAAACTTACTCAAGGTCTCATTTATGTTTTAGGTATCAAGTTTGTCTCACACTCTTGGAAAAAAGATTCAGTGGGGTCCCTAGGGTTCTTGACTCAATTTTAAAGAACCCTTTAGATTCTATACATGGAGAAATGTAAGTTACACTTTATTTCAATGGTCCACTTTAGACTAACTATAAGTAACTTTGCAACTACAAGTCAACTAAGTCTCATTAGAGTATTAGTAGACTATCTGCTTGATATCTGCTAATATTTTATTGTGATGGTTCCCCAACAGACATTATACAGCCTACAGTATAAGTAAATTTGCAACTACATGTCAACTTATTCTACTTACCAGAACCCTAACACCTAACTGTCTACTAACAGTCCACAGTCTACAAATACTCTAATGAGAGTTAGTTGACATGTGCAAAGTTACTTAAAGTTAGTAGAATGTCTAAAGTGGATTATTGAAATAAAGTGTTACCGAAATGTCTTAAATGATTGCATAATATTTATTGCATAATACTTTTCTAGTGATAAAGTATGCTTACAAGCTGTTTAAAAATAATAATAATAATAACTAAACAGAATAAAAAAATAACTAATCACAATTAATTAAAACTAAATGATGGGATCCTGTGAAAAAGTTGTATATATGAAGTGCAGAGCCAGAGCCAGAGTTCGCATTATAAAGCACAGTGATGTGTGTTCAGCAGATTTACAGTAGGTTTGTGTGCTGTAGCAGCAATAGTGCCAGTTCTATTCTCTGCATCTGATTGGCATCTACTAAAATCATATTTTCCTCATGACTGGAGGCCATGGTGCTTTTTTCTCTGCTGAGTTCTGTCCTTTATCATTTCTGTTTTTTTTTTTAGCTCTTATTTCTACCCTGGATCATATTAGTATGTATTATTAACCTATGGTTTCTAATGATAAAAATGTGTACTGGGGAAATTGCTTTTTTATCACAGAGGGAGTTTAACTTTTATGTTTTGAGGAAAAAGAAAGGCCGGGGAACAGGTGTACAGAAGCACCATATATATCACTGTGCATTTATACTGGCTTTTAATGCACATACTGTAGGCTGCATAAATGTATTCAAATAGAAATCACAATAAATCAATTTTATTTTAGACAATTCTAGCTCTGGCCACTGGCCCATGTTTTTTTTTTATTTGTTTTACCCATTTTTAATTTAATTTTGCAGCAGAATTTTTGGTAACACTTTACATAAACCCTTTTTGTATAATGCATTATAAAAGTATTTTGTATGCATCAATTATGCCTTATAATGCACCTTATAATGCATTGTGTGGTCTCATGAATATTTGTAACCACAGTTATAATACATTATAATACATCATTAGAAAGTATATGCGTTAAAAAACAACCAATTTCAGATGTAACAAGGAATCTGTAAATATTTTAATGCATTTAAACTTTGGTTACAATTGCTTATGAAAATATATAATGCATTATAACGTACATTATGAATACTTTTATAAAGCATTATACATAAATGCTTTAAATATGCAATCTGCAATATTAAACCAACACTGCTTGTCACGTGTTAGTATTGGGCTAGAGTGACTGATAGCTCATTACTGGGCCTGGTAAATGTCAAAATAGCTTGAATAAGGTCAGCCTTAAGGTCCACTGTCTGACACAAATAAAGGTCACAGAGAAAGGTCAGACTCAATGATCTGCCATTAGGACAGAATCACTGGAGCCCTAAAGAAACCACCACCATGGTGCTGATATTAAAGCAAGACTAGCTAGCGGCTTCTGTTCTCTGGTATGTGATTCCAGGTATAACACGTACACATACAAACACTGACATAAGCACCATATCACATCACACATACTCACACATATTTTCTATGTAAATGCCACGACTTCCTTCCCATATAGTATTAAAGAAAAATCACAAATGAGATTGATTTAATGGGATTAAATGGGATTGAGGCAGCAATGTAAAATTAAATGTGAAGCAATATTTTTGTTTTGTTTTCCTCCAGCCTCTCTGGTACTAAACAATCTCATATGGAGGGGATGCTTTATAAATAAATAAATCAGCCTGGCTCATGAATATTAATTAGCCGACATAATGTTTACCGAGTAGTCCTGATGTGCTAAAATGTATAGGTTTAAAATCTCAATTATGACTCATAATGTCCCTCACATATGGCGGAGGGCGTTACTAGGCACATTTTAGGAAGGATTTAAACCCCCTAAATGTCCACCCATTCCCCCTAAAAAATGTGCAAATAACTCCATAATCTGCACACTAATTCATGATCACATCAGTCCCCTTTAAAACTCATATGAAAACAGCAACAGGTTTCGGCTCCTCCCCGTATTTTTAAATACAGTTTACTGATGCGGTAGCAATACAAGACGGTTATCCATAAACTGCAAAAAGTTTTTGCTGTGTAGACTCCTCATCACACAACAGGTGTTTTCCTCCAGCCTCCAGGATGGGGAGGGACACAGTTTAAACCTTTTTAGCCTGGCTCATGCATATTAATTAGTTGGCAATGTTCACCAGTAGTCCTGATTTGCTGGAGGGTACATAAGAGATCTCAATTATCTCAACCCTAACCGATAAACACTTTATTATTAAACACACGTTAGACACTTTATTTCCACTTGTCCAATATTTTCTTCATTTTCATTGAAAATAAAGGCCTTTCCGATCTGATATGTGATGGGAAAAGGGAGAAGAATGAGTTCGGCAAAAGGCGGATTCGAACTCGGGTCAATTTGGGTCAAAACATTTTGCCACACACCTTCTACACTATTGATACTGACTATTGATACTGTTAACAAACAGTGTCTTCCATCATTTTCTCTCGTCTAACCAGACGTCTAGTGTGCCTGGTGTAAATAGCCTCAGCCAACAAGACGAGCTATTCGCACTTAGTGTAAACAGACACTCTGTAAAAGGCAATTTTTATAGTTATTTTCTTGTATTGCATGTTAACAATTGTCTCATTTGTTTCTGTTTTTATTTCCCCTAAGAAGTTTTAGGAGAGGCATCTGAAACAGTTGATACCTAAACAGTTGATACTTCAGTGCAAAAGGTTTGAGAACTCCATGTATGTTCATGAGCTATAAAATGAGCAAAATCTAAGCACTCAGTTTCTCTTCTGTTGTTCACTGGCACTTGACTTGGCATGGTAAAGTATTAGCCGTCTAAATACGCCTTTTCTTATTCTGTGTAAACATATCAGCCTCCTCACTGTGACTCCCAGAAGTCAGCCATCGATCTCACAGCCGTTCTGATTCCCAAGATAACTAACATCATTATTCAAATTTGGGCTCGCCTACGTCCCTCCCAGCCTCTGCCAGTGTGTGACGGAATTTGTTTGTATTCAGTTAATCGTGAGAACTATGAAAACTCATTCAAGGACAATCCCATTCCCAGCATGACGCTCATGAGAACGCTACGGACGGGTCAGAGGCACACACAAAATGCTCTCGAGTGAGTCTCATCAGAATACATTATTCAAATGCGCAGTGTTGGTTAAGCGGCTTGCTTTTTCTCCCAGCAGCCTTAAAAAAAAGCCATTCGGCGAGACACTGAAGCATGCATTGAGCCAATAAGCCAAGTTCAAGGACAATTGCACTCCATGCAGGTCACGTCATATGTCGATTCAGAGGATTAGACTCACTTTATCTTGCTGACACCATTAGGTGAAGCTGTGCTGTTTGCCCTTCTGAATTGATCAGGATAGCTGGTCACCACTTGGCTTCTTAACCAGAAAGAAACATGCAGTATCACCAGTTTGACAGGTGAATTGCGTGGCTTTGTTTGTCAGTCAGCTAGTTTATACCAATTTATACCAAACTTATATTTATATTTATGAAGCTCAACATTAGAGCATGGTTCTAGCAACAGCAAGGTCATGAGTTCGATTCCCCTGATTAAATGTAAACGTACCTTTAATGCATTGTAATTCCCTTCGGATAAAGTGTCTGTGCCAAATGCATAAATGGTATTTATAGTTATATTGACATTACAGGTATATATTTGATCTGGAAGACCAGCATGAAATTCATGATCTTCAGTTGATGAGCTTGTTTCTTTAATGTATTGATTATTGTTTTCGTGATGTTTTTTAATTAAGTCACAGTGACCATGACTTGGTACAGTACTTCCAGTCAGGGGCATTCTCAATAAAGAGGGTGTTTGATTGGACAAAAATATGTGTAGGTCATTTTTGGTCTGTTGTCCTTGAAGAGGTTTTTTTAAATGTCAATTTTAAATCTGTTAAAGGTTTTGTCAACCTTTACAACAATTAGTCAACAAGTTTTGTCACAGCACAACTATATTTTGCTGCAATAGTAAATAATCTGGTGAAGATGGTCAACCCAGAATTCTCTAAAAAAAATAATAATTGCACTTTTGTGTGTTGGTTTTCTGTTCTTTTCAAGATGTTTATGTATTTATCCATCTGAGATGTCCAGTAATTGCAGAGGGACGGAAACTTGCCCTGATTGTTTGCTTATGATTCAGAGCTATTAAATGAAGGCATGATTCAGCAGTCACTCTTCTCTGAGTCCATTAATCTAGTGTTAATTTGACAGTAATAGTGTTTGGGGTCTGTCCTGTCAGCCAATCTAGCCCTTGAAATCACAGCAATGGACAAACATCTCACAAGCATGTTGATCAAAAGAATCTCTTGTTCTCCATTCTAATGGTGAGCATGTTAGAGCATGAAGAGTATGTCTAATGTTTGATTGGTGATAATGAGTTGGTTTTAGCATTTTGTGACACTGTCACATTGTGGAAGAAACTGATGAGAACAAGTGTTTAGCCTGATGTTTTTTACACTTTACAATCTACTCTGAATCTTAGTGCAAATTACACAATCGAGATGCAGTTAGGTGTAGGGTCAAAGAGCATTTCTAGAGTTTATTGTTGATGTGAAATCTATTCAAATGTGCAGTTATTTGAATAGATGCCAGTGTCTTGATGAATTTCTGTCTAAACTAAATTTTAGAGCAATTTGTTTAAGCTATGCATTTTTCATATCTTATTTTATCATATTTACATTATATAAATTGAATATATATACTGTTCACAGGCCTTGCAGACAATATATAAATGTGAATATATATTGAATAGTATATAACTCTATTTTTAAGGCCTGTGAACGAAATAAACTTCAAAGTAGAATTTCTTTGAATTTCAATTTATTTGAAAAACTACAACTTAAAGTCACATTTGAATATGCATATTTATGCGTCCTGTTTGCTACCTCACTTTAAACTCAAGAATTCAACCCTATATTCAAAACCTAATGGACATCAGACACACAAGTTGCTTTAAAAAGTAGACAATTAGAAATTATGGTAGAACAACAAAATAATGCAATGGAATATAATCGGTGATATAAGCCAATCTATCCGCATCATGCACTACTATGTGTCGAGCTGTGCTGCAAGTTGTACAAAATGTTCAAATGTTTCAAGGACAGTTGGTGACCTTACAGCTATTCAGTGTTATTTCAAATGTCTCATTGCTTAAGCGAGTTGAAAGTGAAGATTCTATAACCGTTTGCCAAGACTCTGAGGCGTTGGTGTTCTAAATATCAAGAATTCCCCAATGTGAATGAGAGCCAAGCAATACGTTGAAGGTTTTGATATATGCTGACTCATTCACCATGACGACCTTCTCCCGGCATGCCCAGAAATATCAATATCTGTATCTTGCAGTGCCAGGCTGTTTACTTCTCCCAGGTTTCCAAGCTTCCGTTTGCTATTGCCTCGTTTGGCTCATCTTTCACACAGAATGTTTTAGACAAGGACTGCAGCAATGGTACAGGAATACCCAAAAGGCACAAGTCTTATTTTAACAGCTCTCCCCTTTTGTATTCAGACTTTAACTTTGTTCTCAAGGTTGTCAGGTTTTAAGGAGCATGTCAAAAACTTTACTGCAGACTTCATTCCTTTGTTAGCCAATGTTATTGGTGATGTCCATTTTAAATATATATTTTACAAGAATTTCAAAACATTTTCACATCTGGCACCTGATGTTTCGCTAAGACCCATCCTCCTTGGTTATGATTGCTAGCTTAGACAAGTTTTCTAGACTGAAAATCTTTTCCATCAAAAGTGTGATTTTTTTTGGGGGGGGGGGGGTAAAGTATGGGTTTCACTTTATTCTGATGGTCCCTTTTAACACATTCTGTTGACTATAAGTAACGTTGCACGTTGCACCTACATGTCTACTAACTCTCGGTAGAGTGTTAGTAGAGAATTACTGGTAGGGTTAGGGTTAAAATAAGTGGACATGTAGTTGCAAAGTTACTTATAGTCAACAGAATGTTCAAAAGGGACCATCAAAATAAAGTGTTACCAAAATATGTTCATAAAGTGATAACAATGTATTATTCTTAAGTGAGCTGAAATGAATTGAGGCAATGCAAAGCATTTTTCTTTAAACAAATTGTTAAATTGTGCAGTAAAATTATTACAAAATATAATTTATTTAACAATTTGGGAAAAAATATTTTACATTATCATATATTATTATAAAAGTGAAGCCACATAATTTTATGATATTTTTGTATAATTTCTGTAAAATATAATTTAAAGTAACACAAAGACACATAACTTCCATAGACTTGCATTAGAAAAGAGCAAGTGGCTCTCTGGCAGATGGCAACAGCTGCTATTGTATGATTGGTCAGTAATGTTTTAAGGCGGAGCTTAGCGAAGGCTCTACATTGCAAAATAGATTTTCTTACTCAGTATTTTGTCTTGTTTTCCAGTACAAATATCTAAACATCCTAAAATCAAGATGCATTTGCTTGAGAAGTAAAATGCTTTAAGACTTCATGCTTAAAACAAGAACCAATATCTGCCAGTGGGGACAGAAAAATAAATTTAATTTAAAGAGAAAACAAGATTATTTTTCTGACCCCACACTGACAGATTTTTTTAAAAGCATTAACTCACTTCATTATAATATATTATTTTCTTCTTCAGAAAATAAGACTTAATATCTAATGTTATTTTGCTTCTCAAGTAAATGTATCAAGAATGTTTAGAAAGATAGATATTTGTATTGATAACAAGACTGTGGAATAAATTATTATTTTTTTCTGAATGAAGTGTTTCTATCTCTGTCTTTCAGGGAATGTACTTAAGATAGTATTGAATGCTTTATATATGGATACAATATTACACTTACTGTGGTATAGATGAACCTCTCGTGACTTGTTTAACCAGAGATACTCACTTTTCATTCAGTCTTGCAGGCACATTAAGTGATTGAAGCCTTACACACCGCATTTACTGTACACCACGATAGGCCCGGAAAGCTATCTGACTCAACGCTCAATGAGCCATACGGTGAGTGTGTTGACCCTCTGGCCGTTGCTCAAAGACTCACACACAGTCATTGTAGAGATGCAGTCAGTGTACACACTACCATTGTCTGGATCTATTACATTTGTCATTACTGTAATGCATCTGACAGGACCTGCTCACTTGGAAGATTAACCTTTTTATCCTTTAGGGGAGACTGGCGACTGGCCTGGTTTTGTGTTTTTCTGTGCAAGATGCTAAAGAAAGCAAGAATGAACATGAACGTTGATTTATCTGGTGCCAGAACCATTTGGGTTGTACACACACTTGTAGTAAAATCCTGGGGCCGAACTGTACAATGAAAAGTGGGCTCAAATCAATGCAAACAAAAGCCCACAACACCAGTAGGACAACTGGCGATAAAATGGCGTGCATCTGTTATTTGTCCGACTAGATGTGTCAAGAAAGTTGTGGAAATTTTAAGGGCTTTTCAGACTATACGCTCTGTGTTTTTGTCACAGCGCTAACCCCAAATTGCCGTGCCAAGGGAATACAGAAACAATGCAGTGATAGAATACTAAAGCGAGTTGTTTAGCAAAAGACACCCGATCATGAAATGCCTCATGCTTGCCTCATTAATTATGCATGCGCTTTGTAGTCACAGAAACTTTCATGCGTTGTGCTTAGTTTCAATGGCTCAGCTGAAATGTCCAACAGTGACGGCAAATTATTATCCTTTGCATTTTGTTTTTTTGTTCATGTTTAAGAAGATTTTGGAAACCTAGAATCAGTGTTTTTATATTGTAAATAACTAAAGAAAAGATCCTTTTCTTAATGAGTACATTTTTTTAATTTTCCTGTAAGAAAATTGGCTTGACAAAACAACACTACATGCAGTTTTTCTCAGTCGCTTTGGGACATTTCTCGAATCATTCTTAATATTTGCAATCCAGAAAGTGCATTTGTCAAAACAATTCATACAAACAGCTCCACAAAGTGGATTATCAGCAAAAGCCTGTAAAAATCTTTAGTTCATCTCTCAAAAGTAAGTATTTATATCAATGAATATCAGTGCCATCAGAATGAAAAGTCCTTGTGTTATTGTTCACAAATAAGATGTTAGTCAAAATGATTAGTCATGTTCTCAATATAACAGTGTACTCTGTCAATATTTTCAGATGTAAACTAAGGCTACGATTTGATGACAATGATGGAAAATGCACAAGACTGTACTTTATCTGTATGGCATATATACATTTAACAGTACAAATTTACACATTACTCTATGTGGGATATTGATTGCAAGAGACTGGACAGGATTCACAATTACACTTTTACTGTTGGTCTGTCGACAAATTACAGTAAAATGCCATTGCGATATAAAGAAAAGACAAGACTATATATATATATATATATATATATATATATATATATATATATATATATATATATATATATATATATATATATATATATATATACACACACACATCTCTCTCTCTCTCTCTCTCTCTCTCTCTCTCTCTCTCTCTCTCTCTCTCTCTCTCTCTCACACACACACACACACACACACACACACACACACACACACACACACAGTGCACAGTGTTAGAATTACAGTTGTGATCCGAGAAATGCACCAAAGCGTTTACTGGTAAAATTTTGATATCATCACATTTCCAACAAAATATACTTGTTATTATCACTATTGTAAAAAAAAAATGTTTTGCAGAAATGAAGGTAGAGGCTTGTTTTTCCAATTAACCTCCAATTAACAGTGTGTGGCATGCAATGTGAGAAGATGCAATAATGTATATACAATCTGGCAACCCAGTGCTGCACCTGGTGCTATAAAGTCCAACAATGGTCTCCATCCTTTACAAACTAAGAACACGCTCTAAAACCTGTTTCACACAATTGCAGTTTTTGTGAGCATTTGGACCCAAACCTGTCCAGCGCTCAAGGTCACCCAGTTACAGAGCATAATGGGTAAGTGGTGGCACAATGCATTTTGTCTTACTGCACTGGCGGATTTTTTTCACTAGTTTTAAATGTGTACAAGAGCAAAACATCAGCCAGTATACTTTATAGTGAAGGTACAATCAAGTGTTAATATCTTATGCAGTGTTGCTTCTCAAGTAAATGTGTTCAGTTTGAAGGATGTCCTGGATAACCAGTCAAAAATACTAATTAACTCATTAAGTAATTTTTCTGCAGTGTGTAGAAGAGTTTAAATTTGGGAAATCGTAAATGAGAGACTCTAGCACTGTGGGAACTACAAACATGTAGCTTTGATTTTGGGTTTACACCCACATTCCTGGTTAAATAATCTATTTTAAGATCTTATCATGTAATGAGCAGATTCTAATTAATCAGCTTCACCCTGATTGCATTCCAGCATCCCTCTTCCCTAATCGGAATCATTAGTAATTAACCGCTTCAAGCATGTACCACTATTGTCCCTGTCTCACCCCTGAAGCCTATAGCTGCAGCATATCATTTTGGTTTCCCCCTCATTAACAAAGCTCAGCATGATTTCAACTCAATATGGAACATGGCCCATGGTGACATCATGCCCTGTGATGGGACAGCCTCTGTACTATAGATAATGTTTGCTTTTATGAATGCACATTCTAGATTCTGACGTGATAATTCAACTTGGTGATTTTTCTTTATGCTCAAAATGAGCTATTTTTTAAAATAATTAATCATCCCTGGCAGAGGTGTAATAGTGACATAAATCACTACGAATGCTAAGTAAACATGTTGACAGCTTGCAGAGGAAAACAAGAAAAATGTAATTCTTCAGAAATGTTACAGAGCTATCACAGGATCTCCAGAAAATATTGTTATATTTAATCTTCCAATTAAATTATTATCTAGGTTATGTGAAATAGTATTAATATATTATTTTGGGATATTCCAATGGTGTTAGAACAATAGTGTCAAGAAACATAGATAGATAGATAGATAGATAGATAGATAGATAGATAGATAGATAGATAGATAGATAGATAGATAGATAGATAGATAGATAGATAGATAGATAGATAGATAGATAGATAGATAGATAGATAGATAGATAGATAGATAGATTTTTAACCCCTAACCCAGTCACCTTTGACCTGTTAATGTAAAGTAACAGAGGAACTTGTAACCTCCCCTTTGAATGGTCTGTTATTATGCAGCTGATGGTCTCTGTGTCGGCCCCCATTTTCAGCTCTTACACAGCTGTGTCTGTGCATTAGCCACAAATGGGTTTCTAATTACATTCTTACATTAGCTTTGCTCGTCCACTGTCTGCTGTGACTTGCAATAACAGCAAATGACACTGGTGCTCGGCCCTCTGCTGATGTTTTCTTTCATGGAGTACTCTGTCGTGCACTTTCTGAGACGTGCCTTCAACGTAAATGCCGTTCATTGTTGAAGTGTGCTGGAATATTGCTGTGCAATTCCATTCACGTCTCTGACCTTTCTATGTGTAGCCATGCATGACTCTGGAATTGTTCACCTGCAGAATTGGTTGATTGCAATTGATTTTGCTCCCATTATTATTGTATGGGAGTCACACTATCTGTCTATGTCTTTCTCTGTCTCCATGCATCCTTATGTCATACTCGTATAATAATTTAATGCAACACAAACCATGGTGCATCAAATAATCTTAAGCATTTCTAAAACTTTTTGTTTATTTCCAGGTTCAAATGAATCGACTCTGCCTTTCAGATCCCATGTTATCTTTCTTTCCCAGGACTGGTCAGTTTTGTCCAGTGGATTTGGCGTGTAGTCAGATGTATTTGTGCATTGGAGTGTATGGACGAGACAGGTATCACTACAGCTGTTGTTTCAAGGACAATGCCACCGTTTGATGTCAGTCCCAGAAGTCCACCTGTCTGCCAGCCATCCAGATGAGCTCAGCATTTACAAAGACACAAACCACCCTGTCGTCTCCAAAACACAGACTGGAGTTTTGAAATCAAGTTGATCTGAGCTGCGTGTGCTGGTTTGACCCTCTCGAAGGTGATATTTTTTAGTTTTTAAAAATGTTCAAGGACTCATATTATGGTCATGGAAGGAACTGTAGACACAAGATTGATTCTCTCTGTTTCATTCGCCTTTCTTATTTTCCTGGAAGCAGGCCTGTCTAATATTTTAGAGGCATCTCTGATCAATTGGGAAATATTCTCTTTATTTCAGCTTGTCAGAAAACAATCGCTTTAAAGCGATTCACCAAGCCTTTGCATCTTAGAATTGGTTCGATTATCAATTTCTTTCTCAGATGGATCCATTTAAAGGGATAGCTCACCCCAAAATGAAAATTCTGTCATTTTTTTACTCACTCTTAAATGTTTAGAATTGTCATTTTTGGCAATGGCATTTCAGAATAGATTTTCCAGTAACAAGATACTTTGTACAAATGATAGTGTGACAAAAAAGTAGGCTAATATGTCAATTCTCTCACCCATAAAAAGCCTTGAGAAGTCCAATTCATTTTTGTGAATCAGTTAAAACAAAAATGATTCACTGACTCATAAGTCCCATCATCTCCCAGTTCTACAAAGTGCCACTTAACCTAAAATTATGTAAATTATTTCCTAAAACTCACCTGTTCTAAAAGATATTTTAAGAGATAAGATAACTTTGAGGTTCAAACAACATTTGACCCCATTGAATTTCTCTTTATGGATAAAATATTTTAGAATACTTTTTTTTTGTCTCCCGCAGAAGATAGTTTTGATTTCTTAGCAAACCATCCCTTTAACACTCTGCACCTATAAGTGCTGTTATGGCATGAGGTAAACTTGCAGATCTAATAAGGCTGGTGAGTTCAGATTTATTATTCTTATTAGTAAAACACATTGAATTGGCAAGCCAATAAATTTGAGCAAATCTGCAGCCTCATCAAAACACCAGCTGCAGCCACAACTGGGGATTTATGTGTGTTTTCCTATCTTGGTTACTAATTTGTCATTTTGCTCAAGCTTTTATCCAGAGCAGCATACAGTACACTTATTACAGGCAAAAGCTCCTTGTCTAAGGGCGCAATGCTTATTGTTCACAGCTCAAACCTGTAGGTTCATTTGAACCCACTGTATATCCTTACCTTACCTTTCCAGATGTTAACCAAGATATACAGTAGCTCTCTGCTTTTAGTTTCCTAGTTTATTTGAACAAAACTAAATGTCACATGGAGAATTCCTTGCATTTTATGTTTGTTTTCATTGTGGTTTTTGATCTGAAAGAGTTAAGCTAATAACGCAATGTTGCTAAGCTAATAACGCAATGCTCAACAAGAGCATTGTGCGCGCTTGCGTGTGTGTGTGTGTGTGTGTGTGTGTGTGCGTACAGTAAATAGTAATGTTTTATAAAAACTGTGGGTGGACTATATAATATAATATATATGAATAAAAAAGAGGCTATAAATCACTGTAGATTTCAGAAGACATACATTAAGAAAAAGTCAACTGTAAGTGAAGAAGCGTGTTTGGCAGCTATTGCTCTCCCTGGCATTGAGTGCTGGCTAAATGTGTTTGTTTGGATGGAGGTGGTGCTTTCTGGCGGGGCTCAGCAGGGACTCTGTAAAGTGTTGGTGGGTCAGCAGAGGACTCTCCAGACGCCCACTACCCCCTTTTTCTCTGACGCCTACCTTCACCATGTGGGTACCGCTCCAAAAGCATACCGAAACACAAGATTAGTTCTGAGACCTTCAATTCAAATGGAGAAAAAAACCCTCCATCACACAAAAAGCGTTTTCTATCAAAGTACTTAAAGTAATTTTAAAGATCACATAATTCTGTATTTAAGTTTTTTTTTTTTTTTCACCAAATGGAAAAGTTTGTTGAATAACTGTTAAAGGCACATGCTTTGGAAGGATGCAACCTTTTGCAGCTGTGTTATCATTGTACACACAACCACGTTTGGAGGCCATGGACTCCCTTTTTATATTCCTAAGGTTGCTCACAGCACAAAGCTCACTGTGATGAATGATTTTGAAATGGTGTCACCGTAGGCCATAACTCTCCACCAGTGTCACGAAGACCACAGTGCTGCACAATTTCATATACACCGTTTGTTAAAAGCGAGGCCGCTTTCTCTCTCTCCAGGAATAGATTTTAGTGGGTGTGTGGGGCCAGGTGAGGAAGTGGTGAGAGATGCTGAATAGAACGTTTTTTTTTTTTGTTGTTTGTTTTTTCTTTATGTGCTTTAGGATTCAAGGCTTTGGACTTTTTCAAGGTGTTTGCCTTTTCCAATAAAATATCTAAACATCATTAAATAACATAAATTACATCAGCTATTGAGATTTATTTAAATGTAAACACACGCTAAGCGTATGTGTTTGACCGTTGCGCTTACGTCCGAACCTTTGTAGCGTTTTGCGCATGGCACTGCAAGAAGTTCAACTTTTAAAAACACATCTGCTTTTTTTCATTATACTGACCTGTGTCTCACATTTGAACCAGCAAAAACTGGCCCATTCACTTAATTTCAGATAGCCTATATTAAAATAATCTTAAAATCTAGTAAAAAGTGAGTTTGACTTTTTTTGAGGATTTGCAGTGTAAACATGAATAGAAATGCATTACTACTGCTTTAGTATTTCAGGGAGTGTTTTTTGAAGTGGTTTGGACTCCATCTGCCAGCAAACGTGAAGCCAAAAATAGCTAGCAATGATCAAAACGTACTGTAGATGCTCGCCTTTGTTCAGTTCAGCCCATCTCCTTTAAGCCACTTAAGGCATAGAAAAAATGTATTACAACTTTCACAAGAGGGGGAAGGAATTTCCCCGTGACAGATGGTGAATGATGTAGCCTGCTGTGTGCACCAGTGGAAGCTGGGGTAATGCTGGGATCCAGTTCTGTCTGAATCCACTGAAGGCATCATGGTTTTCTGCCTTTAAAATATGGAGTGATATGTACTGCTGGTGACATTATATTATACTCTATTTGACTGTAAAGGTGAAGTGTGTAATTATTCTGATGTTAAAGTGCATTGATGTGTAGTGGCAACTATAAGTAAACCATTCATAGGTGGATGAACACTGCAGCTCTGTGGCCCTTCCAAAACCTGTGATTGAACTATATTTGACATACCAGCTTCTGTTTTTGGGAAACCTGTTTGGAAACGATCATTATTTTAGCATTTAGGTATAGGGCTGTGGCACAGAAATCATATACTTCACCTTTAGGGGCCATATAGGCACATTGTGGGATGATATTTCAATAAATAAGATATCAAGACCTGTCAGTGTGCACGATATACTGTTCAAAAGGGGGTCGATAATATTTTTAAAAGGTTTTTGAAAGAAGTCTTATGCTCATAAGGCTGCATTTATTATTTATATATCAAAAACATAGTAAAAATATATACTGTGTAATATTGTGTATACTGTATATTAATATTGTGCGTTATATTGTGCAATATTAGTACAATTAAAAATAAATACATTTTATATTTGAATATGTTTTAAAATGTAATTTATTCCTTTGATGCAAAGGTGGATTTTCAACATGATTACTCCAGTCTTCAGTGTCACATGATCTTTCAGAAATCTGATCTAATATGCTGATTTGGTGCTTAGGAAACATTTCTTATTATTTTCAGTGTTTAAAAAATGTGCTGCTTAATATTTTTGTGGAAACCAGCTTTTATATTAAATAGAAATCTTTTGTAACATTATAAATGTTTTCCTGTCACTTTTGATCTATTTAACCGGTCCTTGCTTACTAAAATAATTAATTTCTATATTTTTTATTAACAATATATATTCTCGAAAACTAAATATAATCGGTTATAATGAAATACTGATTTAATGAAATACTTTTTTATTTAGAGGTGATACTTTTATGTTTATATGATTTATGTGTTGCAAGATGCTTTTTGCCCATAGAAAGGTGTAGTTACAACATTAACCAGCAGGGGTTGAAGAATGCTAACCTGTTTACAGTAACATTGGCTCCTTGAATCTGACCTGACAGATATAAATACTACAGGTAAAAGCACTCACATGACAGGTCATGCTACCACATTATTGCTGATGTATTCGCTTGAACATGGCACCCAACGAGAACCCAAAGCAACTAGACCAGATTGGATTTCCAAAGAGATCAAATACAGAAGACTCAACCAAATAAATCACATTAATGGGCATTCACTCTGGTAGCATGTTTCTGTATTGTTAATAAAAGGACTGACTTCATCTCTATGGTAATGAGGCTGAAATAGACATCCCATTAAAGAGTGTGATCACATAACGTGGTGTTATTGCCAGCAATCCAAACGTCCACTGACGTTCGCACGTACACTCTGTATCGAACACACACGCACACTGACAAATGGTCTAGTAGTTCATCACAAAAGCACCAGACTGCTTAATAGACCTCCATGCCAGCCTGTGGGTCATAACTGATTAGCGCTAGAGGAAAAGTAGACAGAAAGTAGCATCTGTGACCGCAGTCACAAAAAGGGATCGGCTCACAACCTTTCCAGGCCTGCTGTAGGATCAACTCTGCTAGGGATAGAAAGTTTGCCAGAGTTTCTTGCTGGGCCGTGACCGCCATTTTGGACAGCGGTCAAGGGCAAGCAGTGTATCGGCCAAAAGTCCTCTGCCCCATGCCAGCGAGCGATGGAGTTCTCTCGCAGGGATACCGGATAGCAGCTCGGAGACCCAACCGCTAGTGCGTGGCACGTCAAGGTTATCTAACAGCTGACGTCAGCAACCTATTTTTTGCTTGCCGAGGTTCCTCTACGTAATTTGCATCGCAATGAGAACATTAAGGGTGTAAGGAGTTAACTTTCACTCATTAGTTTGAGTTTTTATTTAGAGCCTGTTCAATTCTCAAGAGACATCCAGAGTTTATTGGGTCTGGATCTATTTCTATGCATGAATATTCCTAAATTAGGTCAGACGTCTTAATTCACGGAGCTAAAAAAAAAATCTTAAACAAGGACATTTGAAAGTTTTTGTCATGCCGATAGACATATAATAATCTTCACAGAGGAGCTCTGGGATGCTGCGTATGATAATTGTTCCCTGGGCCGGGGCTGTTATATGGCTGAGATTAACCTCGCAATGGTATCACGACACTGGATTAATATTAGGCCGACTGCAGGAGGAAAGTAACAGTTGAGGAACGAGCTTTGAGAGCTGCCTGTAATGAATCAAAGAAATGAAATGTCAAACAGGTTTTAATAGGGCCATTTGGACAACGTCGAGCCAGATCAGTAGGTACTAAATCATTTTTTCCCCTTATTTTAACTTTTTAATGTTGGGCGAGGCAGTAATGACTGTGAGTGCATCGGGAAAAGAGAATTAGCTGTTTTTTACACAGGTTCTTATAAAATTTTGTTAAATAAAAGTAAAACTCTTTCAATTGAGTTCTGATTATCAAATATCAGTTTGTAAGTAGAGATGGTTTAATGTTTAATGATGCTGTAAAGTTGCCGTGACAAATGTAAAGACGAGGAGAAGGATGACAGATAGATAGATAGATAGATAGATAGATAGATAGATAGATAGATAGATAGATAGATAGATAGATAGATAGATAGATAGATAGATAGATAGATAGATAGATAGATAGATAGATAGATAGATAGATAGATAGATAGATAGATAGATAGATAGATAGATATTTTTTTTTTACAAAACAAGTTTAAAATAAGACTAATTAAAAACTCATTGAGAAGACGTTTCTAGCAGTGCAGCATGAGATGCTGCCCACCCACGACACCAGCATGGCAGGATTAACTGGTGTAACTGGCACCAGTCTAAACCAGTCTAAGCTGACTAATCTTGGTCTTTTCAGCAGGATCATCATTAGGCCGAGATGGAATCTATGTAATGACTTTTTTTTCTGTGATTATTTGGTTGGAAAGTCTGCAGAAAGCATTTAGAAAGAAAAATTTAACTAAGATGAAAGTGCTACAGTCTTATTGGTATGCTCTTATGAATTAAGGTTCTTTACTAGCATTGGTGGTTCCTTAAAGGGATAGTTCACCCAAAAATGAAAATTAGCACATGATTTACTCACCCTGATGCCAGGTGTGTCTGACATTCTTCTTTCAGACAAATACAATCGGAGTTATATTAAAAAATGTCCTGGCTCTTCCAAGCTTTATAATGGGAGTGAATGGGTTTTTGTTTTTGAAAGTCCTTCAAAGCGCATCCATCCATCATAAAAGTGCTCCACGCGGCTCCGGGGGGGTTAATAAAGGCCTTCTGAAGTGAAGCGATGCGTTCGTGTAAGAAAAATATCCATAATTAAAACTTTATCGACTAAAATAACTAGCTTCTGGCAGACGGCTGTACGCATCGATTTACGGCGAAAGACTAACCCTTGAACTTGACGCACAACGTAATGACCAACGCGGTTACCCAGCCATGTTTGAACCGCGAGAGGTGTCAAAGCTTACGCTACTCCTACGTCATACATTGTCAAGTGTTACTCTTTTGGCGTAAGTCGACTTGCGTATGGCCGTCTGTCGGAAGCTAGTTAAAGTTTTAAATAGGGATATTTTTCTTACACAAACGCATCGCTTCACTTCAGAAGGCCTTTATTAAACCCCCCAGAGCTGTTTCGAGCACTTTTATCACGGATGGATGCGCTTTGATGGACTTCCAAAAAAATATACCCATTGACTCGCATTATAAGGCTTGGAAGAGCCAGGACATTTTTTATATAAATCTGATTGTATTCCTCTGAAAGAAGAATGTCAGACACACCTAGGATGGCTTCAGGGTGAGTAAATCATGGGCTAATTTTCATTTTTGGGTGAACTATCCCTTTAAGAACTTTTAACATACATAGAACCTTTCCATTGCATAAAAGTCTCTTTAATGGAAAAAGGTTCTTTAGAAAAAAAAATTTTCTTACTTAGTATTTTTGTCTTGTTTCCAGTGCAAATATCTAAAAATTCTTAAATCAAGATGCATTTACTAAATGCCATTAGATATGATGTCTTGTTTGCTGGGGGGGGGGGAATCTAAATGAAATGAGTTTTTACTTAAACCAAGCAAAATTATCTGCCAATGGGGTAAGAATAATAATCTTGTTTTCCATTTGAATTAAGATTATTTTTATGACCCCATTGGCAGAAAATGCACAAAATTTAGATTTTTCCCCCAGGAAACAAGACATCATATCTTATAGCATTTTACTACTTTAGTAAATCCATCTTGACTTAAGAATTTTTAGTTATTTGGACTGGAAACAAGACTCTTTAGAAGAGTCAACAAGAAGAGTCAACAAGAAAATATTTTTTTGCAGTGCAATAAGAAAAAATATAACTTTACTAAACATTATGGAACTAAAGATGGTTCTTCTATGGCATGGCTGTGAAAACCCCCTTTTGGAAACTTATTACTAGTGTAGCTGAAAACAGGGATGGGTAGAATTTTAGTTTAGGAGTTCATATTTCATATTATTTTAGGAGAATTCATATTTTGCAGAAACAAAAGAAGAAATTTGGTTTTAGAGAAACCTGCAACAATAAAATAACTGCTTGCTAATGAAGATAATATCACTTCCAGTTTTTTCTCTAGTAAAGCGCGCTTTGCCGTGTCGAACTGGCAAAGACGTTCTGAAGCCACATGGCACTATGTAGGTCCATGGGCCGGTCCAAAGTCATGACTCATCCATTTATAACACACATGAATGGCTTCAGCTTGATCAGATATCGAACCAGCAGTCATTCTGGGGACAGAGCCCATCTGTGCTGTGTCTGTGTGTGTATGTGTGCTTATACAGTATGAGCGTGTGCAAATGTGTCACTGCATGTGACTTGGCAATTAAAGGACATCGATTGTGACAAGGTGTCCACATGGCATCATTTGCAGATGAGCAGATCACAATGTCAATTTGATGCATGCATTGGTGCATTGTGTGTGTGTGTGTGTGTGTGTGTGTGTGTGTGTGTGTGTGTGTGTGTGTGTGTGTGTGTGTGTGTGTGTGTGTGTGTGTGTGTGTGTGTGTGTGTGTGTGCGTGTGTGTGTGTGTTTGTGTCATGATGGCAGGTGTTTTCTCTGTGTGGAACTGAAAGGGCCATTGCACACATGTAGTCCCTGCAGCTCAGAGCCAGAAACCTACAGCCGGAAAACCTGCCCATGTGTCCTACCATGTGGTCATCTGCTGACCCAAAAGTGAAATGAATTGAGATAGTGAAAGAGAGAACGAAACAGAGAGAGCGTTGTGTTCCACTCAAAGGTGCCCTAAGGTCAGGCACGATTCACAGCAATACTGTTTCTGACGCTACAGGAGGGACATGAGAACATATTGCATCCTGTCCTAGAGAGCCATTAAAACAGGTGTGAAAGTGTGTGAGTCATTACAGTCTGTGGATGTGTGTGTATAGGTTTACTGTAGACCAGAGTCTGATGTGACCTTTGTGAGAGACCCCCCTTTCTAAAATATAAAGGCGGCTTTATTATTTAACGTATCAAGACCCATTTATTCTGTATGAGCAAATATTATATATAACTTGAACAACTTTTATGATTTTAAAAATCAGAACGAAATATTAGGTAAATGTCATGTAAATATTAAGTAATTATATACAATTCAGTAAATGTTAACATTTCTCAAGTTTTTTGCCGACCTCAGTTTGAAAATGCATGCTGTAATGCTCTGAAGGCAAAATTGCAATATATAACAAAATTGGGCAAAGCATCCCTTTGAGGGCATTTCATAAATATAGTTCAGCCCCTGATTTCCCTCCCTTCGCTCACCTTAGAGGCTCACATTACAATTATAAACTTGATGACTGTCAGATTAGTCCATGCGTCCGGCTCTAAGAGCTCCTAAAAGCCTCATAATCAATTTAAAGTTTGTCTGATTCTGGCCGAAACACCGGATCTAGCATCTAACCTCGTTCCTCCCTGCAGAGGGATCGGTCCCTGGCCCAATCTCAGCTGCCGTATTGATTTCAGCACATTGCATTTACCGTCCTTCTCATTACATAGTTAAAAATCATGCCGACTGAGCGCAAGTGATCAGCTGTTTATAGGTCAGCACATAAATCAATAGGCGTCAGCTCTGGTGCTGCACCGAGCTGAGCGTCCTGGCGTCACAGGGTTTGTTTTCCCCTTGCCTAGTAAGATACACAGGAATATAGAGAGACAAACTTCATCATCATTGATGCACACTGTTACTGTGGTCATTTGAAGGTTTGGCTTTTATCTCATGACTTACTGTAGGTCATCTATATGCTAGTGCGAGGGCCCAGACAAGATTTTGACTCATTTGTGTCCAATAATGCTCTGAACAGAATGAATGAGTAAATTAAGTCACTCCCTCAACACCACTTGCAACCGTTATGCTAATTTATTGGCTATAAGGCATGAGGCTTTTGATATGCCCTGCCAACACAGGACTTTTTTTAACGGGAAAACATGACATAAGTAATAGCTTGTTTTCACGTGATTAATTTGTTCTGTCATTAATGCAAATCTAATTAACCCCTGTGACAGCCGTGATGTGGAATTACAGCACAGTTTTGCACAGCCATCAATTCAATAGAACTCAATTTAGTTAATTTCAGTTGACTTGAAGTTGCTTTGTGCTTCTGATTAGGGACATTTGATTAGATTAAGCATTTTCACGACCTATATGTTAATGTGTGACCCTTTGTCTGAGCGGCCCGCCAGCCCCCCCGCAGGAGGTGCGAGAGCGCTGGCGCTAGTGTGAAGATGATCTGATTCAGGTCTGAACGCCTCAGTGCATGCAGTTTTTAAAATTGGATTCAGGCGAGCAGCTCCTGCATTTTAATGACAACAGGTGTTAATTTAACACAAATGAGAGCATCCCATTTAATCATGAAAATTATATATATACAGTGAGGCCTGAGAGCACATTTAAATCTGTGATTGTCTTAATTTAAACCTGGAAATGAACTTTAAAAATTAAAGCACAGCCAGGCATGTCGAGCTTATTAACAATGCTGACCAACTCTACGCAGGACTCTCTTTCCACTCCAACAAGCTGCTTTAGCCGGAGAGTTGCAAAGAAAAGGAGAAAGGGAGGAAGTGGTCAAGAATATTAGGGTTGAAAGTGGAAGGAAACACTGCAAATGTGTATGTGCATGTGAGCGATACTGAGCAAAAGATTTGGAAGAAAAGAAGACAGAGCAAATGTGTGTTAAATTCAGCAGGAAAGTGAGATGAGTAAGTGTGAGAGCGTGTGTGTGGATAAGGGTAGACTCCCATTCCGGTTGCATTCTGGCTGATGCTGCAGGGATGCCCAGGAGATTTCTCTCACATAACCGTGATTAGTCTTACATCCGTGAGCTTTAGTACCGAACTCTCTCGCCACATGCTGACCTGCTGCCTCTAAATCTCTTACTGAGCCAGACAGGCCCATTATTTCACTTCAGCCTGAGCTTTATTATCTAATGTCGGTCAGAATCGTGTGTGGGGGGCCTGTCAAAACGGCTGCTAGCAAATGGAGATTGCCTGTTCCGTGATTTACAGGATCAATCAACAGTGGAGACTCCTAGCACACAATAAACCCACATTCAGCAGTTTTACACTGGGCCAATATAGTCATGCATTTATAGATGCATTTATGTATGCATCCAAAGGATGCAATAAAAGCTTTAGAGCAAATACATACAACCACTTATATTTATTTGGTATTCCAAGATGCTGCAAGTAATTGTTTTTCTCTCCAGCATCCATTTGCATAGTAAATTAGTAAATTGTGATTGTCCTCATCTTCCTTGCATATCTTTAAATGCTTTTTCGATTTTGCCTTTCCTTTAATGTGTAGCATAGCCTTCTATGTAAATTATATATATATATATATAATGCAAAGACATTTGAAATAGAAAAACTGATTTATAATTAAATTATTGTACTCCAATAATCTCTGTTTCAGTCACAACTTTGTAGTCTTGCCATTATTTCCGTGACTTAATGTAGCAATGTTACCACGTTGCACATTTGCCTTCTGGCTGCCTTGGCGCGCCCTTAACCCTTAAACACATACCTTGGGTCTTTATTGCCCCTGGGACGTCATTCACCATACCCTCCTTCTCATTGATTTTTAAAAGGGAGCCTATTATGCAAAATTCACTTTTGTAAGGTGTTTGCACACAAATGTGTGTCCACTGTGTGTGTAAACCACCCACTTCTTTTTTTATAATCCCCATAAATCATAAACAGTCAATCCAAATGAGCAGTTGCAGATTTCGGAAGCACCGCCCATGACTGGTGACGATCTGCTCTGTTGGATCCCGCACTGAGTGAGCCGCAGCAGTTTGCCATTTCTGTTTCCTTGCTGTAGCAGCTGGAGATATACAATGTCTGCTCCAAAAAACACACACAAAAAAACACTACAAACGTTCTGTTATTGGATGTACCATTGGACATAAGTCTCCATAGACTCCAGGCATCTGAGCCACTGAGAACACCGTGGTTGAATTTCATTTATGAAGGAAGTTTTATATATTTGTGCAAATCATTTTATGCCGGACTGCTTCACAAACGAGGGTCAGTTCAACACTGGATTTGCACAATAGTTGTTTCTCAAAGATTTTTATATTAACATGACAGTACATGCAAGTCGATGAGTTGAATCAACTTAACTCCGCAACAACTACATACCTTTATCCACTAACCATTCAGAAACATTCATTTGCATTCTAAACTTCTAAACTGTTACTTCATCCAGAAGTCTCTCTTTCAGTGTCTGACTCTGGTTCGAACACTTAAGGCTGAACACTGCTACTGACATTTTCTGACATTTTGGCTGCGTGACATTCTCCGGTTTTGTTGTTGCCCCGAAACACGAGCTGTAAAGGCTCTCCCCTCTTCTGGAAAGGGGGCCGGGAGCAGCAGCTCATTTGCATTTAAAGGGACACACACAAAAACGGTGTGTGTTTTTGCACACCCAAACACGGGCAAATTTGACAAGCTATAATAAATGATCTGTGGGGTTTTTGGAGCTGAAACTTCTCAGAACATTCTGGGGACACCAGAGACTTATATTACATCTTGTGAAAAGGGGTATAATAGGTCCCTTTTAAAGTTAGACATCAACCTTCTTAGTATCCTCAGTCTGTTTATTATATTGTTATATACTGTAACAAGATTTTTTTTAAAAGAATGTCTGCTTTCTAATATTTAATTTTTTTTTTTTTTTTTTTTTTTATACAGTATGTATAGAGTCGCTGGCAACCCAAGGTATGTAATAGTGCAAGTATATTTTTTCTGGGCAACAATAATTGAATCTCCGATGACTCAATAAGTGCAATTCTCCTCAATGCCTGATAGACAATGACGTGATGTTTCACTCATAATTACCGCAGGCATAAATCAAAAGAATACAAGTACAATCAGCAAAATTTAGCAATGGCTCAGCGATTTGCTCCACAGCAAGTACTGAACGCTATCAAATATTAGTGTCATTGTCACTTGATGATGGATCTGGTGAAGAAACCGTCAGCGATCAAAATATTAATTTTGAAGACGTTGAAACCAATAGTTTTGAGAATATGGTTGAGATTGCAAATATGAACCAGATCCTGAATGTGCTGGGAAAAAGAGCTCTGATGATGACAGTGATGATGGTTAAAAGCATCTGCTCAAATTAAACCCCTCCAAGTTTCAAAAGGTAATAAAATATGCTTTATTTTATTATTTTGTAATTGTTATTCAAATATCAGGGGGGGTTTATATTGCGTCAGTTAGAGATCCATCCATGTTAGATATAGATCCGGGTCCCTAAGACCCGAATTTGTAATAATGATTGGGAAAACATTCATGCATTGAAGGGTTAAAGAACAGTTGTGAAAGTGATTTATTATGTTGAGGAGATACTTTTTTTCATTGCGAAGACAAAAAAAAAGAGAAGCCAATATCGACGCCATTATTACCACAGACATGATACCATTTACAGCTGCTCATAAAGTCTTGGGAGCGGAAACCAGATTACATTATATTTCAGACACACTCTCTAAGCAGTTGACCAATCGCAACAGATTGAGTCAGCTGACCAATCAGAGCAGACTGGGTGTTTCAGAAAGGTGGGCTTTAAAGAGACAGGACCTAAAACAGAGCATTTCCTGCAGATGGTGAAAAGAGGTGGTGTGTCAATGTACAGTAAGAGAAAAAAAAAATCTTTTTCAAACTTTTAATGATGTAAATGTATTCTAGCAGACCCCAAAAGTAAGATTATTAACTTAAATGAGCATTAAATGGGCACTACTGTAGCAATTTATATCTGATTCTTCTGTGCAACTGAAAACAACTATGAGTGTCATCATCATTTGCGCAGAACCGAAGCCTGAAACTAAGCTTACCTAAAACCTATTCTCTTGCTGCTTTGCAAGTACTGGTAATTCCTGAAGGAAATGCAAATTCAAATCTTTAAAACATAATAATCCAAAAACATCTGAAGCCAGGATCAATTTATATTAGACATGCACTGCTACTCTTAGAAAAGGACGTGAGAGGATGAGAGAGGAAAGTTGGGAGTAAACAAGAAGCCGGGGACCACTCTTTCTTCTCAAGGGTGAAATCCCTTTCCGTACAGCTCAGTGGATTTCACTCATTTTCTGTATCGACGGAGCAAGTGGACTAGGGCAGGACCCTCATGGGCAAAGCAGCCTGCAGCTGGTTAATGAAACAGGTCGTACGCCACCTTTTTATAGCACATCCATGCTAATAAACCATCCTGCTCTCCTGACATCCCTCGGGACTGGACTGTCAATCTCTAAGTGCTTTGACGAGAGGAAGTCCGCACAGAGTGAGACGGATACAATCCTCATTAAGAATGCAAAAGAGATTAATGAACCACATTTAGATGCAGTTCTGTTTGGACATTTAATGACAATATTTATGGAATTATTATCTTTTTGATTAGGCTAGGCAGAGCACATTGTCAATAGTGGGTCTGCATAAAATATCTCTTGCAAGAATAATTAAAATGGAAATAATAATAATGAGCAAAAAGATTAATCAGCAAAGTGTTATAGTAAATAACATAAGTGACCTCCAGCTAGAAAACAAACCCCTTTATCAAGAAAACAACAGGCAGTGTGCGGGTGCTGCGGCAGATTCTGAAATGCGCGAAGACTCACGACCTCTATCTGTGATGATACTGACCTGCCCAACAGATCAACTGCTTTCCAACCCATCACAAGATTGTTCGAAATTACATTGTTTGAATTATAAGATAAGTTATGCTAGACTGAGATAGGTATAAAGGAAAAAGCAACACTTGGTTCTCTTTCTATATGTGCATGGAAATAAAAAGCAGCGCATGACAAGCAAGAGAAAATGTAATGTATAAGATGATTAAACATTATTGGTACTGCTATGCAAGCATACATGAGTGTATAGGTTAGGTAAAACTAAACTGCTCCTAGTCATCTCTCTCTCTCTCTCTCTCTCTCTCTCTCTCTCTCTCTCTCTCTCTCTCTCTCTCTCTCTCTCTCTCTCTCTCTCTCTCTGTGTGTGTCTGTGTTTGTCATGTTTGAAGAAACGGGACAATCTGAAACTTACCTCCCAACGCTTGCTTCATAACAAAATTCATGATGATGGCTTTTTATTCCTGCCTTCTTCAACCAAATATTACATTCAGGTTAAGCTTTTCAAGTAGTTCCTCGTCGCCAGATCTACAATGTGGAACAGACAATTACTTAATTGCAAAAAACAAACAAAAAAAAATACCTTAGTTTGTATAAAGAGATATTCACTATAAAAAAGCAAAAAAAAAAAAAATTGTATTAGGGTACCTCAATATATATAATATAGCGATTTTGTCATTAAATCGTGTGTTTGAATTGATTAAACCCAGTTATTTTTGGTGTTATGCATGAATGCATTTTTATGTTATACGACAAAACATTACTAAAGGCTGTAATAACAATGACTGCACGTACAATACTATCCAGTCGATCAATTCTCAAGATGCGACATATGAAGGACAGTAAAGGTCAATATACCTCGCATACAGTTCACACAAAGTGCAGAGTTGTAAAATTACCACGGGCTACCATTAGTGGCTGATCGGTGCCTGCATATAACTTAAACCTTCACTAAGAAGAATAGCGTTAATGACAAGCTCCGGGACAAGCATACATCGTGTACATTTGAAATAAATCTGCAGGGAGCGTTTGTTCTTCTCGCGGGGAAAGACATTACATTGCAACCTGAATGTCAAATAACATTTGAGGAAAAGCCGTGTTGTGATGATCTTCTCTAATTGATAGAGTTTAACACTTAGAATCTTAGAATGTAAATTTAATAAATAGTATGATCCAACGCATGGCCCCGTTCCCTTAATCTGTGTGTAAACTTTCCCTCGTCTATCCGAATCGAAACCCACACGCTTATAGTCCGAATGCACCGACTCATCGGCTGATGAGAGTCCGGATGAATCTCGTACGTTACTGTGCTCCTAGTATCTTCGTACGCCTATAAATGCGTTAAAATAGCCCGCTTTAGTATTTACTCCCTTTCCCGATAGGTGCCGAAAAAAAAATCACTTCCTCGTTCATTGAAGCTGATTTCAGCACCATTGCTGGCGGACAGCTCCCGCTCCATCCCACATAGAGCAAAAGCCCAACGCTCGCGTTCCACATTCAAACACACACACACACATAAAGGTCATAATTACCTGCACGAGCGAATTCAAATGTTTCGAGAAGCTGAATAACTCCTCAGAAATGAAAGTTGAGCAGTAATGATACAGCGAGGCTTTAACTGCTCGTTCCTAACATCTCTAGTTTCCAGGCAAAAGAAGGACGTCCTTGTTTCTCTTGTTCAGAGAGGCAGTGTGAGTGTGTGAGTGTCTGTGAGGGGAACTGCAGCTGCTGCTGATAAAGGCACTCACCGAATCACATGGAGAGCTCCCATCTGAAGCGTCCCATGTTCTGAGCGATCAATTTTTAACGACTGTGGTCGTCGTGGGTAGGTGTCCTGCTGTATGTGCCCATTATATGCGTGTGCAATCCCAAAGCTATTCCAGCTGGGATGCGCTTATTTAAAGCACATTGCCTTAAGATGCAAAAGTCATGTAGCATGCAAATGGGAAATGCATGGAAGGTTCCGTATATGGGCTGCGGTGCAATGCTTTTAGCGTTACAGTATGATTGAACTATTAAGCTGCCGGTTGCTCGGCCTCACCTCGATTCGTCCTTGAAGCTGTTGGATGCGACTCTCTGTTTCCCCTGAAGAATGATTTAAGAAAGTGTGACCGATATGTTTACCCCGTAAGCGTTATGAGTGCTGGTGAAGTGGTACAGATGTGCTTCTGGCTTCAATTAGCAGGTTGTGTTGAGTGCAATTACATAATAGTTAATGAAACCATCTATATCTAATAAACCATGATATATCTTATATCTATATACGAATATATATATATATATATATATATATGAAGAGTTCAGATGCAAAAGCTTCTAAGTGCCATCTGAAAATTTCTTCTAGAATGATCATTTTTATCAAGCTCGTATATTTAAATTTAGTAATTTCATTTAAATGGCAATGAAAATTACCTATTAATTGTCATTTAAATGAAATTACTGAACTTAAATAATCATTCTAGAAGAACATTTCAGATGGCACTTAGAGGCTTTTGCATCTGAACTCTTCATATATATTTATACATATATATATTTATACATATATATATATATATATATATATATATATATATATATATATATATATATATATGCAACCCAGTCTCACGGCAGTTCGTGACATAGTCACGAAATTTAATCTATTGATTCGTGTTCGTGGACACGATTTTCCCTATTTTTTCGTGTCACTCAGCACGACTTTCAATCTAATGTATTTCAATGGGACGTATTTTTCGTGCCTGCACCACGTTTTTCTTTCGAGAGCACAGTATTGTTTTTTCTCAATTGTAATTCATTTTGCTAACTTTAAGAGCTACATTACTCAATATTTAATCAAGAGATTTTAATCGTCGTTTTTATTGCTTTATATTCGGTTGGCTACTCAACATTAATCTATTTATTCGTGTCCAAGGGCACAAATATCCTTCTTTTTTTCGTGTCACCCAGCACGACATTCAATGTATTTCAATGGGACGTATTTTTCGTGCTTGCACGTCTTTCTTTCGGGAACACACAATTGTTTTTTCTCAAATGTTGGGCTATTCCTTTTGCAAACTTAAAGGGCTACATTACTCAACATTTAATCAGGAGATTTTAATCCTCGTTGTATTGTATTCGGTAGGCTACTCAACACGAATTTATTCGTGTCCATAGGCACGAATTTCCTTCCTTTTTTCGTGTCACTCAGCACGACTTTCAATCTAATGTATTTCAATTGGACGTATTTTTCGTGCTTGCACCACGTTTTTCTTTCGAGAGCACAGTATTGTTTTTTCTCAATTGTTATTATTTTGCAGACTTTAAGGGCTACATTACACAACATTTAATCAGGTGGTTTTAATCATCTCTGTATTGTATTCGGTAGGTTACTCAAAAACAAATTGATTCGTGTCTATGGGCACGAATTTCCTTCTTTTTTTCGTGTCACTCAGCACGACTTTCAATCTAATGTATTTCAATGGGGCGTATGCACCACGTCTTTCTTTCGAGAGCACACTATTGTTTTTTTCTCAAATGTTTGGCTATTCCTTTTGCAAACTTTAAGGGCTACATTACTCAACATTTAATCAGGAGATTTTAATCCTCGTTGTATTGTATTCGGTACGCTACTCAGCACAAATTGATTCGTGTCCATAGGCACGAATTTCCTTCCTTTTTTCGTGTCACTCAGCACGACTTTCAATCTAATGTATTTCAATGGGACATATTTTTCGTGCTTGCACCACGTTTTTCTTTCGAGAGCACAGTAGGCTATAGTTTTTTCTCAATTGTTATTAATTTTGCAGACTTTAAGGGCTACATTACACAACATTTAATCAGGTGATTTTAATTCTCGTTTTTATTACTTTATATTCGGTATAGGCTACTCAACATGAATCTATTGATTCGTGTCCCTAGGCACGAATTTCCTTCTTTTTTTCGTGTCACTCAGCACGACTTTCAATCTAATGTATTTCAAAGGGACGTATTTTTCGTGCCTGCACCACGTCTTTCTTTGCAACATGGTCTCACCCCTATTCGTCACATAGGCTCAGCATAGGCTATGCCGTTTGGTCATTTCCCCCTCACGTCCAAAGCCGACGTTGAGGGTACCCCCTATTCGTCACTTGACAACGGAGAGGGTCGTCCGATAGATTTGAGTGCAAATCACTCATCTTTGAATTTTGAACTTTTATTATTTTCCTAAACCTAACTCTTTTTCCTCTCTTTTTATATAATTTTGGGCTACATTAAAATTACATAATTACAAGACGGTATATTTTCTATTTGCTTAAAACATTCCTTCATTTAGGTGGGATATTTTATAATTTTCGATCACATATTGTGGTAATTTCCCCCTCACGTCCATAAGCCGACGTTGAGGGTAGCTAGCTGAAACCCTTTTCTAAATCGGTAATATCACGATTTTTCCTCTTTTTTATATTATTGTGGACTACATTAAAACGACATAATTGCAGGACTGCATATTTGCTGTAGGCTTAAAACATGCCTTAATTTATTGTGGGATATTTTATAATTGTCGATGTTATTTCAAATTGCAATGGCTTATAGTGAGCCTACTTTTCTTTTTTTTCTGCGCCCCAAAAAAGAAAAAAGAAAAAAAGAATAGCCTACTTTTATAGAACTTTCATCTCAATACTGTTTATGCAGTTGTAATAAATTAATTATATAGCCTACTGCAGAAATGTTTATATTACTTTATATGGACATATCCTTTCGCAAAGAGATGGATGTATTCTGGGAAGTGATATGTGTTTAAATGTAATGGCTACATACTCGTTTTTCCTTCACTTGGACATTTATGCTGACCCCTTTAAAATTGAGCACGGATATAAAATATTAAGACTGTACTTTTAATTATGATTGATATTTTGGCGCAATTTTGTGCAACACGTCACTGTGTGCGACCATCGCAGAAACCATTGCCCAGCGCGATTCCACCACGGTAAGTCGCTTACAACAGTCTAATAAGCAAGATGAATTCATAAGCATTATTTACACGTCCAAAATGAAGAAAATTACGAGTTAAAAAAAAAAAAACATGTTCTAAGCCTAGATATATAGCTGTAGATGTATATATACAAAATAAAATTATGAGTAACGTTAGCCTATTTCCACATAAAAAAAACATGTTGTGATATATATATCATGTCCACATGATGTAGTCCACATATATTTTGGACGTGTAACTGCTTATTGAGAATTTATTGGGGGAATAGTAATTGGGGACATTTAGATGATGTGATTTTCTCTCGATCATCGTGGTTCACACTCAACGTCACTGTAATGTGTTAGTAATAACAATATTATCACTTGGTCTAACGTTATACTGCACATAACGCTGCCTTTATGGCGAACCCCAGGCACATGTTACGCGCCTTTAAAAAAAAATGTTAACTTACGCGACTTTTAACAGTAGCACAGGAAATAGAAACAACGTGAATCTGTATTTATTTATCCTAAGCATTTACAAGAAAATGGGAATCACTCACTATTAGGGTACACTTTTTAAATCTTATATCAACAACACTACATAATTAACATTTTCTGTTGTTCTCCATGCAGATCCTGTCAAACATATCACCTGTCGAACCTATCCGAACCTGATTTTCAAAACCCAAAGGCACTTTTAAGAGCCAACCTCTATCTCTTCATTATTTTCTATATCTTACATCCTCTCTTTCATCCTCAATCTTTATCTATCTCACAGTCTTTATCTATTGCTCTTTCTTTCCTCCCTGTCTGTCTTTGTCTAGCACTACTTGTCTGTCTTACCCATCTTTGTCAGTCTGTCTGTTTGTATCTGACTGTCTGTCTGTCTGTATCTGACTGTCTGTCTGTATCTGACTGTCTGTCTGTATCTGACTGCATTGCAATGGCCACCAAGCATAAACTTGATTCAAAGGATCCCCACTACCAAGAGGGGAGACGCATGGCTCTGGAGCTGAAACATGAACACATTCTAGCTGAAGCCAAGGTTAGAGTTTTTGTACACCTCAATCATTTTATAAAAACAAACATAAATTAAAGTAAAACGTGATGAGGAATATGTAAGAATGATGAGTGCAGAAGATTTTATACAGGTATATTGCATGATGCATCCTGCCATGTTCTGTGACGTGTTAATAAGGGAATATAATAATAATAATAGTAGTATATGCAGTTCCATCCCTCTGAGTTACAGAGACTTGGAGAATCTATTCCAAGGCTCATTTAAGCTGTTCAACACCTTACTAACACACTATGTTGTGTTTTCCTTTCACAAGTTACCTGCCTTTTGGTTACCGTACTTTTATCAACATCAGTCTTACAAGAAATATTCACTCCAATACACAGAGAGCAGCTGATGAGAGGAAACGTGTACGAGACCCTCCACACACCTCTAAAAGGGACTCTGTAGGACGTGGTAAGCCGAGGGGGAGGCGAGGAGGGCGACGCCATGCCTCCGCTACAGGTTATATCTGAATTATTTGACATTTGTAGGAGGAATTTACAATGATAATGTTGGACCAACTCAAATTAGAACACTGTAATTGTTTATTGAGAGTTTAAGATATTCAAATAACTAAAAAAACATTAGTGACACTATTGTAGAAGACACTACCAAGTACTTAACAAAAATATGTCTGATTTCATAAATTGTTTAGTATATAGTTTGAAAAGAAGAACAAGAATAGAGTGTGATAGCCTAACTTGTTCTTATTCTTCTATGTGCTGTTTTACAGCCACATACCCCACGGTTGAGGGCTCCCTGTCATCCAGTGTGGAGGTTCCACTTACTGCAATCTCAACAAAACTAAATCCTCAAGGGGAATTTGGTAATTCACAGTGATTAATTTAAGCTTGCACAGTATAAAAAAAGTGTTCATTCTAATACTGATCAGTTGACTTTTAATTGTTCCTTATCTAAATTATCCCTTACCGCTTTATTTTTGGATTTTCTTTACAGAAAAAAATATGGAGAGGCTCTCTGATATTTTGGCGTCATGTCCTTCTGCTGCTCAGCCTCAAAGTAGCTCTGCATCATCATGGTCTTTTCGGCAGCAGAAAGCCTCTGAGCGCTGGAAAGAAGCAAGACCATACCACCTAAAATGCCTTATTTCAATAGAGGCTGTTGGTCATCCCCTGTGTTGCCTTTGCAACGAGCCTGCTGTTATTAGGTTGGTTTTCATTAATATCAAACTTCAATTACCCAGGGTAGGTTTGCAGAGTGCCCTGCTTTATAGGCTAAGATGCATGTCTTTTGGGATGGGAGAAGACTTAGATACCCAGATGAAAAACACATTAATGAGAAAAGTACATCTAGGACCTTCTTGCTGTGAGGTGACAGTGCTAAACACTGAGGCACTACGCAATCCTATACAATAAAATCAAACCTAGTAAAAGGTAAATAGCTTAAATAGAGTGTACAGTACTTTATATGAGTTATTCATATAACATATAATAATGTATTATATTATAATATTAATTTTATATATATAATTTTCTCCTTAGGTGCAGGGAGTGTCTTCCTGAGGAGTGGTTCTGTGGGGACTGTGATGTATTGCATCACAAAAAACATCCACTCCACAACAGGGAATGCATGATTCGTGGTTTTTTTGAAGCCATTCCTCCGACCACATGCATCATTAAAGGGGAGGATGGATATTGCACCCATGAGCAAGGTACGTTCTCACGAAAGCTTTAATTTTGCTGTTCAATGTGTGTCTGCAGACAGTTACAGATAATCTAAATTATTGGTTTTCCTTCTTTTTGCCAGCTTGCATTTTGCCAACTGTGAAGGTGCCAGACTGCTCCTGTGGAGGCACAAACTTCACTGTGTTACCAGGCAAACCAGTGATTTTAATTACCATCAATGGTAAAAAAAATAAAATAAATATATATATATATATATATTGTAGATGTGATGTTTTTCACACTATTGTGCTGTGGCATTGTGCTTACAATTGCAGAAGTGACAGAAATATGGAATAGCACATGGTAATGTTATTAACTGAAACAAAGACAGATGGTTTTTTTTTTTTTTTTGTCCTAGCATCTTTCCAGCATGATGTCCAATCAACACAGCAGTGTGGAATTTAGTGAATTTGAAAATATAAATGTGGGATTATAGGAACTTGCGCAATGTCTCTTAACCATTCACAATGTGCATAATGAACTAAGTGTTGTAAAATTAAGTATGTGGTAAATGTGTATTATATTTTTAATTATTTTTTTTTGTTCCAAGGGCGTTTTGACTTGCATCAGCCATTGTATGAATGTCAAACATGCCAGCAGCAGTGGACCCCTGACTTTAAAGACCTCCTAAGAAGTGGATATTGGCCAGCCTCCGTCACCAATTCCACACTTTATACACTGGACCTCTTGAGCTCCTTTCAGGAACTCAAGATCATCTCTCCGGGATTCTCCAGACAAGCCTTCGCAAAGCTGCTGGAACATCGCACTAAGTGTGGAGGAAGAGTAAGTGTAAATGTTATTACCATTTTATAAAAAAAATTCCATAAGCAGACAATATCAAAATACTATTTCATTCTATATATTTTCCAGTCTGGATCTATCAACGGCGATGCACTGCAGCGTAGCTTCTTAGAGCTTTCGTATGCATCATTTGAGGAAGACCAGCTCTGCTGTAGTGCTCCTTTCACCTGCCCAGCCTGCACACCAGAAATGTTGGCTGTTTCAGCAGATGGAAACAGAAAGCTATATCGCTTTCGCCGAAACGGAAGGTGATCTTTCTTCCAGTCTTTTTATTGATTTATTTTCTTACTTCATATATTTCATGAATGGATTTTCTATTTTTCTTTCTTCCTCAGCTCTGATGATCCTGGCTTTTTTGAGGGGCTCTTTGTGGCTGAAGACAGCGCGGTGTCTAGATTTGTCGACACCATACAGAAAGCAGTGAAAAATGCAAGTTGACAAAATAGTTGTTACAATAATAAACGTAACCCCCACTTCAATTACTCCTGCATATCAATTACAAAATCAAAATGCCATATATTGAATGACACCATTGCTTTTATTTGATTTGTCGTGTTTGTTTTGTGTTTCATAGACACAGGGAAGAGGCACATGTGGGGACTCCCAGTGGACAGCAGCGAGGGAAACTTCAAGGAGGGCTTCAAAATTGGATGAAGAGGGGATGGAGGTTGCTGTGTGTCGCCATGGGTTCCTTTTGAAAGCCCTTAATATGTACAGGGGGGAGATATTTGCCTACCCTCTGTACCTTCAGAAGGAGCTCATGCCAGCCAAGGCACAATTCTTCGCAATGGACGTGGCATGCAAATACTGGCCATACCTGGAGAAAGTTGCTAGTGTCCTTCCTGCTCTTCAGGAACTGACCACTATGAAACCCTTTCTCAGTGTAATGCATGCTCGAGCCCATGCTACTAAGTGTGAGGTGTGTATAATATTTTGGCATCTTATGTACATTTGTAATATTTACAAGCACATTAATAATATTAAATATAAGTTAAGCTACACTATGTTATCTTGTGTTTTTGCATAACCATTTCTTGCATGGAATGTAATGCCCTTTGATGCAAATTGTGGTTTGTGATATTGGGCTATATAAATAAAATTAAATTGAATTTCTTCCACCCTTTACTAACAGATTAATTGGAGTGGCAGGAACCAGGAAGGAGCAGGGACTACCGCTGGTGAGGAGGTGGAGCAAGTGAACAGCTACCTCTCACGTTGTGCCCTGACGACCAAATATATGTCCAAAGCAGGTGACCGGAGTTTGCAATATTCTTGTAAAAAATTTTTAGATTGATCATCATAACCTCATTATTTGCTTTCAACAGCACGGGTGGACATGCTTACGTTGCATGCAATGGGGTGGAACGAGAAAAAAAATATCTCTTTACATCAGGCACTTTCCACAAGATATGTGAAGGTAAGTCTCATATTAATTGTTTTGTGTGTCCTTTTGTTGTGTTTACTTGGCCTGTTGTTAATCAAGTTTTAATCCTTATTATTGTATAACACTGTTCATCAGACTTGTCAGAGACTCCATGATGAGACTGCAAGGCTAGCTGACCTAAAAACAGAGCTAGATTGCACAGATGAAGTGGTGTCACAGTGGCTATCTGATGTAAAGGAATGGGCAGCTGGTGGTAAGCATGACCAGATAAAAGAAACAACAAACATCCCTTTCTACAATCTAAATTTTATGTTTGATATTAAAGAGCAGCAAAAAATAGTAGGTTGATCATCATCTAATGTGATGCCACATTTATGATGTCAGGTTTATTAGTATATTCCAGTTTCCTGCAGGAAGTGCACATACAAAGTTTAAATAAGTTTGATTAAAAGGTTTTACATGAAATTCAAGCAGAGAAACGGTTCTGTGTTGTTTTAACAGTGAATTTGCTTTCGTTATATCTTCTACAGAGACACCTGATACATCTCGTGCCAGTCAAGGCACCACACACAGAGGACTTCAGCAGTCAATTGAGGGGCTCTACCTTAGTGTGAGGCACCGGAAGCGAACCCTCTACCGTCAGAATGGTATAACTATATAATATAATATAATAGGTTGATAAGTTCAGGCTACTGTATGCATCCTACTCCACCAACATGGAATTAGCAAATAAGTGTAGTAGCACAGTTCAGCTCAATCGTTGAATTCTGTTCTTTAAATGACCAGTCTGTAGGATTTAGTGGTAGGAATTAGTGGCATCTATCAGTGAGGTTTGACGATGCAACCAGCTTCCCTCACCTCTATCTTTCCAAGCTACGGTAGCCGACGAGAAAATGTGAGAGGTACTATCTAGTGTTTGTTTGTCCGTTGTGGGCTACTGTAGGAACATGGAGGTGCAACATAGAGGCCTCCGTGGAAGGGGAACGTATTTAGATAAAAAACTGCCAATTCTAAATTAATTAATGCACAATTATTATTTTCAGGCAATCATGAAAATCATGCAAATAGATTCCCCCCTAAATGTTACACCTTGGACAATTTGTTTCCCATGTCAGTCTACATTATAATTTTCACATACTGTATTTCATTATGTTTTCAATAACTGCAGCTTTGCTTTTCAATTTTTTGGTGCTATAATTTTTTTATTGTTGAAGAGTTCTGTCAAAAACCTCTGCCTCTGTACTTCATGTCTTTCTAGACAGCAGCAAGTTTCGCCATCGCCTTCGAAGGAAGCTGGCAGAAGACAAAAAACTCCTTCTTCAGGAGATACAGAAATACAATGATCTTGTACTAGAATCGGCAACAAACATTGACGTAGCTGTGGTGGAGCATTCCCTAACTGGAGAGAGTACTGTGTCTCAAATATGGCCGTGGGAGGTTCATGGCAGTGGTATGTCTGTTTTTAGATGCTTCACAGGAATTTATTTACAGTTCTGCTTTATAGAGTATACTGAACTAAGGCATGCATGTTACATATTGAGTGTTGTAATATTAATTTAGTTTAATGGTGTATTTTCAGTTTTCTTATGTATCGATTTGATTAAAAAAAAGTCAATGTTTGCAGTGATTATGCAAGATTGTCTCATGGATACATGTAACTGTTATTGATTCTTAGCAAATATTTCGATCAAGAAACGAGTGCACGACCAAGTGATGTTAACAAGGCGACTGCATGAGGAAACAAGCGTTTTGGTGTTGGAGATGGCACAACACTGCACGTGGTTGCAGAGCCTGGCAATGGTTCTCAAGAACAAGTTGGCTGAGGAGGGTAAGTTTAATTAAAACCCTGTCCATCTAATGTGTTTAAAAAAAACATACAAAAAAACACATCAGTCACAGAACTTGGATGGAGTAGAACGGTTATGGCTCTCTTTGCCGTGGTCCTTTGGGATATACATAAAATGGGGATTACAATTGTTACTGTAGCTATGGTAACAAGTCAGTAAGGTTGTAAAGATTGATGCTTGAAAGATGTGCAGATATGTTGTATTATGGCTGTTACTTGAAAGCGTAAATGAACAAAAGAATTTTGACCATTGTAATTTGTGTCCTGATATGTTACATGGGGTTAGCATAACATCAAGATTAATCTTATTATTATTTCCTCCAGTCAACATAGAAAACCTTGATGGTCAGGAACTAACACAATGTGTTACTTCAGCATAACTGTAGTGAAGAAGAAAACTGTTAACTTAAAACAGCTATCAGACATGGGCACAAAACGCTTATATGCTGCTTTGGGCCTCCCTCCATAAAGTCATCTCAGTGAGCCGTCATGTTGCCTCAAGTCGTTTTATACAGAAGCTAGCCTGGTCCCATGTCAGCGATACACATAAAAATGGCAACCATCCTGCTATGTAGATTTTAATAGGTTAGTTCTTTGGCCTTATTGAATAATCTTAACATAGTTTGTCTTTAATGTAATCTCTTTTGTATTTTGAGACGTAGACAAGGGAAATGAGGGACTTTGCTGTCTCTTAAGAAGAAGACTGTCAGAGGTGTCAGAAAGGTTCCAAGTGGTCCTCCAACAGTATAAGACTGCCTTAGGTCCTGAGGCCTCTGTCCTTCTACATGTTGAAGAGGAAGATCAAAGTGGCCTCAGTAGTCCAGACACCAGTGAGGATGAAGAGGAAAACACAATTTAGGTCATTTATTTATTTATTAATATGTATGTTTGTTAGTTTTTGGAATAACCCCCTAATACTGTTATTCTTAGTAATTTATTTGTGTATTTTATTTATGCTAAAACAGCTGAAATTCAGCCTCTTATTATTGTTTTCTGTATTTCCCCAGATGGAAGCTGAACGAAGGACTGTGTTGAAGGAAATGGACTTGCCCTATATCTGTGTATTATTAGTATGCTGATTTACCTCATCAAAATCTGTGTGCATTATATCTTGTTGAAAATTCAAACTGTAGGTGCGTCCCAATTCGCATACTATCCATCCTAAATAGCATTCGAAAATAGAATTAGTACGTCCCAAATCGTTGAAATGAGTGTTCCAAATATACCCGGATGGTCTACTATTTCCGGTCAGAATCCGAAGTGCAGATCGATGCACACTATAACGGCTAATATTGCCCACAACCCATCGCGCGTTGGACGAGGATTCGGTTAGAACTACAAACACGAGTGAAAAGTGTTAAAAAACTACAGACATGGAGGACGCGTGAATCCAGCGGTTATGTAGAGAGGTTTAGATAAAGGGGTTAGAGTGATTAATTATCAGTATCTAACCTGACGAAAATGTATTTATTAAGTGTTGTCTACATTATATTGCATCTGCAGATGCATTGTGGACTTTTGTAAAGATACGTTTTAGCCATTAACTTTTACATCATTATATTCAAATTGCAAACACATGAGGAGAGTCTCCGCATGAAAGACCCACGACTGGCAGATCAACGTGCAACTACATTTCTCTCCGAAACGGTAGAAAATAAAATTAGATTGAATGGAGAATTTTAACAAGATGATTGACAGGGCAGTTAACGGTGACATGATGCACGCGACAGATCTGTCCATTAAGATGACAAAGTAGTATGTCCCAAAGCTAGTATGTCCTAAATTTAGTAAGCACATTGCACAGTTCAATGAAGATGCACAAACCTACCAGTATAGGTGCACCAATCTTAGCCAAAAATGTCAACTTAGCATGTATGATATTACCAGATGTAATTACTGGGCTCACATGATATTTGGGTAGTGTATTCATACTCTTTTAAGAGAGACTCCCCTTGATTGTGGTGACCCTGTGACCTTTCCTTTTGCACCAACATCAGGCCAAACTTTTGACTTGCATACAACAAATGTTATGAACCAATTTTTGTATTTTGCTGAGCAATGAATCATGTCATTTTTGTTGACCTCATGACATTCCCTGTAGCACAACCATTAGACCAGAATGTAAAATTTGACATTGTATTTGATATTGTCTAATTGTGCAGATTGCCATGAAATCTTGTAAGCACATGATGACTTTGGTGACCTCATGACCATTCCTTTATCATCACATTTAGGCCATGATGTAAAAACTCATTCTTGATTACTTGCATTTCTCCACATTTACTTATTCTGCGGTGCAGCAGCAGTGTCTGTGTCTGTCTATGTCATTTTTTTTTTTCAGAGGCTGCCTATGGATCGCTATTTGATTGAGTGTATTATACTGTAGGATATAACTGTTGTGTAATTTTATATTACTGCACAGATGCATTATAGTATGTAACAGAAAAATACACTGTTTTTTTGTTATGATTATTCTTTATTGTATATTATTACAGATGACTTGATTCTCTTTTCTGCTGGAGCTTTTCAAGTGAACTTAACCTCACAGTCCAGTGTTTTTTAAATACAGCCTTATGGCTTGTTTGACAAATATGCATTTGGTGTATTTTCAGTAGTATTGTTGTAAAAGACAAGAAATAAAGTATTTCCAAAGATGAGCATTTTATGTTTTTTTCTTTTTCATCCATTATTATTGAAAAATAAGATTTTATATTTTTATGGTTGATAAAAGTCAATAGCTGGAGAAAAAAAACATCACGTATTTATATGTGGAATTTTTTTTAATTTAACATCACACTGCATTATTAATTCATTACTTTAATGCATGTCTTTTTACTTATTTTCAAACCAACCTGGCTTGTAATTAAACAAGATCGATCTAGTATAATAAGTAATGTGTATCTAAGGTGTGTTAAGGCATGTTACAGTTTTACTCGATTGCTGAAACACTAACCCTAACCCTAAAATTTCAAAACCATAACACCATTCATCAAAAAGCACACCCTTTTCCCCAAACTATAAACACTATTCCCCAGTTTTGACACATGAGTAAGATTTCTTGAACTTTCACTGCAAAACTTTACACACATATCCCTTCATTTATCATTGCCGTACACAATGTTGTAATTTAGAAAGCACTAGCATTCAGCACAGCTTCAGCTCAATTAGCACACAATCACCCAGGAGGAAACACAAAGAGTCAAAACTGGTCACACAGCAATCGAGAACCTTCAATATATCGATGAAAGGGATAAGATGAGAGGGGGAGGAGAAGGGGGAGGGCAAAAAGACAAGCAGTCTCAGATGAGATTTGTGCCTTTTTAGTTGACCATGTTCTTGTCCATGGTAGGCTATGACTAAGGAGGCTGGGCGACGAGTACAGCCAAACTTGAGAGTCACTTCACCGTCGCTTCCATTACAGTTTTTCTCAATTGTTTACACACAAATACTGGTACTTGAGACACAATGAGCACAACATGTAACGCATTCACGAACCCCCTGAACCAATTCTGCGAAACTACAAGGACAATTCCTGCTTTACACTCAAATTGCAGTTCTAAAACCATTTTCAAAACACTACACACAATTCTCTGCTTATGGCACAATTTTCATGCAGAAAATCTCTTGTTTTCACAAGGAACACACTGCCATTCAAATATGCACACTGACTCTTCATATGGGCAAACACCCGTCACACAGTTTTACAATTAACAATCAGAGCTTTAGCATAAAAGAGCAACAGGTCAGCTCTTCAATGGGGCAATGGATGCCAACATTTTTTACTGTAAATGTACACAGGCAATTCTTCTGTTGTTTTGTATGTAGACAACTCTATGTACAACTTTTTAATTGGTTGGGATGTACACTGTGTACATTGTTTTTGTGGGAACAATAAAATGTATTTGTTACCGTGTATTTGTGTGTTCTGAGTATAAAAACAATATTCTCAGATATTTTACAACATTTATGTATGTACTGTCTGTAGTAAGTGTAACACTGAACAAGAAAATACCTAAGTCATTATGATGGATGGAGAAGAAGTGTTTTCCATTCATCATAGTGTTTTACACTGAACACATCAGTGTTCAACTGGTTCTTATAAATGTCTATTCATATGATGGTTTGTGTGTGTCATTTGAAAACAAAATACCATTTTGAGAAGAAATAACATTGTTTTGAATGTAAAGTTTCATTTTGCAGGAGAATTGAGGGGTTTTGCCCATTGTGTGTGTGTTTTTTGATTTGTGTGTAGAGTTCTGAGAATATGAGGCATGCTTTCAGAAAATGTGTGTAAACAATCAAGAAAAACTGTATCAGAAACTTCAGGGAGGAAAAAAGGTACAGTAGGGGTCAGACTGCTCTCTACTGTAACTTTTGAGTGCTGTACTCTGTGCTGTGACTACACATACTGTACATGTATGGTGGCTGTTGCACTATACTACTTTAATGAAAAGAAATGCATCAAATTGCCTCACATACAGATATATGCTTCCATTTTATAAAAAGGATGCATTATCAGTGCTTCTAATTTTGTAGGACACGATGGATTGGAAGAAGTCTGCCTGCACATTTCATTTCATGCGTCCCAGGGGATTTTACCCCCAATGACTGGTTAGGACCAAAGATGGGATGCTGGAGCAGAATCATCTTTATTGGTGTTATTTGGTGTATTGTTTTGTATTAAGGAATGAAAAAAAAAAAATTTTGTTGTGTTTGAATTTTTGAATTTTTGAATTTTTGTTGTGTTCATCATGTGAAAACGTTTTTGAAGGAGAGAACCACAACCAACATCGCTTGCGTATTACCGCATTAGTTTTTGTAGTATTGGTTTGCATGTAGCCTATCTCACCAGTGTGTATTGTAGAGTGTGTTTGTTTTTGAGATTCTACATGGCTCCTAAAAAAACTACAGTTTGTGTATATAGTGATAGTAATGATCAAAATAAAAAAAAATCGCTAGGATCTCAGGTCATTAAGTATATTTAACTGATATTGTAGTTGTAGGACAACCATCAGGGCCATCTCCAATGTACGCTATTTATAAACTACAATTCCCACAAGAGACGCGCCATAGAACTTCTTACAAAGTGTACAAATCAGCCACCATACTTGTAGTTCTTCTGGTTTCCCGACCAGGGTTATAAAAATGTGTCTTTACTATTATATATATCAAGAAACATACATTATACAGCCAAAACATACATTATGCTGCATTTAGATGATCAGGGTGAAACAAAATCGCCAGGATTTAACATCTGTGGTTTTAGCTGGTATAGGCTGTAGCCCAGGGGCGTAATTTGTGGGGGGGTTGGGGGGGAGATAACCCCCCCAATATTTAAATCTATGCATTACAACCCCCCCAATATTTATACCATGATCACATGAAAAATACGCAGACCCAAACTTCAACCCCCCCAATGTTCAAACCAAATCTACGCCCTTGCTGTAGCCTACAGTAGAAATGAATTCGAGTTTGTCGGCGGGAGTTTAGTCCTTCAAAGAGCGACCTTTAATTTTTTATTATTATTATTTAATTATGGCCTCCACGTGTTTGTTTTGCCCCCTGCCCTGATGAATGTAATAAACTGCTGTGTATAAATATGTCAGCATTAGGAGACAAAATGTGCGATATACTGTCCAGATCAAGACCTTCACAATAAATCAATATTTGTCTTTTAACTAGTGACAAAAACTGTTCTATTCTAGAAGCTAAAATCATGGTGATCCATGTATCTTTATAATTAAATCAGTGTGTGTGTGTGTGTGTGTGTGTGAGAGAGAGAGAGAGAGAGAGAGAGAGAGAGAGAGAGAGAGAGAGAGAGAGAGAGAGAGAGAGAGAGAGAGAGAGATCACGTGTGTGAGAGAGATCAAAGTGTGACAGATGGAACTGGTACTTCAGCCAACAAGCGGCTCCGCACAGTTCTATGCTTTATCTTTTGAAATATATAAAACCATTTATTTTATTTGGATTAAATATGCATGTTTTTTTCATCAGATTTACCAATTGTTATCATTTGTTTGTGCTGGTCAATTATGAACAATAGATAAAACTGAACTGCAAGCAAAAACTTGGGGCCGAGGGGTCACTGTTTCAAATATTTGAGGGGCTCCTCCCCAAACAAATGTAACCTCACTCCAATTTTTTTATAAAACTTGAAGGCCCTGATTAAATTATATATAGGCTACATTTTCATTTAAAAAGAATCCACTTGTAAAGTTAAACAAATTCCACATATAAATATACTCAATGAAGGTTGTTTCTTTTGTCTCAACCACATCATCATATTGTTTTGAATTTGATGTATGGAAAAGTAAAAACAAAAATTATCATCTTTTGCAAGTGTTATCATAGTGTATTTGTGGTCTTTCACAAAAATATAAGTGAAAATACACCAAATGCTTATGTATTGCTTTATTACTCACAAGAGGCTTAAAGGGTGATCAAACAAATTTATTGACAAGGTGCATGACAAGTAGAAACTATATAGTCTTTGGCAATTGGAACACATCGAAACATCGTTCTTTTAAAGGTGTACTGTAGAGAAATGCATGATATGAAGAGGGATATCCCCTACATGGAGCCAACACTGGTGGTGGTGAAGGGGTGAGTAGCAATGCTGAGATCTGGATGAATGTGGAGCTCTTCTCCTGATGAGCACAGCGGAGGGACCTATGACACGATTGGCTCAAGAGGGTTGAGAAGAAAATACATTTGGTTTAAGACGTAAAACGCCCAGTCAGCTGATGAGTTTGGAGTAGAAGAGAGTGAGAGAGAATGTAAAAGATATAAAGTAATGAGTGAGTATAAAGAAGGTCAGTCTTATTTGTTGAACTTCATATTTAAGCTTCATGTCAAACAAGCCATAAGGCTGTATTTCTTAACAGTGCACAGTGAGGTTAAGTGAACTTTGAAAAGCACAGACAACAGAACATGAAATCAAGTTACGCGTCAACTGTAATAAAATAAAAGTGCAATGTATAATCATGAAATATGAAAACATGCTTTTGAATAACATCTGAAGAAGAAAATTCAGTTGGATTAAGTACATTTCTAGTACAGCCCTCTCGAGATTAAACTCCAGGTCACATTCTTGGAGATTTTCACCTTTTCATTACTACAGAAAGATGAGATACGACTTCAAATGCAAAACAGAAACAATTGAATAAATACGCTGAAACCAAAATGGAGTTCAAAACATACATTTTATTTATTTTCATTATTTCGGAGAGAATCCTTTGGCTGCCAGGACTGGGCCCACTGCTCACCACTAAAAACAGAAGGGAATTTTTAGGGAATAACAGTTTAATTTTCCATCTATGAAGGACCACCACCTTCATGCATGCATTAATGGTGGTGGTCCTTCATAGATGGAAAATGAAACTGTTATAGTTCTGTAATGATGTGTGCTTTACACTTGTTATAATGCTTGTTTAATCTGAAACAGAACGGATTAATAGAAAAAGTATTGTAGCCAACCCCCCTATCTCTAATTCATAAAGCAGAAGAACAGAGAAATACTTACCATACTGGACAGGGCTCCCAGTCAACCAACATTTCTGCTTTGCCCTATCAAGAAAAATAAATAAATAATTCCATTCTTAGCATAAGGCTATTATGTCTGGTTATAGGCACTGAGTTTCATTGATACAATGGGTCATTATTTTCAGTAGACACTCCTTTCTAAACTGTAATTCAAAAAAGACCAAACACATAAAAAGCATCTACCTAACAATTATGGTATGTATACTGTAATATGTATTTGCCAACTCACAAGGAAGTTTCTAAATCCTATATTGCACTCTGCATACTGCCTACACTCTGCAGTTCCTTTATGACTGTCTAACCTTTCTCACTCTTTCTCTTACTACACTCCTGATGGGGAAAGCCTCTAGGCGAGTGTGGTAGGAGCAATCTGTGAACAAAAACACGTTTCAAATACTTATTAGTTAGTTTAGGAACAAAATAAACACAACTATGAAGACTTACAACTATGAATCACTTTGTGATTTTCTAGGCTGATATGGCTAGGAACTATACTCTCATTCCTGCGTAATAATCAAGAAACTTTGCTGCCGTACCATGAGTCCAGCAGACGTAATGATATGACGCAGCGCCTGAAAATAGTCCCCAGCTCGGTAGACTAGGGTCGACCATTTTCAGGCGCTGCTACATATTACTGTATTTTGACTGTACAACTATGGGGGAGTTGTAAAATGAGCCTATTTCCAAAAAAAGTGGAGTATCCCTTTAAGTAGGGAGCAGACTTGCAAGGATGACAACAAGTGATGTTTATCACTAATCAAAACATGTACCATGGAACCAAATCACTAATTTCCAATGTGGTATGCTTGCTTGAATAACCATACTACTGCTAAGCCACAGCTCACAACTGAGAATACTCCACTGCTGCTGCTTCTACTACTACAATGCATTTTGGTCAAATTAGACTAATTAAGCCTGTTGGATTTTATAGGTTGTCAATTGTACTAATCTCACTATTACTATTATGTACTACTATTATTATTATTATTATTATTATTACTATTCTATATCTATTATGAATAATCATGGTTATGTGTGCTACGCTGGACTAGCTGGACTGGTCAAGACATTTACATATTGTTGCCCTGTTGCGGGTCGCTAAGTCGCTTTGGATAAAAGCTTTTGCTAAATGATTAAATAAATAAATAAAATTTTGACTAATTGTCTGTTTTAAGTAGTTAAAAAAAAGCAATGGAACTATAGCAAATAAACCGGGGTAAAAGTTGCAATGTATAGCAAAGTATCAATCATTGCATTTACATGCAATGCACTTACTCTTTTGTGACCTTTTCCTTTCCGGCATATGCCTTGGTCCCCCTGTGAGAAAAAACAAAAAACAAAAAAACACATTTACATTAATTAGACAAAATGCACTTTGTAATGTCTTTTCAACATAAATATGTGTCCCTGACTCCCTGGTGTGTCTAGAGAGTAGAGACCCCTGAAATATGGAAAAAGACCATCCTCTATTTCAGTTAATGTGTCTGCAAACACGCTGTTTATATTTGGCTCCACATTTTACATGACATGCAGGCTGAGGCTCATTAGAATAGTAATCATAGTAGGCTTATAGAATACTCCATCTAAAACGACTCGTTTCAGACAGGGTCTGCATAAAGGACCAGTTCAAGATAAATAAGGATTTTTTTTTAAGGATAATGCAAAGCTACTCTAGTGGACTATCAGAACAAAAATATAGAACTGGAAATTAGCATAATAGGTCCCCTTTAAATTCTATTTGCGTAATTCATTTATTTACTTAAAGGGTTAGTTCACCCAAATATGAAAATTCTGTCAGTAATTACTCACCCTCATGTTGTTCTTCCAACCCCGTAAGACCTTCGTTCATCTTCGGATCACAAATTAAGATATTTTTGATTAAATCTGAGAGCTGGATCACATTTCCATAGGCTACTAAGGGATTGAAACTTGCTGGCCCAGAAAATGTATTAAAGAGATTGTTAATATAGTCCAAGTGACTCCAGTTGCTCAATCTTAAAGGAGTCATAACCTGTAATTTTCACTTTTCCACGAGAATCAATGTATGTTATGATTGCCTAACGATTATACACTGGCCGGGAAGCCGATATTTAAAAGTGAAGCGTTTGTTTACCCCAGGATTCATCAACCAGCAAGCGTGCACGCGCACTCAAATACGAGATTTTAATTTCAGCCCCGACTTGACGTCATGACGGGGCAGGATATACCATATATGGACACCGCAGACCTATGCCGCGGGAAGCCTGCCCTGCCCCTTACCCCCTCATATTCAATTCAGTCGCGAAAGATGCAGAAACGTAGTGCACACGTGAGTTGCTCTGTTGTTGACTGCCAGAATCAACATGTAAATGTGTTTTCTCTACCAAGAACGGACCTAGCTATCAGGGACCAGTGGATTAAATTCATTTTTAATGACGCGGTTCCTACAACCCTTCCCACTGGCTTAACGTTTGGTGTCTGTGCTAACTAAACATTTTACGCCGGAATCCTTCACAAATTTGGGGCAATATCAGGCGAAGTTGGCATCGAAGCTCGGGAAAAAGGGGCCATTTTCAACAATCAGAGACTTGCCTGCAATTGAAACGGTAAAGGCCCGTTCACACCAAGCACGATAACTATAAAGATAACGATAAAGATAACTATATATGTGTCCACACCAGCGACCGATAACGGACTTTTTATTCTAAGCACGCGCGCGCCCGGATGATCCAGATCCATTTTAAATGCGCGAGACCTTTAAATTAGAATGGATTCTGATTGGCTGTCAGTGTTTTATCGTTCGACAGCTGGAAAAAAATCGTTCTGAAAGTGATCCCTATGATATCGTTCCTCATATCTTTATCGTTATAGTTGTGGTGTGAACTCTGTTATTCTTTAATATGGAGAACGATTTTTAGAATTATATCTTTATCGTTATCTTTATAGTTATCATCCTTGGTGTGAACGGGCCTTAAGACTGTGTTTTTATTGCTCTACTGTGTGTAACAAACAGCAGCTAACTGCTAATGTGGCTATTGTATGCTAGCGGGAGTATTAGCTTCGAGGTAAACATGAATGTTGGAACAACATGAGGGAGAGTAATTACTGACAGAATTTTCATTTTTGGGTGAACTAACCCTTTAAGAGAATCTGCTTGACTAATGAGCTATGGTAACAGTTATCAGAACCACCAATAATTACCCAACAAACATTATTTACATACCTGACTTTTTCTTTTTGCGACTTGCAACTGTGCCCCTGGCTGACCCTGTGAAGACAGCAATGGGTTTGGAGAAAGAAAATTACTCATATACCAAATAAATCTTTAACTTATTATTTAAAATACTGAAAGACCACAACGTCGCACAAGTGTGGCAGTACATGTATTAATAGGTGTAAAGTACATGTAGTCTTATTGCGATTGAATTAAGGTTGCTCCATTTACTCCACGTGTTTCACTTTCTCGCTTATGTCCATCCTGTTTGTGATAATCCTAATTTGTTTCAACAAGAGCTGATCCTTCGCTGACTTGATCAAGGAACGCAAGGGGTGGGAAAATGGTGGTGTGGTTGTGAGCATGAAATGTGCTCATCAAATTTCATAGCAATCTGATAAATTGAGATATGTTGCCTTCAAGTTTAGTGTGCATGGGACACTGACATTCCCAATTATTTTGAATATTCAAATTATCCTAATATCTTTAATCTTTAATTTTGGCCAAGTAATTTCAGCATTCGATTAGTAGCATTTTTTTTTACTTTTAGATTTATAATAGACTCACAAAATTCCTTCCAAAAGCCCTAGTACAGAATCGGATAGACCATCTAATTATGTAATATCAGATCAACTTTTCTAGCAGATTATCCATGGAAAATGAGAACCTTGTGAGTTTTAATTTATCAACCAGCAAAAAAGTTATAGCATGGTGTGTTTGAGTTCATTTCCCCTACTTGACATCATGCATCCTGCATTGTGACTATTTCACATGCACACATTGCAATGTCGATGCTGAAAAGAGCCCTAACCTGCATCAAGCTCTATGGGGGAAATAAACTGGAAGTCAAGTAAATTCAAGGTAACCCATTGGTCAAACACTTTAGGCCTTTACAAATATAAACTGTAACTCTTTAAATTTGTTCTAATTACCTTGCCCCTCCATTGGGCTCGTCTGCTCCACCTGCCCCTCCACAGGGCTCGTCTGCTCCACCTGCCCCTCCACAGGGCTCGTCTGCTCCACAGGGCTCGTCTGCTCCACCTGCCCCTCCACAGGGCTCGTCTGCTCCACCTGCCCCTCCACAGGGCTCGTCTGCTCCACCTGCCCCTCCACAGGGCTCGTCTGCTCCACCTGCCCCTCCACGGGGCTCGTCTGCTCCACCTGCCCCTCCACGGGGCTCGCCTGCTCCACCTGCCCCTCCACGGGGCTCGCCTGCTCCACCTGCCCCTCCACGGGGCTCGCCTGCTCCACCTGCCCCTCCACGGGGCTCGCCTGCTCCACCTGCCCCTCCACGGGGCTCGCCTGCTCCACCTGCCCCTCCACGGGGCTCGCCTGCTCCACCTGCCCCTCCACGGGGCTCGCCTGCTCCACCTGCCCCTCCACGGGGCTCGCCTGATCCACCTGCCCCTCCACGGGGCTCGCCTGCTCACCTTCTTCCGGTTGCTTGTTCTCCAATGGGTCACAGGGTGTGAGATGCAGCGTAATCAGCTGATCATCATTGCCACTGGAATCCTGGGTCCAACCTGTGCAAGTTAAACAAGTGTTGTGTTTTGCTTATTTAAAACATAGAGGTTAACCATAAGCTTGATCTGTACCTGTTTTAAGTTTTAATCTGTTTGAATCATATAGGCCTAGTCCAAATTTTGCCCAACCAGATTTGAAGGCACTTTTGATTGCAGGAGAACTATTGAGTGTCAACTGGATGTATTAGATATCTGCAATATATTTGATTGATTTCCAATGACTATAACCAATACAATATATCTTTAAGTCGGGAAAATAAAACCCAAACTGCTCATAATATCTATTCAAAAAATGACAAGTATAATGTTTGTTTACAGTCTGGGTTATGCCTCAAAGTTAGTAGCAGTGTAAGTTTTTGGTGTATCCAGCCAACATTTGATTGTTTTCTTTTTCTTTGTGTTATTTCTGGTAATGCTCTACATTTTAGCGCCGTCCTTGATATTGTTTTATTGAATATATATATATATATATATATATATATATATATATATATATATATTATCATTTAATTCATTGACCCAGTAACCAAAACGTGTCTTTGCGAATTTCATGTGTTCAATTAGTATGTCCAGATTTTTGTGATTTACAAAAAATTAAGCTCAATGTTAAATCTCCTTTAAGATAATAAAATCTTTTGCGCTCTCAACACAAATTGTGAACTGTGACTTTAAGATACAGTGCATGCATCTCACCTTCACAAAGGTATTCATAAAATGAACCTATCTTCTGAAGGTAGTCCTGGGCATAGGCGGAGAGGGTGCAGCGAGGGGTTAATATTTCACACTTCATTTCTTTTTTTTTGTTCTCCTTTCCAAGAAGCAGAACTGGCTTGTATCCAATGGCATGGAGTTTCTCAAGCTGCAATGACAACATTGTGTATTTTTGCTGTTTAATGAAATAGAAAAACAACATAAAAAATAACTAGGAATATTAATTATTAAGAAAATATAACATTATTAATGACAGCATCCAGGTTACTGCCATTCAGGATTTTTAACCTAATAGTGAGTTTTGCTTTTGTAAAACCAAGTATGTGCAAACAGGAAGGCTCATACAGTAGAAGCAAAAAAAACAAATATATATAGAAAATAAGGTTAAAATATAACTTTTTGTAATATTAGGAGCTTGGGTTTTGCACCTACGTTGATAAGATTATGTAGCCATTGTGCAACTGGACAATGACAATCTAAAGATTTATTTTAAAAAGGCAGAACCTTAGTGATAACATGACCAAATGGGTGAATGCTGCACATATTTACAGTTGACACGTGCACATTGTTGTTTTGAGTAGTACAGTATGAATGCAGTTCATTTGTTATTTCTCATCCACTCGATAAGAAAGTTTGATTATTATATTGCAATTCTGTCACAATACATGCCTGTATTTGTTATGAACTCAAGAATTCCTGAGTATCAATTATATTTGCTGTGTGTTCAAATTTTGCTCTGGTAGATCATTAAGGTCTGTGATGTGTTATGGTGAAGATGTGTTTACTTTAGGGTATTAGCCTACCACTAAAATAAAAACTAAAAATCACAATTACATCTACCTTCAAATTTGATAGTTAAATTGTACTTTTAAATTAGTTCTGATGACACAGGGAGGACAAAGTATCATTAGAAAAAAATAATTTAACTTTATCTATATTGGCAAAAAATACTGTCTTTCTGACCTTGCGCTGGCATGCTCACTTAATAACAAATGGTACCACTGAATGTACTTCCTAGATGATCTGGAAAGTTTAATGTCATGTATGAAATTGTACGTACCAGGATATTGGCTTCATCCTTGATGGATGCAATGTTGTGGTTTTTCTTACGACCAACCACCCATTCATCTCGCTTCTCATCAAACCTCTGAAGCTTCTTCTTGAGGCGCTGCTTCTGAGGTTGCTCCTTTTTACAGTGTGAACAGACCTTTTGTGCACAAAATAAAATGCCCTGACAAAAAGGGCAGTTCTTTTTTGTAGACCCCCCCGGCATTATAACAGTCAGATACAGACAGACAGACAGACAGACAAAGATGGATAAGAGACAAGTAGACAAAGACAGACAGAGAGAAAAGAACGAGCAATAGATAAAGACTGTGAGATAGATGGAGAGAGAAATATAGATATTGAGAACAGAGAGAATGTGAGATATAGAAAATAAAGAAGAGATTGAGGTTGGCTCTTAAAAGTGCCTTTGGGTTTTGAAATCAGGTGTGGCTATAGGTTCGGACAGGTGATGTGTTTGACAGGATCTGCATGGAGAACAACAGAAAATGTTGATTATGTAGTGTTTATGTACCCTATTAATGACCCTAATAGTGAGTGATTCCCATTTTCTTATAAATACTTAAAATAAATAAATACAGATTCACGTTGCTCCTATTTCCTGTGCGCGTAATTTTTTTTTAAAGGCGCGCGCGCGTAACATGTGCCTGGGGTTCGACATCCCAGATTAAAAGGCAGCGTTATGTGCAGTATAAGTTTAGACCAAGTGATAATATTGTTATTACTGACACATTACAGTGACACTGTGGGTGAACCACGATGATCGAGAGAAAATTACATATTTTAGATAACTAACGTTAGAGTTAGCATGTTGAAGTTGGCTATCCATTTAGCAAGCCTAATTTCACAGGATTTTTTTCTGATAATGAGCAAACCTTGGACGGGCTTTAATTCGTTGCCCTAACGTGTAAATCATGTGAATCTAATATGGCAAATGCATCAATTATTTATAGCAAAACGTGATCGTTACGTACGAATGAGCCTAGCAACTTACCTGGAAAGTGGTTTGAGCGCAATGAGAAATCACTGAAGAAATCACCCAATTACAGGGCGGGCTGGCTCCGTCTCCATAGCAACGGAAGCTGATGATCATGGGTAATACTGGAAACAAATAAAACTGATGGCCATAACACATAGTATTGTTGAATTATCAAGCACACTTTCGCGTGTGTGTTGAAAAAAGATGAGGATATCATTAAAAGAGAATCGGTGGCGGGTCCTCAGTTTTATCTGTCGTCATCACCATAGTAACGGTCGATAAGGCTCGTGGGAAATGTAGTTACTGTTAGATTTGACACGCCAAACCGATGGAAAACCGGTATTTTTCAGCAAAGAAACAGGAATATTTAGAAGCAATAGCCGTAACTCAACTTTGCACTCGCATTCAGGAATAATATACATATTTTTTTAATGTAAGGAAGCACTGACGATGGTTTACAATGTTGAGTAGCCTACCGATTATAATTTAAAAAGCAATAAAACAAGGATTAAAATCTCCTGATTAAATGATGGGCAAAGTAGCCCCTAAAGTTTTCTAAATGAATCACAAAAAAAAATAAAAATAACAATACTGTGTTTCGAAAGAAAAACGTGGTGCAGGCACGAAAAAGACGTCCCATTGAAATACATTAGATTGAAAGTCGTGCTGAGTGACACGAAAAAAGGAAGGAAATTCGTGCCCATGGACACGAATCAATTTGTGTTGAGTAGCCTATACCGAATATAAAGTAATAAAAACGAGGATTGAAATCACCTGATTAAATGTTGAGTAATGTAGCCCTTAAAGTCTGCAAAATTAATAACAATTGAGAAAAAACAATAGCCTACCGTGCTCTCGAAAAAAAACGTGGTGCAGGCACGAAAAATACGTCCCATTGAAATACATTAGATTGAAAGTCGTGCTGAGTGACACGAAAAAAAGAAGGAAATTCGTGCCTATGAACACGAATCAATAGATTCATGTTGAGTAGCCTATACCGAATATAAAGCAATAAAAACGAGGATTAAAATCACCTGATTAAATGTTGTGTAATGTAGCCCTTAAAGTCTGCAAAATTAATAACAATTGAGAAAAAACAATACGGTGCTCTCGAAAAAAAAACGTGGTGCAGGCACGAAAAATACGTCCCATTGAAATACATTGGATTGAAAGTCGTGCTGAATGACACGAAAAAAAGAAGAAAATTTGAGCCCATGGACACTAATAAATAGATTCATGTTGAGTAGCCTATACCGAATATAAAGCAATAAAAACAAGGATTAAAATCTCCTGATTAAATGTTGTGTAATGTAGCCCTTAAAGTTGGCAAAATGAATACCAATTGAGAAAAAACAACTCTCGAAAGAAAAACGTGGTGCAAGCACGAAAAATACGCCCCATTGAAATACATTAGATTGAAAGTCGTGCTGAGTGACACGAAAAAAATGAAATTCGTGCCTTTGGACACGAATAAATTCGTGTTGAGTAGCCTACCGAATAGGCTACAATACAACGAGGATTAAAATCTCCTGATTAAATGTTGAGCAATGTAGCCCTTAAATTTTGCAAAAGGAATAGCCAAACATTTGAGAAAAAAAATAGTGTGTTCTCGAAAGAAAGACGTGCAAGCACGAAAAATACGTCCCATTGAAATACATTGAATGTCGTGCTGAGTGACACGAAAAAAATAAGGATATTTGTGCCCTTGGACACGAATAAATAGATTAATGTTGAGTAGCCTACCGAATATAAAGCAATAAAAACGAGGATTAAAATCTATTGATTAAATATTGAGTAATGTAGCTCTTAAAGTTTGCAAAATGAATAACAATTGAGAAAAAAAACAATACTGTGCTCTCGAAAGAAAAACGTGGTGCAGGCACGAAAAATACGTCCCATTGAAATACATTAGATTGAAAGTCGTGCTGAGTGACACGAAAAAATGGGGAAAATCGTGTCCACGAACACGAATCAATAGATTAAATTTCGTGACTATGTCACGAACTGCCGTGAGACTGGGTTGATATATGAGGTGGTATTATGTTTATATAGACCTGATTAACTATTAATACAGTAACTGGGAATATTTTGCAAAATACACAGTAGCAGAAGCACATTCGCCAAAATAAAGCAAATATTACAGTCTGTTGAGTTAACTCATCTAACAACTGAAAACTTTAAAACTTTTGTTCATCTAATGAACTTAAAAATTGTTTAGTATTTAGCAAGGCAAGGAGCTAACAAACCTTGTTCTGCCATCATGTTTGATTTTCAAAGCCGAGAAAGTCATTTTTGCCTCTTAAAACTATAGAGGCAAACATATTACTCTGATGGATAAATAAATTAAAATGCACATATACTGTACGTAAACACACAAATCTTAAATACGGTGAGGTCAACTAAATGTAAATTCTGTAAAAATATGAAATCAGAACCATATCCAGCTAAGTATGGTGTATATGTATATATTTTTAGTATGGCCATCAATTGAGAAAGATGCCGTTTGTGCCCAAATGGTGTAATTCTGGCATCTAGCAGGGGCTGAAATATTGGAGACCACAGTAATAGATTCGGCATGCTTTGACAAATTCAGTGAATAGTTCTCCCTCAAAAGTGATTATTGTATCAACCCAATGCTGCATAAACATGACTTATAAACACTCAAATTCTCTCAAATTTCTTGCCAATTTGACTGAAACGGCTGATCTGAAACAGTTTGCCAGATTTATTTCCATCAGACAGTCAGTAAATGGAAAGTAGGCATCTGTGTAGTAAGAAAAGTTTTTCATTTAATTCATGTAACCCGAGAACAAGGTGGGTGAAGCTTAATCCAAGGTTTAAAGTGAAGCTTTGACTGTTAGATCAGTCACACTGCCTTTTGTTCCATGATATGAAAAGAGAGCAAATCCATTCTTCCATCTAATCTTAAATGTGTAAGCAAACAAAATGCATCAAGTGTTAAGTACACAGACGTGAATTTGAAATTGTCATTAGATTGTCACGGCTATATCTGTTCACACTGAAAACGTCCCTGCAAACTTGATCCGGAAGGCTACAGGTAAAGTGGCATATCGCAGCAGAAATTACAGCGCACGCAGTTGCGATATATCATCATTTACGATTTGACCTTCCTCTCTGCCCTTCTTCACTGCAATATTTTATTTAGCTTTGTATTCAAATACACCGATTTGTACTGATGCGAGAAGAGAAAATGATTCACGTATGGGGGAGTGAAGGCTGGTAATAACCTGGATTACAGACAGCAGTGGGTGTCAGATTCCCTGGGAATTTTAAATTTGACATTTTGAGACATTTCGCCTCCCACCGCGCTGTTACAAACAGCAGTGAAGGAGCATTCAGCCTCAATCAGCGTTGTCGCCCACACAAGAACCTCACAAATGCTAAACACTGCCTAAATACTTCACTTTCTGACCAAAAGCAAGCAAACAATTGTGACTAGTCTAGGACCATTGCAGTGTGATGACGATGAAGCTATGTGGTTTAATTTTGCGAACAGCTGTGCTTTTGCATTGTTTTTTTAATGTATTAATGAATGCTGCATGCTTAAAGCCGCTCCTTAAATTAGAGCTTTATTCCCACATCTGTGTTTATCTGTGTTGGCTCTGTCTCTCTCACTTCAATCTAAATACATTAAAATGTAAAATGCCTTTGGCGTTGAATTGGGTTGCATTATAAAAACAGCCTGTCACACTTTAGCAGCCTTTGATTTCTTGTCTTGATTGGTCGAGTTATTGCTACCTAGAATTGGAGATGGTTTTTGAAAATTGTAACATTACAGTCACTATCCAAACCATCCATCTTTGTCGTTTTTGTCTAATGATGATGGTTTTTCAGCGACACACATTTTCTCAGCAGACAAGTGAGCCACTAAAAATAGTCTGATATTAATCCTGATTGAATTCAGAATTAGTTTTTAGCCAGCATTCAATTGATTTTGCCACCTAAAATCCATTTTATTTTTAAAATGTTGCATTTTTAATAAGTATTTGTTGTCCAAATTCTTAATTGAAAAGTAACCAGGATTAACTCATTATTGGGTAAACAACATGAGCATCATTTCATTAAAGCTCTTGTGTCCTTCATCATGAGCCGTAGCCAGGCCCGCTGTATTGTTTTCATGTTTTAATCACGCTTAAGGGAACAGCCTGTACTTTACATTGGTATTAACAAAGATCCTATGCTGCAATATTGTCTAAATCATGAACTGTAGAAACCCAAACACCCACGCATCGTATTTTATAGCAGGTACCGCATCCTCACCCTTCAAAGAGAAAATGAAAAATAGAGAGAGGCAGAAAAGACAAAAGTGTTTACTGAAGTAATGGACGTTCTGACTCATCGTTCCAAAGAAACAACACCGATCCTGGCTGTTAATCTCTTTTATAAAACGCTCTAATACTCAGGATATTTTCAACAGTCTTCTGAGTCTTCTGTGTCCTAAATATGAAATTGTGTCTGCAGTGCCAGTGTAATACACTACAACCCCAGGCAATTCTCATGAAAGACCCATGACTCTTTGCTTGCAAAGACTGAGCCTTCGGTGAATGCTCCATTTATATGATCCCCTCACCTATGACCAATTCAGATGTTAATTGTGGACTATTTCAAAACAGTTTCGATATTCTATAATCCTTTCACTTTTATTTAGCCTCTGTCCCAACTTTTTTGGAGTGTGTTGCAGCCTTTAAAATCAAAATTAGTTTATAGTTAATTAATTTGGCCAGTGAAAACATGAGATGTTTTTCTTTCTATTTAGTGAGTTAAATAAAGGTTAAAGAGAATTAACAAAATCACAATTCTTGATTGTATTACATTTTACAAAATGTCCCAACTTTTCTGGACTAAATGTGGTAATGCACCATGAGAATGAACGTAATGTGTCGTGCAAACAAGCAGTCTTATGGTACCCTGCAAGTAAATGTACAAAAACCCAACAAAGAACAGGATATAGCACAAACAAACCAACACACAGTGAGGAGTAAGTATACAGAGCAATTTTCTTGCTCCAAAAATGAACTGAATTACCCTGAGTAAGCACTGTACTCTATCTGCGCTTGTGTTCGTTGTTATTTCTTGGTAGTCGGTGTGCAGGTTTGCAATAATGACCATGGGTAAGTGGACGCTGAGAGACCCCTGAATAGGATAATTTTCCATCCCTCCCGGTGTCTTCTATTCGCTCTCCGGAAGGATGGATTTCAGAGCTATACGTCATTAGGAATGGGTAAGAAAGGGTCATTTTCCTTAACAAACTTAATTTGCCTCCAGGCTACAACTCTGTAATGTGATAAGATTCCTGTTTGATTATCACTTGAGGGACTGATTTGTTTTCATTAACAGCATCATCAAGCGCCATGGTCAGAAAAACAAGTTGGACCGTGAATTTAAACATTTATCAAGTTATCCTTAAGGTAAGAGATAATTAGATTCAAATCCCCACTGCACTTTCCGTTGGATTCCAAGCGTTTATGAAAGTTGGAGCGTTTCAAGGGTTTAATAAAAATTGCTTTAATTTTGAAAGATCTTATGTTCAATTAAACCCCCTGGGGTAAATATGAAGGGTGTAGTAAACAAACCTGCTCACGTCCTAGAGGCTGTGATTGTCAGGGTTGGGGTTGAGGGAAGAGACGAGAACTCAATATGCAGAAACAATGTGATTTACAAAACTGTATGGGAAAACAGGATAGGCAGCAGGACAAGGCAGGACTGGGGATCAGGCAGGACATAACACAAGATTAGGTATATAACGATGACAAAGGCTACATTCACACTGTGAGTCATACGGGAGAACACTAAAGGCACACTATGCAGTTTCCGTTTTCTCAAACAGCGACCCCTAGAGTCCCTGTGGAGTACTTGTATTTAACGTTACTGTACCACTCACGCAGAGCCGTCTCTGCACTCTTCCGACCGCGCTTTCTTCGTTTTCTTTGTCGACACTGCCATGATTCACGTCTGAAATGCGTGCTAGTGTCTTCCATAGAGGCTGCTTCATATGTTGTTGATGTATGAAATGCGTGCTAGTGTCTTCCATAGAGGCTGCTTCATATGTTGTTGATGTATGAAATGCGTGCTAGTGTCTTCCATAGAGGCTGCTTCATATGTTGTTGATGTATGAAATGCGTGCTAGTGTCTTCCATAGAGGCTGCTTCATATGTTGTTGATGTATGTGATGTCGTGCCGTAAAGCAAGTCGTGATTCTCGCGAGATTTGTCGAGGCGCCACCTCTCAAACTTGCCCCGCCCCCCGCTTTGCTATCAGGATGATTCGCCCTACTATGAGTTTGTTTACCTTGAAATGATTTTGAAGCTGTAACATTAAGGTACACATCTTGCATAGTGTGCCTTTGAAGTAAGTGATTACGCATTGTTTATAGTGTGATCTGCCGCGGAAGCCTGCTAATTTATGCACAGGTGATATAAAAAAACCGAAGACAAAGATGTGGAAAAAAGAGAGCAGAGTTTTTAAACATTTATTTTTAAACAAGCCCTCATGTTTTGCTTGTATAGAGCTGTCACTAGCTGCGTTTCCATTACCCTTCAAATTGCGCAAATTGAAATTGCGAATTGAAAATACGACCAATGAAAACACGTCAATTGTGCAAAAAAAACGCAAATTAAAAGGAATATTTTGCAAAACTGCAATGGTAGGGGTTTACAGATCATCTGGCTTACGTAAAAAAAAGTCACATGATCATTCAAGATGGCGTGGTATGTTTGGACGGAAGATGAGACAAAGTTCAAAAAAGTTCTTTATTAAACTCATAAAAGAAAATAATTATTGGAATACTGGATTCTAAACAACAAAGACACAGTTCCTCTGTGAAATCACGTTTAACCTCCCAGAAACACCTCATACGTGGCCGCTCCAGAGTATAAGGCTTTCACCTTTATTTCACCTACATTAATGCTTGGATAACACGCCTACGTCTCCTTTGATTAAAAATAATGGCTAGTGCGGTGGCTGCGATATATGTCCGTCGCCATGATTTTGGGAATGACTTATCGCGAGAGGGGAAATTTTTTTGTTTTAGTCCCATAACATTGGTTATTGGAAACAAATTATTTTGAAAATATCGCAAACATTTTGCGCAAATATGTAATGGAAACCAGGCTACTGTAATACTGTAATATTGTAAGCTGACACATCACTGTCCTTCACTGACTACCTTTATCAACTGTCTTGATAACTTTAAGGTATGTAAAATCTTTGAAGTAACTCCCATGAACCCAGAACTGTAACAAATGTTGATCTAGAGATATGTACAGTAACATTCGCATGAGTTCCAATATGACTGTTCAGACTATAGTCGCATTGCTAAACATCCACATATTTGTACCACATATGGAAGTGGAACAAATTGGAATTGAATCAGTGTGGTTTGTGCTGTTCACACTGTCATGAGAAAAACAGATCTGAGTGAGCAAAAAAAATAACCCAGATTTGGCCCTCATTTGCAGTCTGAATGTTGCCAAACTGGCACAGGACTGAAAACACATGAAGAAAAAATAGGGTAGCAACAAAGCAGGTAATGAGGGAGGACAGTTGGGGTAAATTAACCAATATTCAGTTAACAAGAAGGGCGGGGGTTAGACAATAGACACAGGAGCACATGGCACAAAGAAACAAACATGACAAGCCAATGTGCTCACACCAAACACCAACATGCAGCAATGAGAGCTCTCACCGACTGCGTGTCCACACAAAACATGACAACAAGAAAGCACACGGCTGATATAAACACGAACTGCGTGCTACACAGAACAGAACACACACATGGACAGAGGAGCGCACAGCCTGAGCACCCTCGCCATGACAAGACAATGGCTGCATGTGAAATCGCATACTCCCTTACTATATAGTAGGTGAAAAAGAGTATGTGATGAAAGAAGTATGTCCAAATTCAACACACTAATAAAAGAGTAGGCATAAAAGTACCTGGATGACCTACTATGTCCAGCGAGATTCTGAAGTCTGCAAACAAGGGACACTTTACTATCCCAATAACAACATTGCGGATGTAGTGCGTCCGGATTACATTCATACACTCATTCATACTATACAGAACATACTTTTTTAACGGTCGAAAGGTAATTACTTATTCAAAATAAGTACCTACTCAAGAGAGTATGTGAGCTCCGTCACCAAACCAAGAATAAAGTGAACAGAAGTGACAGAACCCTGACAGTGCTGACAATCCTTTAGTTTACTCTGAACTGATGTACAATATGTATTGTCTTCAGATGCAGAATCCACCTGCAATTTCAAGAGGATGGAAACTTGTCAACCGTCAAAACTTTGTTTTCTAATAAATGAAATGAGGATGGAAATGATCTGTGATATGCGTCAACTTGCTGACTGTGAACTGAACTAATTATTAAAGTGACAGTTCACCTTAAAAAAAAAAAAAAGAAAAAAAAAAGGAAAATTCTGTCATCATTTACTCACCCTCGAGCCATTTTCAAACCTGTATTTCTTTCCTCTATGGAACACAACAGGTGAATGTTTGAACATTGCCCTGTTCATTCTTTACAGTATAATGTAAGTAACTGGACTGTTTCTTTAAACTTAAGTACATAAACCCAGGCACTTTACTCCAAGTTTTCTGAAGCCACATGACAGCTTTGTGTGATAGGCCAGATTGAAGTCATTATTTATCAAAACTATATATAAGAGTTCATGAAAGAAATATAGCAAAATCTAAATCATAGTAAATCAGTTTATTGAATTGTTTTTAACAATTATTTGTTTGATCCAGTTGCCACACAACACTGTCATTCTTCCATAGGCAGCTATTCAGATAACAATGTCTAAGTATAGACCCTAATCTAGCTGTCTCTACTTTTTTTTAGTCATGACTAATGGTTCTATTGATAGAACCCAATTCAGGTCAATCACACAAAATTGGGCTACCTATTTACAACAGGACAGAACGTTACTCTCTGATCTGTCTCAGAACAAGCCTGATCGGTTCACGTTCAATCCTATATTTTGGAACTATAGTTGCTGTAATTATACAGTAATTTTTCCAAGTTGTATATAGTATCATTTATATGAACAGTTCTGATGTATAATTCTGAATACAGTATTTTATCATAAGATAATAATGTTGAAACGTTTTAGTGTGAACACGTTACTGTGCACCCTTGCTATGTACTGAAACAATATACGGTTTCACAACTGCTACAACTTTTATTTTTATCTCTGTTATAGTGAATTACAACCGTGCTGAGCTTCACATGGTTTTTGTTGTAACATGTCCCGAGATAATAAGTGCATTCTGCTGTCTTGTGTCTTTTTCTTTTTTCAGTTATTTTCTTTTTCTCTCTTGTCCCCTCCCTCTCTCTCTCTTTCTTACTTATTAAATCTGGATCAAGGCTGTGCTTGTGACACAAACTGCCATTTGTTTTCATTAATGCTGTCATAACTAAGCAGCCTATAATATGAAGCTTTTAACAAGCTAAACCTCGAGCAGACAATGTTGCTTTGATGCAGATTCTACTGTTAGAATGTATGTTCTCTGAAGAACATTAAACAACGGGCCTCATTCACTAATAATTTCATTTAATTCAAATACGTGCGCAGAAAAAACTCACGCAAAAATATACACAGGATTCACCACAGGTGCATTCTTATATTTATTTATGTCATCCCTTTACTTCTTACAGTATATTGGGCCCCCGAACCACCAGGGGGCCAAATTGCTCTCAAATATGATTTAATGAAGGGCTGTGCGATTAATAAAATTTGTTTTCTCCCAACAATTATGAAAACACAATGCCGTTCCTTTACTCTCCTTTGTTCGCTGTCACCTTTCTACATAATCCTAATCCTACATCCATCCAAATTAGTCAAATCCTGTAACATGACTGTCGTAATATAGCCAACAGTCTCCTGCCGTGGTCGATAAGCACACACAAAAAAAGAGTTAAATGCATGTTGAACTGCGAAAGAGAGGCTGTTTTGTATGTGTGCGATCCGAGACAGAGCAAGTACAAGCTACTTTGGTTATATACTTTTATAAGCATGTGCTTAAACGGACAAATACACACAAAAATGACAAAATGTCCATCACTTAAACGCTGTCAGTTATGACTTCAGTGAACATAAAGAGTTGGAAAACTAACGAGTGCTTATATATATTAGATCTGTGAATTCGGTTTTAAAGTGACAGCATCCTAAATAACCGGTTAATTAAACCGGTTAATTAAATTGTTAATTAAACAACAATAGAAAATGAGAGAATCATTCACTGCTCTGAATAATTTTAGTAACTTTAATAAGAATCAATGTATATTTAATTCATATAGTAGTCAGATTTTTTATTTTTTACATTTGATTGTTCAATTTCTGTAAAACAGGATATTATTTTAAGTAGGCTAAATAGTTTATTTCAATTGTATTGTTTCTCTATTTGTCCTATTGATTGTAATATTTTTCTTCTTTTTTATAGACCCCTTTTGCGCCGACGTCACAGTTACGTCACGGCGCTAGCTGGAGGCAAAACAAACGGAAAACTGGAGGCGGCCAATACAAACCAGCACAGATTCGGCTACATAATAAGGAGCTTAAATTATTATTTTTATTATTAAAAGTTATCTTGTTGTGTTCTTGGGTGCAAGAATCAATGAAAAATGAGTATGCTGTATCCGGAATTTTTATTTCTAGAAAATATTCATATCATTAAAATTGCACCGTAGTGTCACTCTTTACATTGTCGTCTTGGCGCTGGCTAGGCAGAACTGCGGATTGAACCACACAAGCCTTTACATGACCATTCAGCACATAGTTATATTATAGGCATCTAAATATATTTATATGTCCTCAGTTTCTCTTTACCCTCGGTTTCTCTAACGGGTAGGTGTAGAAGTCAGGCCACTCAACCGGAGGTAACAGTTAGCGTTAACGTTAATCCTGTCAGTTCGTCCATTGACTGAGCGTGTACGGTCATCTGGTTCCGTCCGTTAAAATTAACTTTTGCAAATAACAGTCGGCGTCCTGGACAGTGAGTGACCTTGCACATTAAGACAAAATCGGATTTTCTCCAGTCATTGTTAAAAAACAAGCTAACAAAACTTGCAAACTAACGTTATTGAAGCGGCCAGAGAGATCTTTCTGCCTCCAGCTAAGCTCCGCCCACACAAATACGTCACCGTGTTTACCAACTGTAAAAGGGTCTATAGTATTGCTGCTGACAGTTTCAACTGCAAAACTGCTCTGAAAGAACAGATTAAGGGGTTGAGGGTTGTTTTGGTGGTTTTGTGAACGCACTGACAAAGATTTGCCTATAGGGCCCCCAAAAATCTAGGACCGGCACTGCTTACCATCATTCTAATGAAGATTAATCTGTGTTATATTCTAAATGATTCTAAATGTCCATGCACAGTAAAACATGCCCGAACCATGCACTCTCCTGCTGGCTTGCCAGAGAGCATGCACTGAGACAACATTGAGAAAAGGACTGTCATTTTCAAAACGATTTTTATATAGGGAGTCTACATGTGATTATGTTTCAACCACTCATTCGACAGCTTTACTGTGTATATATACACATATACTTACAGGTTGCATTTTGTCATGCTATTTTTAACTTATTTAGTGTTACTCTGTATAAAATTAATATTTTTGTCACTTAGTTATTCAATTTAATCCTCTTTTCTGAGGCCACCTAAATCATGAATTCTCCATGAAAACATTTGTTTTAGGCACAAATATGTGCCTGTTCACTTTAGTGAATGAGAGCCTATGTGTTTTGAGCATTGATCTTTGCAAAATAAACAGTGTTGGTGGTACTGTGTTGGGTCGCACTGTTCATTGTGAAAAGCAAAACCAGAACAAGTAAATGCACAGGGTAAAGACAGCATAATTACTTTATTTAAAATAATATATATTAAAAAAAACATTGTTGCACAACTTCAATACAGTATTGAAAAAGAAATGACTATATAAGTTGACCACGTACCTTGCACCTGTCGCTGAAAATTGTTGGCATTGCAGCTTGTTGAAAGTAATTACATAATCAGAATAAGAATCACTGCTCTTGGGAGTCGTAGGAACCTTTAACAGTGTCGTTTTCAGTTAACGTCAGCAGATCTGTCACCATAATGTCTAATTCTGTTCTGTGTAGTAGAAATCTGAGGACACAAGCCAAGCATCATCTAAATTTTAGCAGAGCAAAAGACCACATGCACTGCAGACTTCATTTTTAGTGTACTTATATAGAGATTTTAAGCTAAAAATGCTAAGAGGAGAGTCCATCTTCTTTGGTCTGTGTGTAAAACTGAACTAAAGAATTTCTGACTTCCCAAATCCTTCTGAATTTCCATGCAGGTCCAGGTTGGTTTATGTTAGTTAGTGCTGGTATATCAGGTGGACCAGTTTAGCCATGCTGTTTTCCCAGCACCAACTAGCATATAATTCCATCCAGATGGTATTTTGGGTTGCCATTGTCATTCATTGCAACACTTCAGATAACCTAATAGCACTAACTCAACAAATAAAAAAGAGAATAAAATTGTGACTAAGGAGGGTGGTTTATTAATTCCAACACAGGTGCTGAAATTCAATTTGGCAGTGTGATCTAGACTGGTGGCCAGTTGACCCACTCACAGTGGTGTAACATTAATTATCTTTCCCCAGAAGAAGTAAAATGTTAAGATGAGATGGCTTTACAATGTAGTATATGAGCAAGACTAAAAATATCAAGGCCAACAGGGGAAAAAAGTTAATTATGTTCAGAAGTTATTCGAGGATAATGAATAGTTGATACATTTTTAGAGCAGATAGTGGCTAGTGGGGAAATAGGCCTGTTCCTGGCAATATTATGTCCGGGTGATGACAAGTTACCATAAAAGTGCAGCTGCCATCATTATGCTGAGGAAAAGTGGGAAGGAAAAAGGCTTCTGCTCATTTTCTGCATGGCTAAAACTGTGGTTCATGAGATCAAACAGAACAACGAGAAATAGTGAGCCATTCATCTCTGTACTCAAAAGAGGAAGAAAACGAGGGTGTAGATTGGCAGAATCCAAAAAAACATATTCAAAAAGTCATTTCATGTGCATCATATAGAAGACACAGGCATATCCCCAATATGAAATAATGACCTGCTACTTTAAGATGCTCCAGTATCTCGTTAGTTTTTGGAAAAATGTCAGTATGTTGGGTTGTTATATATTTTTTTTCATATAAATATTGGTATCGCTTTACAACAAGGTTTCATTTGTCAGCATAAACTAACAATGAAAAATACATTTACATTATTTAGTAATCTAAATTACTGTTAATTTCAACATAAACTAATACATTATTAAAACCAAAAGTCGACTAAATATCTGTTAATATTATTTAATGGACCTGAGCTAACATGATCTAACAATGAACAGTTGAATGAAAATGAATGAATAATGTAACAAATGTATCGCTTGTGAATGCACTAAATTTAGCTAACCCACTAACCAATGTGGAACTTATTGTAAAGTGTTACCAAAATATTATACATTATACATATACATATTTTATACATATAGTTACATCTAATTAAAAATGTAAGATAAAATAGAAAATAAATACATATTTTAATAAATAAATGTGTCTGATCTTTTTGTATTCTTTTTAGAGTAATGCTTAGCAACATTTTGGGAAGTTGCTTCCTATGAATTAAATTATGTATGAGGTTGCATTTTAGTTACTGCCCATATAGATAAACAGCAAAGCAGCTCATGGGACTTCGGAAAAGAGCCCATGTGTTAGAAAAAGCGAGAGAGTGAAAAAACTCACAAGAAGGAAAACAATGGAGGGGTCACTTCTCAGAAAACCTTGTTAAAAGCCTCAAGGTCATCACAAAGCTCCATCTGATTTGAGAAGCAGGACATGATGGTGTTTTGCTCTCTAATGAGGGAGAGAAGAGCCTGAAGCCTCAGAGAGAGTCAAAGTCTGGCACTCTGTCTCTCTCTCTCTCTCTGCGACACATACAGGGCCTGTCACACATGCTCTTTTCCTCACTCCCCTTTTCTCTCTATTCCTCTTCTTATTTTGCATATTCATTCACATACACATTCGCTGAGACAAAGATAAGCAAGAAACCTCTCTCAGGACTGAAATTGGTCTGTGTGATAGACTCTCGGTCTCAGTGGGGCACCTCGTATGGTTTCACGGTGGGATCAGACACTGATGACCAGTTTAATGAGCTTGTCACTCTCTCCTGCACCTTGCAGTCTTTTCCTAGAAGGAATCAGGTGCGTGAAACAGACCTGTGTTACAAACAACAGTATCTAAACGCTGTTTTACAATGACACATTTCTATCGACACTATAATGAGCATTTGACCTGAGGACAGAAGTGAGTGCTGTCATACTTCAATGGATTGTGGTCAGGGAAAAAAACAATATTATACAATTGCTCTGTGTATTTCCACAGGATATTTTCAGTGGCATAACAGATTACTACAGCAGATTGAAATGCTCTAAAATATTTCAGAATGATAAAACAGTTGTCAAATGCATAACAATATGCATTTGCAATAAGGCTTTTTTTTAATAAAAAAGGTATGAAGAAATCATAAATAATGTTGACTCCTTAATTATTCAAACAGTCGGTTGTGTTTAATTCAATTCCCATATTTTTTATTTTTAAAAAATGTATACATATTTTTTAAATACTTAATGTGTTATTATACTGCATTTTTATTACTTAAAAAGTACTAGACATATTGCATGATGGCATTGAACTGATAATTTAACTTTTATACCATTCCCTCCCTATAAATAATATAAAAAATTAAGGTTGTGAAATCTGTGCACCAAACAGACTCTGACTAGTAAGCTACTTATTGATTCACTGTGCTTCACAAAATAAGAACAGCATCTACTGCAGGTCAAATCTATTAAAATAAAACGCTGTCCTTTAAATTTATGAAAGGAGAACATGTGTCATGTTGAAGAAGACTGTGTTTGTCACATTTTATAATGTAGAAGAAACTTTCACTTAAATTCAACACAGCAGATGCAAGTTAGACTTAATATCCTTATACAGGACCATTAAGTTCCATCCACATAGAGGATAGAATCAGCATATTTTTAAGCCACTATACATCTCTCATCATGGGAATGGGGGAACAGATTCTGACAGCTGGGTTGTTCGCTATTGGATTCTGTTCCCCCCATATTTCTCATACAAGGAGGTTCTATTATTTATCAAACTAATGCTGGTTAAATACTTGAACAGATGGGGGTTGCACTATGAAATTCTCAATAGGAAATTATGCATATAAGATCCTGTCCTTGATCTTAACTTTCATTGCATCACTTGTGTGTCACTTGGCATAAGAGATGCATACATTTTTCTGTTGAGCTCTACATCTAACAGTTCTCAGATCAAAGTGAAGAGCCCAGCTTCTAAGCTCAACTTGTATAGCCTCTCAACGCAGCATACTCACCTTTTTACTCAAGATCTCCCCCATAGGTCTATCTCCATTGCTGCTGGCTCTCAGAGTGTAAAAAACATATAAGTCTTGGATAACCAATTGACAATTGAAAGCTACTCCATGCTGCCAATGTTCCATATTAAAGGTGCTCTAAGCGATATCACGCATTTTTTAGGCCAAAACATTTTTTGTCACATCCAGCAAACATCTCCTCACGATCCGCTAGCTGCCTGTTCTCTGAACACACTGTAAAAAAACGCAATCTCTGTAGACAGCCCAGGCTCCACAAACGGCAAGAAAAACAAACTGGCCCAGCCTGGACCACGAAACATAACAAACAGTGTTCCAACCAATAACCGACAAGAATGATTTGGGGGTGGGGGTTGGGGGGTTAGTGCGCGTGCACATGAAGGGGGGTGTGGGGAGTGGAGGAGAGAGAAGCATGAAGAGGGAAGTTAGCTAGAGGAGAGATGTCCTAGAAAACGACAACGACTAACGTTAAAAATGTATATTCTTGATAATTTTGATATGGCCGACACACGACCAAAGAGACAACGTTCTGATGAACAAATAACAAAGAAGAGGGAAAAGGAGAAGGAACGCATCGCGAAGTCCCAAATTTACATCGGAAAAGCGTTCAAAAGGTGGCGAGAACTCCGCCGGCAGAAGGGCTTCCAATCCGACATTCAGGTGGCTCTGTTTTTGCTGGACAGGTGGGTAAGGTGGGTAAATCCAGTTTGGTTTTTCTAAATGGTTCATGACTGTTTCAGGAAGCATGGAAGGGAGGGGGAGGGGACGGGAGGAGGAGGAGGAGGAGGAGGAGGAGGAGGAGGGAGGGTCGATCTAGCCTCCGTTTTGTTTGACAATACTTCGAACGTCAACAAGAAGTGACTTCACCCAACATCACTTAGAGCACCTTTAACAAACCAGACTAGTTTCAGTTGTATCTTGAATAATGATGGGAATCATAAAGAATTTTAAAGCAATAAAAAAACAATAAGAATATAAAACAATAAGAAATAAAAACCAATTTAAAAAGAAATACATTTTCATTGCCAAATGATGAGATAGGCTTATTCCAGTAAGATAAAGTTTACATAGCCTACTGTAGACTTACATCGACATTTCACAGTCTTTCTAAAGGCAGCACAAATGCAATCCAATTGGCCTAACCTATTAAACAAGAATAAACAAACAAATATATTCATACTCAAAATACAACTCATGTGTCACTGCTTTGGAATCATTCGTCTGGGAATCGTCCAGGGGTGCGTTTCACAAAAGCATCGTTAGCCAATGGTCGCAAGTTCCGTCGTTATCAGCATAGTTCAACGAGTCCGTGTTTCCCGACACCAAAGTTCTGATGAACATTCGGAAACAGCATCACAATGTTGTGTGGTTGGAACGGCGGCTTTTGACCTGTGGTTAGAAGCATAGTTTCCTGTTTGCATGACATGTGGACTTAATAAATCCTTGTTTTGAGCAAAATAAGCAAGCTAACATTCATTACAATCTGTATATTTTATTTAGAATACATACAAATGTCATTTACGTCTTTTAGTTTGTCAAGAGATTTTACTGTAAGCACTGTTTCTGAAGAGTGCTCATGTGCGAGACTAAGAGAGTGTAGAACGAGACTATGATTGAATCTGCAAATAATGCAAAATATAAAAAGAAATAGTCCTCAGATGCCATGTTCGTAATTTATAGCAAAACATCTAGCATTAATTCTATCTCAGACAGATTCATTAAAGAAAGTTATCACTCCATCATTAACCAACGTGGTTGAACGACCAGTATGTGACATTACGGTTTCGGAAAACAGTCCTAGTTGATTTCTTCAATGATGCATCGTACAATGGTAGTGAACCAGTTATTTTGTTGTATAGGAAACGCGCCCCCAGTGCTACTGGTTTCACTACATGTTTTTGAACATTGGAGTTATTCGTTTGGGAATTAGACTATGCTGGAAAGATGCGACTGGAAAAAATCATTTGTTCTATACACCGCTCTATAGTAATTTGAAAGTGATTGCAGTACCAGTTTTGGCCACAATCTCACATACGGTTCCTTTAAATAAAAGAACCATTTCTTTAAAATCATTTGTTTGGGAAACAGACATTGTTTATGCTAGTTTTGTGCTGTAGATTCAGTAGCTGTGTTGCGTTGAATAGCCTAATCATTGCAGAAAAGCCTTAGAGGCAATTTGTTCCTTAATGCACGTGTGAGATTATTAGGCCTAAGTGTGATAATGCAACCGAACATTATTTGGCTCCATTTTTTTAGTGGTTCTCGATTTCCAGCCTCATCCTTGACCTATCTTTACAGTTTATTACCACCTGCAATCATCTACAGCACAACATCCTGAGTGCACTACAAATGCTTCTGTTGAATTGTCAGAACTTGATTCAAACCTGTCATTTGGTTTTCCTCCAGTGCCATGCTTCTACCACAACAGATTAAGTATGACTGCTGTTAGTTCAAGAAGTGCTTTCCTTCTTCTCTCAACGATGTTTAGTAGCTTATTTAGGCTTGGATAGTCTCTGTTTCATTGAAAAGTTACATTTTTATTGATACTATAAGTCTTTGTAGAGATCATTTGTAGGGTACTGCTGCCTGCTGTAATGTTGAAGAGGACGAAATGTTCCTCTAGGGGACTTTAAAAGAAACAAAACAAATTACAGCAATTTAAAATAAATTTAGAATGAATAAATTGTTGTTGGTGTAGAATTTCCTAGAGCGGTCATTGTGTTCACGCTTATTAATACAAATCTATGCTTAGATGCAATACATTATAAATGAAATGCAATGCAAGGATCAGATCCTCTCAACTTGCATACTGTCTTCTGGATTTCAAACACATTATGGGTCTGCTTAAAATTGCTTATTGGCGCCTTGTTACAGCCAATCAGCAAATCATATTTGTCACATTTAGCATGATGCTATCAATCAACACCACAGTCCTGAGATCAGGTTTGTACGGACTTTACAGTCAACAGTTTGACCTTATCATGCTTGATTTGAAGAAGCCTTTAAAAAAACAAATCTTAGTAATATTCAGAATTGATAGCTTAGTATTGTTGTACAATATCTCAGAGTGGTCATTCTTATGAATACACATTGAGCAGCCACAGGGTATCAGACAGAAAATCTAATATACGGATCATGTCAAATGAAAACAAAGCCTCCGATGAGAGGCGAGATAACGGAACAGAATAAAGAAAAAACTCCAAAGCTCAGTTTATTTTTCTTCATAGTTGTGGCCTGTGGCGTCTGGTGAGCAGTGGCTTGTGTATCTGCATTGGCTGCATTAGAGTTTACAGTTCAGTTAATGACAGCCAGAGGCAGTTCCTGGGTCAGTGCATATTCAGCTCAAACATCTTCTGAAGTAATACTAGAATATGATACACTTTAAAATAAATGTTAAAATGTTATATCAATGAGGAGTTGATTTTATGATGGGAATCTTTCAGTATTACTATAGAGCTAAGTATACAAAAAAAGACAAAGTCTCACTAACCTGGTCTCAACCTCAGATATGCCCAAAGTTTTGCATTTTTCTCATTGTATATAGTCCTCTATTATTTTGAGGGCTCAAATAATTCTGTGAAATAGACTAGTGTTTTCCCTGTCTATGAGTTCTGATATGGGATATCTGAATAGACACCTGTATCTTTATTTAAATGAGATTTCAACTTGCAGAATAAGCTACAATATGCAGAAGATTTTTGAAGAAGCAGGAAAACACATGAGATACAATGAACACAACCACGAAAATACTGACGACACGTAACAAAGAATTGGATCAGCTGAGGGCTAATGTACACACAGAGATGATTAACGTAACAAGTAACACCTGTATAACCCTCTATAGATAGATAGATAGAGTATAATGGTAGTGTGTTGTATGATGTAGGCAAGGTAAGGTAAAAAGAAGACAAGGTAAAAGCTAATGCACCTAACTAATGTGCTTTCACTGTCTCGTGTAATATGTAGAAATCTAGAATATCAAGAGCATGAGGGCTATATTTAGTAAGAGTCACATCAACATTAAAAATGCAGGAATCATGAGCTAACATGTACTGTACATTGTGGGGCCTCCTACTTTTTTGATGAAGTCTGGTCATCATATTACTGCCTGAGCTTCAAATGTTTTATTGAAAATGAGCAAAGTCTTTGCTTTTCTGGGAGCCGGTTGATTTTCACATTTTGTTTTGTCCAGTATGAGTTGTGCTGGGAGCTCTGCAGCAACACTGGCTCTGTGGGGAAACTCACATCCTGCAGTGCAATGCTGAGTTTGAGACAGACATTGCACATGTTTCTCGGTTTGGGTAAGATCGATGAAAACTCTAGTTTAACTCTAGTTTGTAGTTAAAAGTGCCCCTATTAGGCTATGCTTTTTAGGACATTGCCTTTCATGTAGTGTGAAAAATTTGTCTGTTTGTGAATGTAAAAAGTCTGCAAAGTTTCAAAGATCAAAGTGCATGATAAATGGAGTTCTCGGACTTGGGCTCGAATTGATACAGTACGTATGGTAAAACCGATGCCATCGTTACTGCTCGTATCATTCTGAATACAAGTGCCGGGGAAGCCTCCGCGCCTGAAATTCAGATATTGCATCACAAACAGAATAAAATTTTGCATTTTTGCATAAAAATTGCATTTTACATTCACAAACAGAACAAAAGAAGAGTAAGCTCTCGGAAAGGAGTGGGTTAGAGAGACAAAATCTTTTATCAAACTGTTTCAGAAACTGTGAGAAAAGTGGTGATGCTGCAGTGTATATTATTAGAACATTAAAGTTTTTACCTTGGATGCATGTAGAAAAACATTATATTGTAGGAGACCTCCAAATCAAAATTGGGAATCTTTAATTTAGCACAAAAGGGGCACTTTAAAGAATAGTTCAGCCAAAATGAAAAGTCTCATTATTTATTCTGTAAAACATGCTATTGTTAAAGAACATACTCAACTCTTCTGGATGCGATACTTAACTCATGTATCAAACGATTTCACATTCACATTAACAACGTCAAATTTAAAGCTGCAGTCCGTAACTTTTTTGGGTTAAAAATGATCCAAAATAAATTTTTGAGCAAGTACATAACCAGCCAGTGTTCAAAACCATCTGCTTGCCTTAGCTCGATTCAAAACGGTAAGCTTGTAATAATGTTTTTAATTCCAGTGGCAATGGTGGATTTCCGCGGGAAATTCGAGCACGTCTTTGCGTCATTACGTCACATCTGTACACATAAAGAAGGAGTCTCGGCTAGTAGGCTATGAGTGTGAGGATGTTGGAGGTGGAGATTTATAGCCTTTTCTCACAGCACTTGATATGATTAAACTTATCAATTTGATGGCGGATCCAGAAAGGTTCAAACAACAATCACCAGTGACAACTGGATATTCACCCGTTGTAAAACACAAAAGACTTCGGAGAAAAAAGAGACTGCAACCGGGCCCATGCGAAAACAAGGATAAATATCGGAAGGGCATAAAATGTAGTCACGCAATGCTGAAGTTGTTAACATTAACAATTTGAGAACAAAGTATAATTTGCACGGTTTGACGTTATATGATACGCGATCATTAGATTTAATCAGCGTGATTAACTGCAATGCTTTTTTACTTACTTGTTCAGATGACATTTTCTGGTGAAAATTCTTAATTTGGTCATACTTCCAAAAAGTAGAATCTGTGATTGTGAATGACAGTATCCACACCGGCCCGGTGAATAACAGCCACACATTCTCCTCAAAACATTGGATTCATCCGCGCTGTGCCGTGCCGAGACACAACCCACGTAAAGTTGATAATTCCGTAAATAACTGCAATTGCAGATTTCGAACAGAGATGGCGACGAAGAGGAAAAACTACCGACTGCAGCTTTAAGATCTCTGTGAATATGTGCTAATTTTGTTCGGTTCTATTAGTGGGTTACATAAAAAGGTTAAACCTTTTGTCTCTTTAACAATATGTGACATAAAGCTGTTCATAGCCATTATGCATAACGTGATATTCCATACAAGCATGGAACCCATAATTACCTAAATGTGATGGTTCCATTAATATAGTTATTAATATAGTCTCTCAGCCACAAAATCCCATTGACAGCCTGTCATTATGCAAAACCTTTTTTAGAGATCCTGACAAACCTTTAAGCAGAAGTTATACTAGAGCCATGTATATTTTAAGGTCTCTGAGTTCTTGTATGACTTTCTATGCCAGACTAAAGTAGAATATTCTGATATCATTTTAAAAAGTTAATAAGGTTGACCAGTCGACAAAATCTACAGTACCTGATGCAACAGTATTAATTATTTCATTTTTCTGGTTCAGCTCTTCTACTTTGAGAAACCAACCATGAATGTTACATCATGAATTCATATCTTTCCTATGTAAGTGCTCGTAGGCTTTGATGATGTGCCTTTTCTTTATCAGTGTCAGTGTTGTGGTCGGTCAGACAACACCGCCTTCACATGCAGAAGTTTACAGATGAAAATGGGCCTGGAACCTTTCATTCGGCACTGCTGAAGGTAGAGAGGAGGGATGGAATCTCATGGGGAGACCTCCGCTTTGTTTGAGAAACGTCAACATTCAACTCCTACTCTCTCCTCACACACAAACACACACAGTGTTGATGACTGAGAACCTTGAGTGGATGTGTTGGATTTAGAAAGTTGCCTCCGCTATCTCCCACATGCAATACTTTATTCTGATCATTCTGGTAAATCTGTGGTCACTTATTTTTTGTACAGTGACTCTATTTGTTCCAGAGAACTGATCTCTTTCTTTACACATAATAAAATAATCTCAATTTAAAACCATATTTCATGTCTATTTTTTTTATTGGGTAAGTAATGTAATATGTCTGGAAATATACAGTTAAAACAAAACAAAAACCTCTTTTTAGTGCCTAAAATATCCCATAAAATGGTTTGACATATCGAAGTGCTTGTCAATTATTTTTATTTATTTATTTATATGAGCATTGAGGCATATATTTCTGTCTATTTCAGTGTTTTTTCTGTAAAAAAAGACAGGAACGTTTTTGTTTGTATGCATCTGTTCATGAACTGTGTGAAAGCTGAGCTGTGTACAGTAGATGTATGTTGTGCATTTCAAAGATGACTCATTTTTTTATAGTCTAGTTGGTTGCTTAAGGCAGATTTGCCTTTCTATCCATTCCTTCTGCTATTCTTACATCCATTTTGCCTCTTTTAAGAATTGATTGTTTCTTAGGTTAAACAATAAACATCTGCAGACCTATTTGCAGAAATGCAGCTTATGAATACAGATCTCAAACTCTTGCAACTGAGCAGAGTTTTGAGTTGAACTTTATTGTCCAGTCTGTTTGTCACAGAGCGGAAATTTATCTTTGATGAAGCTGTTATAATTCAACTTTTCCCTTATAGTTTATAATGCCATATCTGATAGGCTTATATGAGTGAAGTGTCAGCAGGGCTCTTCATATTTCTATCGGCTGAACTCTGAGCTGCTCATCACACTGGCCTTCGTTTCCTCTGAAAATGATCGATCACTGACCCATGTCTCCCTCTCTCTTTCATTCTCCCTCCCTCTGTGTCTCTCTTCTTTTCCCTGTCTGACAAATAACTCATTGTGTCAAAGTCATGGAATCTGAGTCAGTATTGAACTCATACAGTAAGCACAAGCATTGAAAATAGCAGAGTTAAACACAGAAAGCTGGACATATAGAAATCTGGAATGCAAGCCATTTGTGCCATCAGAAAATATTCTGAGATGCTACAATTCAATTATGTTAAACTGTGAGCAAAGTCTAGTAAAACATGAAAGTTTTGTATTTAAATACATGCTACAAACTACTCAAACAAAAAAACTGATGGTATAAGATATTGTATTGTTTCCATACAGGCCTATTATTACATCATGCCATTGTTGAATTTTTAAATCTGATTGGTTGACAGAGGTTCAAAAGTGTTGATTTATTTTCAGTAAGTGCATTGACATGATGTAGTCTTTATATGTTGAGTGCATTTCAGTTCTGTGTCATTTAATTATTAAAAATTAAGCTAATTAATGTCCGATTGCATGATCTACACAAAAGAGAAAAGACAGGTTTCTGAAGATGACTACACATCTACTCAAATGCTGGTAATTCTGATGTATATCTATGTGAATGCATTAGGAAGAAAAACATCAATAAGCTCTGTTGAAATGACTCCAGGGAAAAGCAGTCAATGAATATATGAATGCACAGTGTATATTAAAGTGATAAAGGGTGCAGTTCTATTTCGAGGCAGAAGATATCTACCATGGTGAGCCCGGGAGGGAGTGCTTTTGTAGCCTACTCTGTAGAACTGAGTCTGACAGAGCAAGAGAAGCCAGCCACCAGCAATCACTGATGCATTTGCATGCAGATATTCTCAGGTGCTTTCACAAGCTCCACAAAAGGGTCCATTTGATGACAGACTTCAAAAAAAAGTTTTTGATTTTTTTTTATTAAAGATTACATCATTTATCATTACATCATCAAATGATTTATAATGAATGCTGCAATATTTCATGAATAAAATAAAACTCGAATAATTTTCAATGAATCATTTGAATCGGTTGATAAAACCAGACAGAACGATTCACGAATTGGACTGAATCAGATTGACTGATTGGCTCACCAACTCTTTGAACCAAGAATTGTTTCGCAGTGTGCTAATAGCAAGCATTTGGAGTGAACTGTGGATTTGGCTGATTGTTTTGACGAAAATGTGTGTGGCTTCAACAATGAACTTCATGTTAACACAAAATTACAATTAAAATTAAGCTATAAATCTATGTCATTGCTAGAGTCGTGCAGGTAACGACCAAAATCGCTGAATCGTGTTTTAAACTAGTGTAAGGGTGGATTTCCTGCAGCGGTTCAGTCTGCAAGACTGCCGAATGACTAAAGAAAAGTTGACAGCAAGATGGTAGAAAACTGTACATTTCTTGTCTATTCCACCCACTGCCACTTATACCAACGACGGAAATAAGCGCAGTTACAATAGCTTAATATGTGGGAGAGCGTTGCTATAGAGAGGGACAATATTGTATTGCAAGAGCACTTCAAAGTCAATACCAAATCAAAACTAGTTAGCACATTATTTGTAATTGAAAAGGTTTAATGACAAATAATGGTTATGGTTACACTTAAAGTAGTTGTATGGGATGATGATAACTTATACCATTAATCTTACCAGCATGTAAAATGTTACCATGTCCCATTGTACTAAAGGTGTGACAATCCAGACCCCCAAAGTACAAACATTTTGGCCTACAGATCTTGATCACTATCAGCCCATCTGTGCCTTGGAACTCCAAATGGTCCGTGTGGTAGAAAAAGGGGGTGGAAAACAACAGTAAAGCAAATGTCTTGGTTCGTTTCAAATATCTTGGATCATTTTCAATCCTACACTAGTTAGAAAATAACTTTTCGAAAGAACGGACTCGCGGAAATGAATCGCAATTGCCATCACTTGTTATGTGAACTCATCTAGAGGTTGCAGTTGGTTTGAACGCAATAGGTCATAAATCGTGGTAGTACAATGACAAAGAACAAGCAATAGAACTACAGTGAAACACACTGCTGACAAAAGCGTAAACTTTCCTGTAGCTCAAACAGAAGAGCGTTGGCGTTTGCAACACCAAGGTCATGGGTTCAATTCCCAGGAAAAGCAAGAATTGATAAGAATGTAAATGTGTACCTTGAAATGCAATTGCTTTGGATAAAAACTTTCTTCACCTCACTGCCACAGCTATAAACCCGAGGATTTTCTGTGTGTGTATGTGATGTGCTTCGATATTAGAGGAGGTTGTGCCTGTTTGTAAGAACCATCTTGTGTTTAAAGTGGGCTCTGGCGGTTCATGCGTGGGTGGTGACGCTCCCTGCGGTAGTTGTATGGTGAGGTGAGCGGCGCCGTCGGGCTTTTGTGTCATTTGTTGTGTCTCTGTTTCTGCAGGTTGAAGGAAAGAATATCTGAAATGATTCTTCTTATAGCTTATCAGTACCTGGCTGCTCTTATGGGACTCAATTGTTTTTTACTTCTTAGTGGCTGACTTGATGTTTGAGCGCTGGAGATGTTCAGCTGTCAGGTTGGAAATAAGAGGTAATATTAGGACGACATGCTATTTTTTTCGTAGTGAGGCTTCATGATAATATCCATTTAAAATTCTAATGTAATTTCAACTCAAATCAATATTTCATGACAACATATTGAGTTATTTTGGTAACTGCCATCAAATAAGCAAGACAATGTCGATGTGCATAATTCATGGCAGCAATTTTCAAAATGGGAACTCATGCAAATCATGTAAGTTTCAGTATCTCCTGTATTTATGCTGCAACTTCTTTTTATGCTTCCAGTGTGTAACAGGCCTAACCAATTTCCTTCAGTTTCATTTTCCATCATACATTTTGATATTAATAATGTAAAGTCTGATAATGGTGCTTCGTCCATGTGTGAGCTGAATCTGAAGTGGCATCTCAAGACACAGCTGAAAGAAATGCTTGGATCATGTATTGATTTCTGCCCCGCTCCTGTAATGAAGACGGTGAGCGCATTGACAAACCCGCTAATGGCCGGGCAGATATTCCGCAGCTGCTGCCACTCTCTGGCTTTTGTTTGATTCCATGCATGGGAAGACGCACAGCCTGTATTGCAGCCATGAGAGCCAAAATCATTCAAAAGATCTGTTTTCTACTCTTTCAATGGTGGCCCATTATGTGCAGCCTGTTATTAGCCACTGATTGATGGAGATAGAGGTGCCATTTCCTTTCCTAAATAAATGTAATACAGCCTCTGCAAACCATGTGATCTGCGCACAGACAAGACATTATCCAGATGTACTTTGAAATGTATAGTTAGAGTCTTTATAAACACATCAGGCTTCATTCTATGAATACGTCACAGAGAATGAATAATCCTTGTAGTACTCTAAAGTATCACTCATGATTTCAGGGCTTTTTCATTCTCGTAACTGAGGATGTGCTGCTATGCAATTAAGTCCTTGGGGTGGATAATACATACAGGGTTACTTGACAGTCTCTACAGTGTCAAGGGCCTTTCTTTCATGTCATCTCCATTACAAGTGAAGGTATGATGCATAACTGAATTTTGTGAATTGCTGACAGCTGCTGGTGGGAGCTTTGGCCCCGGCCCCTGGGGTTAACAGTGTTTACTTTCCAGTAGACACATAGGATGAAAAATGACGCTGTTCAAATTGAAAGGCGATTATTTTGTTCTCATTCAAGCCGCTGGGTTTGAAGGGCATCCACTGAGAGGTTGTCAACGGTAATGACAGAATTATAAAAGGACTTTTTTATTTTCATGTAATTATCTTTTCTCTTTACTTTCAGGAGGGTCGAAAGCTCGTGGAGTCTTTTAGGTGCCAAAACTTTTAATAGACATTTTATTTGGAGTATTTTTTTAACTGTTCTCTCTTTTTTTAACCCTTAACCCTTTTTTAACCCTTGGTTTGGACTTTCTTTACTGACATTAACTTGTATTATTTGAGCCATAGTCTGTTGGAGAAATTTAACCTCAAACATAAATCTGTTGTATTGTGCATGTTCTTGGTCATTTAAGGGTTAAGCAAAACTAGTTAGTGTACATTCTCCATAACATGGAGTGGTGTCCATGCTTGACATTATATATCATCCCATTATGCCATTGTTCCTTATTGCTTGTTTTAATCTTTTGTTTCAATACTGTTCATTTTATATATTTTATGTTTACTAGTTTTTTGCTTGTTGCTGTTTTTATTTTTATTTTTTTAATGAAATGGAACTTTGCAACGACATAATGTTAAAAAAAAATTATTATTATTTTTAGTATGTTATCATCATTATTATTATCAACATAAAGAAAAAAGATCCAAAAAAAGAAATATTTAAATGCATGTTTTGGATCCCAGGATTGGTCTTTTATTGTAGGGACAAAATCATGGAACATATATCCATGTGTGTATATATATTTGTGTGTGTGTGTGTGTGTGTGAGAGAGAGAGAGTAAATAATGAATATGTTTTATGTGAATTATCTTTTTAACTTTTGAGTTGAAGGGTCTACTCTTAAAGGGTCTGTTTACGCTATGCTGTTTTCAACTGACAATGGAAAACTTTGTATGCATTTTCATTTACATTTAATTTTCATTTAGGCCATTCATTTACACAACAACGGCATTTTAGGGCCTGCAAACTCAAACTTCTGAAAACCGGTTGCAGATTATCTTCTCTGTGTGAACTACAATAAACGAAAATTCGTGAAAACAGTGACGTCATGCGCATGCATGTTGCATGTTCAGTATATTGGTGCATGTATCATTGCAAAATGACATTACCAACTACTGGCCTGACATGAATAATACAGCATTTTAAATTTTTTTCGGGGATTAACTATACTTGTGATGATCGTTTTGACAACATTGTCGTCTGGACGTGAAAAGCGCAAAGGAAAAACTTTTCTGTTTTTAGTACATTGTTGTCATGTAAGCATACCCTAAAACAGTTCTTGTCTCTCCGGCAGTCCAGTGCAGCTGTATTCCAGCAAATGCAGTCAAGCTATAACACCCCTTGAATCCATGGAATTAATTCAGATATATGCAGGGATTACACTTACGCAAACACATCATGAATTCATGTCTGTGCAAGCAAAACAAGTCAGTGCTTTCACATGATTGCAGGAGCGCAACTGTCATTCTGCTATAGAGTCAGCTATATACTGTATATATATAGAAGATGCTTTCAACAGTTAATATTTGTCCACTGCTACATTGGATCAGCGATGTCTGTGGTGTCAGTTTCTCGACACATAGTGGAATAAACAACCTGCCATTCATCACTGCATGCATGTAAACGACATCAATAGAAAAGAGTGAGTTAGAAGAGATTCATCTCATATGTTTGGTAAAAGTCTTTTTGCTGTGAATTGTACAGTTAAATGTAAATCAGCAGGTAATTTTACAGTTTTTCTCAGTCGTTTTGGTGCATTTCTCACATAACTATTTACATTTGCACAACAGTTAGTTCAACCTCCACAACATTTAGTCATTTGTGCACATCATAGTAGCAGTTTCTCATTCCTTCCAACAAATTGCAAATGCTTTTGGACATGCATCAATTGCTTTCATACAACTCTCTGCTGTTTTATAACATTATCATTTGCTTATATCATGCCAGTCAAAATTAACTATACTTGTGAATGCTGAATAGTCATTCCATATAAAACTAATAGTCCTCATTTCATTGCTTGAGTCATTACATACAAAAATGTTGAACTAGTTGTCAAAATCTGTCAAGCAAATTTTACACATTTTTTTAAATCTTTTTTTTTTTTTCTGAAAATGTCTCCTAAATTGAACAATTTCTCTCAGGTGAATCTCAGCTTTCACTGATGAGGAACGTATGGATGTGTATGAATGATTACAGTATTATGTATGCTGTATGTTCAGTTCCAGTTCCTGTATGTACTGCAATATTGCTTACAGTTGTGCACAGCTCTACCCAAAGGGAGGTTTGTTTTAAATAAGGGTGTATTTTTTTCTTTTGCACAATGCTGTGAACAAATTAGAATTGCAAAGAGCATATGCAGTAAAAATGTGAAACATACATATTCAGTGTCTTGTACTTAGTTACATCACTAAATACAGTAATGTGTAACTTTACTGTATTTTTCAAATGGCTGTGCAAATAGTATATAGTGCTGTCTTGAGCATTTTCAGGTAGTGTCACCAAGATCTGACTTTTTTGCATTGGAAAACATTTACAGAGTAAACTGTCAAAATGAAAACATGACAAAGCCATTTGACTATCTTGTTCATAAACAATGGTGTCAGGACTTTTCATCTTGATGACACTGACACTTTCATTGACATGAATACTTGCTTTTGAGGAATGAGCTATCCATTTTGAGCAAGTGACACGCTTTTGCAGGTTATCAACTAGGTTTTGCAGTTTGTACTAATTGTTTTGAGAACTGCATTATCTGTTGTGCAAATGTATATAGTGATGTGAGAGATGCACCAAAGCGACTGAGAAAAACTGTAATATGTTGGTAGCACTTTATTTCTCAGTCATGTGTCCCCATGTACATACTATGCACTTATTATAGTAATTGCAATAACTTGGTAGGTACTAAACCTAAACTACCCCTAAACCTAACCTTAATCCATGTAGTTACCTTATATTACGTACACGTAAGTGCACATACCGTAAAATAAAGTGCAACCAATATGTTGATGCACATTCTGTTAAAAAATGTAGGTGCATATGCAAATACTTACAAATACAAATGAAATCACCCAAGTGGCGACCAACACAAGTGACCAAAATGCCCTTCGTCCAACATTAAAATGAATATTACATTGTTATATGTACAGTGTTACATACAGAACCTGTCTGTTTCTTTGCCAGGTGAATTTGCACTTTTGTTTGATTAGACCCAACTTTGACATTAGCAACAGAATATGTAAGCGTTTCTCCTTCAATTTGTTTGGTTAATTTTATTGTATTGTTTGCATCTTTGCTTTCCCTATGGTCTATGACCTAACAGACTTGCTGACCCTTTGAGATCTACAGCATGCACAGAGGATATTCTCTCATGGTTCCTTGACTTTTCACATGTGCTTGAGAACTCCAGAGAGTAAGGAATCAAGTTTCATGTCACCATTCACCATGTTCACTGATTTAAGCACATATAAGGAAACACTTATCTCTGCCCTGTCTCCTGAAGTTCTGGTTGTCCCTTTGCAACGGAAGCAGTCGGGTGAGTTTGTGGTGTTGTCGGCTCACAGTTGAGTGAGGAAATATAGGGTTGCAGTGAATCATTTCAGGCAGACAGGCTACAATTAGGTGGGGTTTATTTGTTATTCTTGGAAGTGCCACAAAGGTGGTAGCTTTCAGGAGATGAGAACTTTGTGCTTGCTAATAATAGTGAGTTTAAGAGAGTTGTGTGAAAAGTTAGATGGATAGATGGATAGATGGATAGATGGATGGATGGATGGATGGATGGATGGATGGATGGATGGATGGATGGATGGATGGATGGATGGATGGATGGATGGATGGATGGATGGATGGATGGATGGAAGGAAGGAAGGGTGGATAGATAGATAGATAGATAGATAGATAGATAGATAGATAGATAGATAGATAGATAGATAGATAGATAGATAGATAGATAGATAGATAGATAGATAGATAGATGGATGGATGGATGGATGGATGGATGGATGGATGGATGGATGGATGGATGGATGGATGGATGGATGGATGGATGGATGGATGGATGGATGGATGGATGGATGGATGGATGGAAGGAAGGATGGATGGATGGATGGATGGATGGATGGATGGATGGATGGATGGATGGATGGATAGAAGGAAGGAAGGAAGGGTGGATAGAAAGATGGATGGATGGGTGGATGGATGGAAGGAAGGATAGATAGATAGATAGATAGATAGATAGATAGATAGATAGATAGATAGATAGATAGATAGATAGATAGATAGATAGATAGATAGATAGATAGATAGATAGATAGATAGATAGATAGATAGATAGATAGATAGATAGATAGATAGATAGATCTTAAACTTTTTATTAAATTTTATAATGCTCTAATTATTTTCCTAGCTTTAATTAATATATGGGAATATTTGGTGCATCATACACTGTCAACTTTAGTTAATTACTTACTGCTCTGTCGTGCATCCTGCAGTGTGAAGCTGTTTATGTAACAACGCAGCAGTGTGTATCTAACTAAAATGCTTTTGGGTGTCCCTCTGCCAATCCAACTAGTGGCTTCTTATCAGATGCTGTCAACTTGAATTACATCCATGTTACTGGAATTCACAAAAAAGTGAAACTCTTTATGAGTGGTTGACCTCAAACTTCCTCTTCAAAAGCTCTGCAACACGACTTTGCTAGAGAAAGATTGATAAGTGAAAGGTGGAGGCTGTTTTAGAACAATAGGGAACAGAAAATCTATTTGATATTAACTTTCATCTCCGACTTGGGATTTTATGAAGGGATGATTGCAGGAGATTATCAGCCTACAATTTACCTTTATTTCTGCAATAAAAAAGACACGCACTGTTGGCTGTGAAACTTTTCTTTTTCTAAAAATATATGAATGATGCCCTAGCAACTATGCTAGAATGTCGTGGATGGTTACAAGGACATTGCTATGTAGTTGCACATTACAAGTTATGAAATCAGATTTTTTTTTTTCAAGTTACTAAAGTTACTTTTTCAAATAAGTATTGCAAGTTACTTTGTTTTCCCACAACAGTTTTATTGACTGACAGCTCTCCTGTCCCCATGTTGAGTGAAATCGTGAGTATGCGCCGAGGCGTTGCCTGTAAACATTATGGTTAGTTCTAGACTAAATGTGAATATGCGTTTACTCATCTTACTTGCACAAAAAAGATTCAGTCAAAAGATATTATTACACAAAACTCCATACAAATATACTTTATGTATTTAATTTCACTGACTTTGCTGCTGACCTTCGATGGTCCAATTAAACCATAATTTAGATAAACATTACATTTGTGTTTCATTTTTAAATGGATTAAGAGTGTTTAACCTTCTTCTTCTGTTCACATTCTTATGCAATCCACAATAGCAGCACATCTGAAAGGTTTACTGTATGCATGAATTTTGCATTTCTGTCAGCCTGAGGCTTATTCATTTGACTTTTGGTTTGAAAGGGCCTTTACATTTGCAATGTATATATACAGTATATATAACTTTTAAATATTTGTTTATTTATGTATTAAAAACCAACAAGGAAGCCCAGCCCAGGTGAGAAAAAGAGATTGCTTAGAGAGTTACAGCATTTATGATGCATGATAAACGTCATGCAGAACAAATTACAAATTAAAGTTTGAGGTTGGGGTTTAGATCAAATGTCTATTTAACCCAAACAAGACACAATCACAAAACATTCTTGTCCTATATAAGTGGGCAGTTTTTGGTTAGAAAAAGCTGCAGTGATGACCTTTGTTCTGTAAGTCAAATGTCTGGCTATGGGAGACTAAAGCTAAAATAATGATGATGTTTGCGCTTAGCAAGCTCTAAAAATTAAGTGTTTCTTGTGAAAATGTCAAAAAAATTATAAGAAAAAAGGATTCTACCATCTGCACACTGTCATGCTTCAGTAAAATGTCATTCTCGTTTATAAACAATTGCTTAATTTCTTCAGAGATTTGACACTTTAGCAAAATGATGTGTCAACCGCAACCGTTTTTCTAATGGCAGAATAATTAATTTTACGCGTGCAAGTTTGTTAAAAGTCTGCTGGAGGGAATTAGAGATCATATGCTGGCCTTTATTCACACCCACAGGACATCAGCAGCAGAAGAACCACCTGTGGAGACCTGTCAAAATACATACGCTCGCTAATTACTGCACCAGCGGTCACTCTGTACAGGTGCCAGTGATCACATAAAAGAAGGACAATATGATTAAGACTAAAACACCTTGGAGTAGAACCTTGTGTGTATGATAAATGTCAAATAAATATTGTGGTCAGGGCAATTAAATGAGATCATGTTTTGAATATTTACGTAATAATGCAAACACATTCTTGATGCATTAATAAAATAGGCTATGCATCTCGCATCAAAGTGATCTCTTCTACTCCTTCTAAGATGTTTCTCGCCCGGGAATCGTTCCTCTACAATTGCTTCTACCTCTTTCATCACCTCCTCATAGCTTCTATAAACAGTAATCTCTGCACCCTAATACATTTGTCTTTTTTCCTTAGCCTCTTTTTAAGTTTGTTACTAGTGTCTGCAGACTTTCTAAAAACACACACAAGCATTTACCCCCGAGCTCATGCAGCATCACGCTAGAAGAGCGCGTCTGAATGAGAATCCTGCATTTAACACGCAATTAAAATGATGGCATGAACAGCAAAATAAAATTGGCTTACACTCAGACGAATGTAACCTAAATGCACATTATGGGAAAAATTGTGAGTGTACAAAAGTGAATTTCACTTAGAAGACTTACTAGCATAGTGGCCCCCCAAAAAATATTTGAACACTATAATTGCACTTAAAAAAAATGAATCAATTATTGCATTATACAACAACAACAACAAAAACTATGACAAATATTTTCTTAGAACATACTTTTTTTTTTTTTTTTTTTTGCAATATGGCACTTGCAATGCAAGTTTGACATCATTATCCTCCATTGTGATGAGTCAAATTCAAAATCTGTCGTTTTATTGAAAACTTAAAACCACATTTTAGGGAAAGGTTAATTGAAATTATGATTATGCTATCTTTCTTTTAAAAACACAAACTTTTGTGGTATTTTGTTATCTGATACAATGACATTCATGCAATTTGTGGGGTTTCTTTTCTTGTGCCACTTTGTCCTTTCATACAGGTTAGGTTAAATTCATCATGAAATCCAAATTGACAAATCTTGTTTGTTATGAAATATTGAAGCATTTATCGCAAAATACTTTATCCATGCACATAATATATCCAGTATATATTTTTTAATCAAAATAACTTCCCCTCTCTCTTGCAGTGACATCTCTTCTCTGACTGGCGTGAGGGCGGGACAACCTGCATTAACCATCCAGTCAATTCCTGATTTCTTTCTTATCCGAGAAGCCGTTTCACTTATGTCACAAAGGGAAGAAAGGAGTATCTTAACTTCCGTTTGCTGACTTTTATTGACGTGCTTTCAAAGCAGGCACATTTTCATTTAATTAATTCACAGCATGAAAGTGTGTGAACAGCTGCTTTCTTTATTCCTTCAAATAAGTCATGTCTATATTCCTTTTCCGCATTCTTAATTTACATCTTATGAGTGTTTTTTATTGCTGTAATAAATTCAACACTCTATGCTGAGACAGTTTTTTTTTTTACTCTCATACAGGTGAAATGTAATTACATTCTCTCATGATTTACTAATATTTCTGTTTCTTTGCTTCTTCACCTCAGCCGCATTATTTTTAGAAAGCATGTGGGCTGTAATTCATTATTTTTTCCCTTTGCAGTAACGTTATGTTCCCGCTCCGTAGCCTATATGGCCCACTTTCACTCTCCTGTGACTGTGTGTATGGAGGAGCTGCTCAATCCAGATCTCCAGTTTAAAGACACAGTCCACCATAGAGTGCTGAATCCCCTGCAGAACTGGCTCCCGCTGAGGTCATGGTTTATTGTTTATGGTTATTATTTATTTTTTTATGACTGGCAAATACAATTTAAAGCTTAAAAAAATATTTAGTTCAAATAAATGTTTTTTTTTTTTTACTTTTCATCAAAAAATTCTCACTGTTTCCACGAAAATATTAGAATAATTGTCAGTAATGATGCTGAAAATTCAGTGTTGCTATCACATCAATAAATTACATTTTTACAATACATTAAAATAGAAAAAATTATATTAAATCGTAATTATATTTCACAATTTTACTGTTTTTACTTCGTTTTTGAAAGGGTTATTATAGTCTAATTAACTAAAACTGAAAGTAAAACCATAAAAAAATGTGTTACTGAAATAAAATAAACATGACCTGAAATAAAATAAAATATAAAAAAAGTATGCTTATTTCATTTCAGCTATTTGCCATGATAGCATTTCTCATTTTAATTTAGTTTAACTTGATGTACTGAAATAACTAAAACTGAAAATAAAATAAAAATAAATTAATATTTTTTAAATAAAAACTATCGAATATAAAATGAATGACAGAAACACATAACAAAATTACTAAAACTTTAACTAAAATTAAAATGAAAAAGACAAATATAAAAAATAAATTCTGATTCAAAATATTAATAAAAACTACTATATAATAGTATATCAATAACAAAAAAAAAATCTGCTTGAATAAATGCAGCATTGGTGAATATAAGAGACTTCTTTCAAACACATGAAAAATCTTTACAACCCTAATTGTAATTCAGCTATAAGTAATTTTCTAATTTTAGGAGAACACTATAGATAGATGACCTCAAATCTAACGGAAAAAACTACAGGCCACAAAAGTCACTTTTCTGTTTTATTTTCTCCATCAGTGACATTTAGTTTTTGTCATAGTGACAGTTTTGAAAGGAGTGGTACAGTCAGAAAATGTCACAGCATAGCATGTCAAAGTGGGCAGAGGTTGTTGATGCTGATATGAAATCAGTTTTATGCTGTTGTTACTATAGCAGTGGTGATATTTTAAGACGGGTGAAACGGTGTCTGACGCTGGTCTAGGATCAGCGAAATGTCCACCCAGATGGACGCTGAGATGTCTGCTAAAGGGCAGCTCTCCTGGGATATCTGCCATCTCTCATCCTGCTGATGCCCTGATGCCCGGCCGCGTGCTGAACCACAGGAGAGGCAGAAAAATAGCACTGCTCTGTACAAATATTTCTATGCACATTTGATTCAGTGTAGGTGTTGTTTGAAAACACTTTTATTATAAGTAAAAAATATAAAAGCTCTTTGATGATTTATCCTGCTTATACTTCCAATCTTACACTACAATCTTATATGTACTTTGCTTGTTATTAAAACTACTCCGACTCAACATAGACATACAACCTACCTTATCTCATCTCTACCTGAATACAGCACTGGAACAACATAATCTTATATTTACAAATTCTTTTGTCTCCTTCAGTGCACACACTCTCTGTACACTCGAAGAGTCGAAAATTACCTAGATATTTTGCATTAAAATGTGAATGATGGCTGTTTGAGATTCAGTGATACATCACATTTGTTCTTTTTCTTTAGTTTCACTGCACATTTGGGAAGGCATCTGTCATTTTATGAATTCATATTTAATTTGCATGGATTAAGCGTGGTGCTGTGTGGTTGCTAGGATGTTCAGGTTGGATGTAGTGATTGCTTCCCAGCTGACAAAAATATCTTCTAAGAATATTTCGCAACTGTTGAAGTTATGAAAAAGTTTTTTGTGAATGTTCTTTTAATGTTCAAAACTGGTTTTTTTTCTTGGTTATGCAATCGTTCCATTTTATATGCAAACATTATGGTAAAGTTACTTTTGAATGTTCTCTGAACATTCTGAAATAAGTAATAAGTTTTACTAAATGTTTCAGAACAAAGCATTGCATTAACAATGTAGAAATAACGTTTTCGCGCTAATCGTTAATTATTAAAATTATTAAAATATAATTATTATAACTTTTACCAAACATTCTATTAATGTTACTGAAAGAATGTTTGTTCATAACTTTAAAACAACCTTGTCCAAATTTCTGAGAACATTACCTGGGTTCGACCCAATTGGAGAGCTGAAATATACTCATTAGCATCTGTTTCTGCACGATAAGTAAGTCGTCCGCCATATTGGAACAGTCAAAAACTGTGCGTCTGCAACCGTAGTTAGACGCATGTATGATTATCTAAATCTGCAATAGACTTCAGCAGATGAATTTGCTTAACTTACACAATAAACAAGACAAAGGCGTGGCTAACACATCATTGAAAAGTTACCATAAAAACCTGATATTTGACATAAAAAAACACAAACCAACACATTCTCACCTGTGAAAGGTTATACCATTTCTTCAGAAATTTAACTTTGGGTGGTTTCACGGCCAGAAGCTGCGCAATATTGTGGCATCATTGATTCTTACATTGATTGATCATTGAGTGACGACACGTTAACCGCTTCCACGATTGAGCACTTATTTCTTCCAGTTTGTACTCTAATTAAGTGCATAATCTTTTTTATATAAATCTTAAATAAGTATCTGTACCTCATGCAGACAGAAAATGTGCTGTTTTGCAGAATTGTCGTTAATTAATTTCAGTAATGATGGCAATGTCTTTTGTACTGTGTTGTATTTACAGTAAGATTTGTTCTCCCACTTGGATGAGCTATAGAAGTATCTGGGATAATTATTTGGAGAAAGTAAGTTGAATCAACTTTAAAAAAAATGTAGGCAACCAGCTGCAAAGTTTTTTTTAGTTTGAACTTCAGGCCTCTGTAGTTGTGCTTACTCCTTTTTTTGTTTGTTTGTTTGTTTGTTTGTTTGTTTGTTTGTTTGTTTGTTTGTTTTTTGTTAGACTGGTAGTTAGATGTACTTACTGAGGAAGGTATAATTAACTTAAATAAGTTTAGCAAACTTTCAAAAATGAATTGGCACAACTTTGAACACTGTAGTTGAGTAAACTCAAAAATGCTTTGTGGCTTCGTTGCCTAATTTGTTTAAGTTAACTCAACTTGTTATTTTTCAAGCTCTGGCAGGTCATGTCAGTCAAGCTCACATATGACGCCTTTAACAGAATCCCTAAGTGTTACGGTCATATGGCCATAGAAGAGGAAGAATGATGGTGAATGATGATATTTATTGAATACAAAGGATTAGATGAGGTGAGCAGGGTAGTGGAGTCCAAAGGGTTATCGAGGAAGGCGCTGGAGACAGGAGACAGGGAGTCCACATAACACAAACGAACATGAACAATCAAGGTCGGACCAGGAACTGAGGTGAGATGAGTGCATTTATAGAGGAGGTGATAAGGGTGAAGATGATATGCAGGTGAGTGTGATGAGGAATGATGTGCAGGTGGGAATCAGGATGGATGCTGGGATGTGTTTAAAGTCTTTAAGAACTTCTTGTCCAATGGATTCTTTCGCCCATTTTATTGACCAACAAGCAGAAAATGTAAGTCAGATTGCTTAGAAATCAAAACCCATAGTTTGAGGTGTCACATGTCCATAGATGCACCAAATAATTATTATTATTTATTTTTTTATTTATTTTTTTGGCTTATGGGTTGTTCAAAACACTAATACCAAGAATCAGTAACATATTTGCAATAAGCAGCTTGCAAATAAGGTACTTGACAAGTTTGATCTTCATTTGAGGATGTTGCAGTCAGTCCCAGTGTAAAGAGAACAAGCAAATTACATATTCAAATTGCTAGAGCTTACTCATTTGATGTCTCATTGTCATAAAATATTGCATAAAAACAAATTGATTTCCTTTGTGTATGTGATTGAGGTTGATGCCGGGAAGCCTGTCAGAATGACATTCTGTTTGGTTTCATTTGTGTGTTAGGAGAGATTGTGCATCCGTGTATTTGCTCTTAATTGTCCTTGTGAATAAATGTTTTCTTGAAGAGGAATCTCCACACATCATATTTAACTGAAGGTGGCACATAATTCACAAATGGTTGGATGCCTGAAAATGGGATTTAAATTATGCAAAGACTTATCTAGGTGCTGGGTGGTTTGGTATGCTGACATTTAATTGCTGAGAGTATACAGCCAAAATGAAAACCGGAGTAACTAACCAGGAACGTGCAATATAAAATTATGTCAAAGGGCAGAATTTCTCAATGCAGAATTCGTCCCACAAACCATTTATCCACGCTGGGTTATAAACACTTGTGCTCAGCCAGAACCTCTCCTCCCACGCACCATATTTGCTATTGCTGCATGCATGGGTAAGCATTTATCTGCCTCTACTTCAGCATATGCAGGGGATCAACCCAGCTTGCATTTAGGTCTTATTCTTTGCTGGACAGCAGAGCAGTGTAAAGGATTTCATTTTTTTGTGACCGCTAGCTTCCTGGTTTCTGCTCAGCAGATTTGTGCAATGTTTCCCAGAATGCTCCAGGTTTTTTTTTTTTAATACTTCAGAGACACACATTTTTTAACTGATTCTCCCTCTAAAGACTTGTCAGAACTGGAATTGCAGGGACTCTACAAGACCCCTGAAGGTGTCCTTTAGTATCGGGCACAAAGACATTAGCAGATCCTTCAAGTCCTGTTGGTTGCAGGGTGGAGCGGCAGAGGATCGAACTTGTTGGTCCAACACATCCCATAAATACTCAGTTGGATTGAGATCTGGGGACTTCCCAGCTGAACATTGTCCAGAGCATTACACTCCATCCAACAGCTTGTCATCATCCCACAGTGCATCCTGGTGCAATCTCTTCTCCAGGTACACGGCAGTCCATGGACAAGACAATGGTACTCAGGCATGCAGCTCCATACACAGCAGAGTGCGATACACTGTGTTGTGACACATTCATTAATCTTTAAGTGCTTGTAACATTCTAAACATCTGTAAATCTTAACTGTAAATGTGTGTGTCATTAGTGATTCAGAGAATTAATGAACCAACTTCCAGAATCATGTACTTCAGTAGAGCCTGCCAATCATTATTTGACATGTCTGAACAAAGCATGTTTTCTTTTGTGTGTTCTTTAGGTGATGCACTACATGTCTGTAGAACAGACTGTTCAAAGCGTGGAGCACTTAAACATCCAACAGTCAAAACTGACATGGTTTCAGCAGTCCTTTAAAGATTTCTTCCACATGCTAGAGCAAACGTGTGTGTGTGTGTGTGTGTGTGTGTGTGTGTGTGTGTGTGTGTGTGTGTGTGTGTGTGTGTGTGTGTGTGTGTGTGTGTGTGTGTGTGTGTGTGAGAGAGAGAGAGCATCTGATGTAGCACACTGCTAAAGGCTGTTCCTGACATATCGATTTGTCTTGCATGTTGAGTGTGTGTGATGTGTCTTGCATACTGAATGAATATGTGTGGGTTTGTTTTCCATGCTGAGTGACTATTTATCCCAGCAGTGTCCACAGATATTGACCGGGGAACCTCCGACAAGCAAACCCCACCTCTGTTCTCCTCTATTTGTGTGCGTGCGTATGTGAATGTGTGTGTGGCTTTTGCTGGCCATTCTCCCTCCATATCATTGTGCCTTCTTCAGATGAAAGCAAAGTAATTAGCATGTTAATTGTATTCTAATTAAGCGAGCCCATTTCATTTATCCCACAATGCTCTCTCTAATCATCCATTCTTTCGCCTTTTCAGTTAGAAATGGATGGACATTGTGCAACAACAGTGTGCTACATACACATATGGTGAGTTATTCAATATAATTCTTCAGTAATACAAAAAAAAAGAATAAGTCACCTGATTCTCCTTATTTCATAAAGTGTATTGAGGAAACTGAGTATTGAAAGCTTTATAACTTTGCACCAAGGTAACACTAAAAGGATATAGAATTAACCCCATCTAGAAATGTCAGAAGATTTTCATCACTTCAGGCAGAGGAAACCCTCCATAACTTTACGTGAAAGAACTTACTGTGCATAACTTTACACAGAGAATATTAACCCTGCATTGCTTTACACCAGATTATATAACCGTCCGCATCCATTCTCACAGAATGATTCCCAGATCATTCGTATAAACTAATCTCACATGACATGTGGGATGAATTTAGCCTTTGTGAGCAGGATTTATGAGACATGTATAATGCTATCATATAATGAGAAATTAAAGAGGTGCAATAAAAGTTGAACATGCATGTATACCGCTGAAAAGGTTTTGTTTTGTTCAACATGAGCCGCACGCTTGCAAATCCTTTCGTTATAACCAACAAAGTGTAAACAGATTGATTTTGAGATTGATTATTACAATTAAGACAGTTTTTTTTATTATAACGAGAGTTTTCGCAAGACTGCAAAATTCAGTGAGCTTGCGCTTTAGAGATTGACAGACTTAGTGATTATTAGCTTTCTTTTTATTAACCATTCACAATCTGGAATTGCTACAGACTACTGAAATTTTGGTACTGTGAAATCAATAATGTGATTTGTTTTTCTAATAATCAGAGTAAGGACTCAATCAAAATAAAATGTTTATATGCCACAAGCAAACATCTCCAGTCCCATTTAATTTACATTACTCTGACTATTCACTAAGAATTGTGGTCATTTTTACCACCATTATTCACATACCCCAAAGCACAGGACAAAAGATGATCTCACATACAGTAAGTGTGCTACTGGCCACCATTTCTATGGACGTATTGAATTTTTGGGGGTGGCGCTCCTAAAAATTTCTTCATTTTGATGTTTTTGACCATGCATTATATTCATGTTGTGCAACCCAAAAATGTGATGCCTTCTTTAATGCTATGTTTTCAAATCCGCGCCTGACAGCGTCATCCATGTACACCACAAGCACATGCGCACTATGTTTACATGCCTGGGTGTGGGTCATTTAAGTTCAGCATACGCAACATATTTTACTATATTCATGAGCTTAATGAAAATGAAGCCAATCTGGCTATATTTGGCACATTTGACATATTTTTATGTATTTTTGTGTGTTGCCCCTGATTTAAAAAACAAAATTTTATTATAATCACATTATGAGGCTGCATGTAAATGTAGTCAATATCAGTATTCTAATGAATTGAAAGAAATTGAATCAAAATCTACTCAAATTAACACTTTGATTTGAACAAAAACAAATCAGATGAATTTTTTGTGTCACAGCCCTAATAAATACCCTACCAGTTTGGACACACTTGATTGTGCAGATAAAATGTATTTTGTATCTAAGCAAAGCTGAAACATTCCTAATCAAATCAATATCAGACTATAATCAAACTGAGTAAGAATCTAGATGAAAGAAGACTAAGAATCGTTTCAAATCAAATCTTGATACCAAGGCCTACTAACAAATACTCTTCTAGTCAATAGTTTCAACATGCTTGACAATGTACATTGCACATAAACCCTTTGATCTAAAAGGTTTAAATGTTTAAATTCTTGAAAATAGTTTTGAAGATTGTGCCTAATTACATTTTACAGTCTAAATAAGCTGTTTTTTTTCATTGCCTTAATGTAAAGAAAATGTTTTCTGATGGTTATTTGCATTTTAACGTATGAACTTATTAATTCTGACACACTTTTCATGTTATATAAAGAGCTATTTAATCTCTGCATGTGGCTTTTTGAATTTAATTCTTCACATATGTTTTCCCTCACCTCTGCTGTCATAGGAATAAGTAGCCCTGACAACTGATATACAACAGATACACGGCCCGACTGTCATCACAGACATCACATGTGTGACTGCAGGACCCAGTACATGTTATCAGACCCCTCATCAGACAGCAAAGGCATCATAGCAGGGTGACAGACTGATCTGGAGGTTAGGACAAGATGAAAGTGTTGGACTCTGAGGAGAAGAGACTTTACACAGCATTATACCTTCAGCATGGCATCTCTGATCAAAGCCTGGAGCAGTGCAGAAACTACTCGGCGAGGGGAGAGAGGAAGAGACAGCGAGTGAGCTATAAAAGACCTTACCAAGCAGACCAGTGTCTTTGTTACAATGCCATTTTCCCTTTCACTGCAGATCTGGAACAAGCATACACACAGAGCTTTTGTATTATTCTACCTCTTCCTCCAGGACGTGAATGAGCACCGCTGGCTCTGGCTCCAGTGATATCTGGGACCAAATGCTTTATGCCCACTGTGTTCACTGTTAATATGGTGTATTGTGACATCCATCCAAACTATTTCAGTCAAAGGTCTGCGGCGTGTTATAAAGTTCCCATGCCAGCAGTTCTGTGGCACAGATTGGACCAAAGTCTGTGATTAAGTGTTCTTAAACTCAGATTCTGCCCTGGAGTATCAGAACTCATTTGTACCCAAGAAGATCCATTATTAATACATGTTAAATTATGCTAATAGAATTTCACATTCCAGAACATTCTTCAGCAAATGTGTCCAACTGTGTCTGTAATTTCCGCCAGGTTTTAATTTCAATCATTTTGAATGATGAAGGTTTTATTTTTAGAGATCAGGGTAGGATCATTGGTCTGTGGTAGCATAGAGTCATTTGTGGGACCTCATCAAATTCTCTGTGAAGTCTGTCTTTTTATTGTAAATCACACAGAACCCCATGGAAGTGGAAGTGGAACAATGGAAGTGTCCAAGTCTCCCATTGAAAAAAAAAAGGACTAATTAACAGGTTCTTGTTGCTGATTGGTCAGTTCCATGTTTTGTAATCTGCAGCAGTAGTAGATATGATGCAAAACTCTTTTTGCTTGTTCAGTTTACATGACCAAAATGATATATATAAAATTAACAATTTATTTTTGTCATGATTATGCTCTTGTGTTTAAGGACTTTTATGTGGAAGTGTTTTTTCTGTGTTCACTTCCTGTGTTTTCCTGTTTCTTTGTGTATTGTTTGTTGCCATAGTTACCCTTGTTTGTTTACATGACGATTAATCACCTACACCTGTTTCATGTTAGCCCCTTGTTGTCTTGTTAGCTCCTCTGTGTATATATATATAGCTTTTGTGTTTCCCTTTTTCCTTGTCATTCTTTATTTTTGAGTGTGGCAGATCATTATTTTTATTGCATAACGCATTCTTAATGTAAATATTTTTTTTTTGTATATATTCATAATTTGCATCATGTATGTATTCGAAGCATAATTTATTGTGCAATCTACATTTTTTAGTTTTGCTTAATAGTCTATGTGATTTTTATTTGTATTTTCCCTGTTACAAAATGTCACGTC